>NC_092876.1:25077517-25407517 GCF_028372415.1 Notamacropus eugenii
CCTGGGTTCCGTCCTGCTATGTGACCTTGGTCCAGGGGCATCCCTTCCCTGAACCTCAGTTTCCCCTAGTGTGATAAGGGACTCAACTGTCTGGTTCTTCAATTCCTTTTCCCCCTCCCCCTCCCCTGGCCTGGCCCCAGAGCATGCTGGGATTCCAAGGCGGGCACAGGGCCAGTGAGGGGGGGTGGGTCCCAAAGCAAGGGCAGCTATACTGTTGCCTCGGACCCTGGTCTGACTCTGGAAAGGGAAACCTAGACAGGGGACCTTCAGCTCAAGCCCAGGTAGGTCTTGGGATTGAAGCCCACAGAGAAATTGACAGAGAGAGAGATACAAAAAGAAATCCTGAAGGAAACAGACTCCCAAATTGAGACCAGAGATGGATGTACAGGCAGCCAGAGAAGCCAAATGAGGAGGAGGGGAAAAGAGAAGGTGCGGGCTTGAAAGGGAAAGCAAGACAGAAAGAGGGAAGGAAGGAGGGAGAAATAGAGAAGACAAACTGGACACAATCCCACAAATGTCCAAATAGAGAAAGCAGTGAGAAAAAGAGACGGGGTCTGACAGCCTCTGGGTCAGCCTTCACTGCCCACCTCTTCTCTGCTCCCAGGAAATAAGCCAGTATTCCTAGGACCCTGAAAAGATCAAGATCTTGGCCAAGTAGCCAAAGGCCTAGACAGGTAAGGATGCTCCACCCTGCCCCCAGAAGGAAGACCCAGGTCAGGACTCCTCATCCCCCTCACAGCACAGAGAGGGTAAGAAAGAACCACCTCCCTCGTGCTCCAAATGGGGCAAGGACTGGAGCATCAGACACCTGGGTCCCTGAGGGGACAGAGGAATCAGGAAGTCTAGGTCCCTGAGGGAGGCAGGGGGATCAGGAAGCCTGGGTCCCTCAGGGAGGGGGGCAGGACCTGGGGAATCAGGAAGCCTGGCTCCCTGAGAGGGGCAGGAGCTGGGGAAACAGGACACCTGGGTCCCTGAGGGGGCAGGGGTTGTGGCCCAGGCACCTGGCTCCTGGGGGGGGCCCATTCTGCAGCCTGGCACCCACCCGTAGATCCGACCTTGCGGGGCGCCGGCCACACACAAGCTCGAGTCTGTGGGTCTGTGTCGGGATTGGCATCGCCGCCGGGCCCCCCTGCCGGCCTGGTCCAGCCCCCGCCCAGCCCGGCCCTGTCCACCTCGCGCGCTGCCCGGGCTGAGGTAGTAGGTTGTACAGTTGAGAGAGACACCTGTGGAGATAACTGTACGGCTCACTAGCTTTCCCCGGGCTGTGCCCTGCACCGGAGGAGGAGGGGAGAGGGTGGGGGAGGGGCCCATATGAGGGGCTGGACTTGGCAGGCCCGGGAGCTGTTGGTTGGGGGCCTTCCCTGAGGCAGGGCCCTGTAGACTGTGCTGGGGGCCAGTAGCAATGCGGCCCTGCCTCATACCCTGACCTGGGCACTGGGGGAGACAGTGTCTATGTCTCTGGGTCTCTCTCTGTCCCTATCCGTGTTTTCCAGTAGCACTATATTTCCATCTCTGTGTCTCTCTGGGTCTGGCTCTTTTTCCATGAGTGTATGTGTGTGTGTTTCTTTCCTTGTCTTTGTGTCTCTCTGCCTCTGCTCCCCTGCCCCCGCTGTCCTCTCGGTCCCTGAGACCCTTTAACCTGTGAAGACGTCCAGGGTCACAGGTGAGGTTCTTGGGAGCCAGGAGGCCGGCCCATCAACTGACAAGAGCCAGGATCCTCTGTACCCATAAACCTCTGACCTTGGCCTTACCGATGGCCCCAACCTCCAGCCCTAGCCTTCAACTCCAGCCTCCAACTCTGGAACCTGCTGGGGGATTATTAGAGCACCTGAGTCCCCCCAAGAGGTGTTTGAGTTGAAGGATGCCTTGTCCTTGGGGATGGGTGGGGTTGGGGAGGAGGAGGGCTCAGCATGGCTAGACCCTTGAGTGGCAGGGGACAGACACTTGGGTCCCTCAATGCTGCAGATCCTGGGGGATCGTTCCCCTCCCCCACATTCCCTGATGACCTCACAAAGGTCATCTTCTACTGCCTTCCTTCCCTACCTACTCAGACCATGGCCCCAGCTGTGTCCCCACAGGCCAGTCAAATGGCCCCCCTGGTCTTGGGCCTGGCCCTCAGTCTGGTGGTGATGAGCCTTCCAGGGTCCTGGGGCTGCCTTCTCTGTTTCACCTCGGAGCCTGACCGGCAGCGTCTCTGCCAGCTCTTCACAGGCCTGAAGAGCCGCCAGAGCTCCCAGTGTAGGGCTCAGCTGACCGAAGCTTTCCAGGGCCTGACCCACACCCAGATAAGTGAGGAGCTCCCCAGCCCAGAGCAGCTCGGCAGCAGCCAACATTCCCCCAATGCCACCTAGAAATGTGGCCAAGAGAAACGCTCAAAGCCCTCAGGGATCAAGACCATAGAGAGCCTCTAGTGCCAGGCTTCCATTTTCTAGAGAACAACAGACCCTGAAGCATCATCTGCTCATTGATTTAGAGCTGGGAGGGGCCTCAAAGGCCCACTAGTCCAGTGCCCTCACTTTATAGATGAGGAAAATGAGACCCAAGGTCCTAAGCGGAGGCAGCTGTCAGACCGAGACCCTTTGATTCCCCACACAGCTCACTTGCCTTGTCAGAGACCCAAAAGACACCGTGTACCTAGCTCCATGTCATCTGTGGTGGGCCCTGTCCCTAAGCCTGGAGGGTACTTCCTTAGCTGGAGACAGATTCTCCCAGGGTCCGTGCACCCAGCAAACCTTCCCCTCCCCCTACGCTGGCCCTCTGACCCCCCTCCCAAAGCAATTTATGGCCTTGAGCTGAGAGCCCACTTCTCAGGGTAAAGGCCCATTCAGAACTGAGTGCTCTCCCCCACCCCGTGGTGTGGAGTCTGGGTTCCAGCCCCTGCCCCCTTGCCACACTCCCCTCCACCACCACCCCCAGATTATGCGGAGAGAGCCCACCTGCATGATGCCTTCACTCAAACCATCTTCACCCTGGAAGAGAAGGCTGCAGCGAAAGGTGAGTTTGGCCTCAGACCTCAGACTGTGGGATCTTGGGATCCCTGTGGGGCTGTGATCAGGAAAGGGGGGACTGTGATCACGTTGGATTAGAGGGAGCAGGGTCTATGATCATGATTTGGGGAAGGGGGGATCTGTGATAAGGCTATTGCTAGAGGGAGGGGACCTGTGGAGATGCTAGAGGGAGGAATGGGGGACCTGTAACAGCGATTGGCAGTAATAACATTGTGAACAAACCTATTTTAAAAATGGATAAAGAGAAGAAGGTATGATAAGGTGGGAAGCAGAGAGCCCTGTGATAATAGAGAAGTGAATGAGGGGATCCTTTTTAGAGATGTGAAGGTGAGGAGAAGAATGAAGGGGATTGGATAACTTGGCAATCAGGGGACCCTTCATACTGTCAGTGTTCAAAAAAGCATGGTAGTGTGGGAGTGAGGGGACCTGATCCATCGTGAGATTGAGCAGGGTCTATAACAAGGGGCTAAGAAGGAGGGGATATGAGAGAAAAGAGGGCAGAATCATGGATGTAGAGTCAGAAAGGAATCCTAAGGTCCACCTGATCCATCAATGTTATCATATGGCAGTGATCTAAGATAATACTGCATTGAGGGGTGGAAGAAATGGTTGAAGGAAAAGGAACAAAGGCTCATGCCAGACTAACCTGATTTCCTTTTTTGACTGGATTACTAGACCTAGTTTACCTAGATGTTAGCAAAGCATTTGACCAAAGTCTCTCATACTATCCTTCTAAAAAAGATGAGGAGATACCAGACATTGCCCAGTTACATCGATTTAGAATTGATTGATTAACTGGACCCAGTGACTGGCTCCATGTTGATTTGGAAGGAGGTCCCTCCTGGAGTGCTATAGGCCTCTATGGCATTGAGTGTTTCATCAATAAACATAGAAAAGGCATAGAAAGCCTGCCTACCTAATGTTACAACTGACACAAACCTTCAAGGCACAGTCAGTCAATGAGCATATATTAAGTGCCTACTGTGTACCAGTCACTATGCTAAGCATTTCTGTCAAGGAGCTCACAATCACACACAAACAACTACATACAATCTATAGACGGAGTAATTTGGAAATACTCAACAAAGGAGAAGCACTAAAATTAAGGAAGATTTGGAAAGGCTTCCTGTAAAAGATGGGATGTTAGGTAGAACTTAAAAAAAATTGAGAAGTCAAAAGGCAGAGATGAGGAGGGAGGTATGGAGGACAACGAGAGAAAATATATGGAGGCGCAAGACAGAAAATCGTGTTCAAGGATCAGCAAGGCAGCTGTTGTCACTGGGCCAAAGAGTGCATGGCAGCATGGAAGGGAAGGGAATAAGCACTTATGTAGCACCTACCGTATGCCAGGTGCTGGGCTAATATCACCTCATTTGATCCTCACAATCCTGGGAGATAAGTGCTGTTATCATCCTTATTTCACTATTGAGAAAACTGAAGCAAACAGAGGTTAAACGGTATGCCCAGGATCACAGAGCTAGTGAGTGTCTGAAGCTGGATTTGAACTCAGGTATTCCTTATTAAAGTTTCAGCACTCTATCCACTTGCCTCTAGGGTGTAAGAAGACTGGAAAGATAGAATGGACAGGTTATGTAGGGTTTTGAAAACCAGAGGATTTTATACATGGTCCAGGAGGTGATTGGGGAGTCCTGGAGTCTATTGAATGAAAAAGTACAGTGAGAGGAGGGTAATGTGGTCAGCCCTGACTTTCAAGAAAATCACTTTGACATTTAGAGGATGGATTGTAGTGGAGAGAGACTTGAGGCAGGCAGACTCAGCAGCAGGCTACTGCAGTACTCCAGGCAAGGGTCTGCACCAGGGTGGTGACCATGTCAGAAGAGAGGAGGGGGTATAATTGGGAGATGTTGCAAAGATGAAATCAACAGCAGCAGACTGGATATGGCAGAGGCAGATGAGAGAGATAGTAGGGAATCAAGGATGACTTCTAGGTTTCAAGCCTGAGGGACTGAGAGGATGGTGGTGTCCTTGATAGTAACTAGGGAGAAAGATAATGAGCTTGGTTTTAAACATGCCAAGTTTAAGATGGCTACAGGTCATACAGTCTGATAGGCAGTTGGAGAGGTGAGACTGGAGAGTGACAGAGATTAGGGCTGGATAAATAGATTTGAGATAGATATCTACAGAGATGATCATTTAATTCATGGGAGCTGTTGAGATTATCAAGTTTGGAGAAAGAAGAGGAGAAGACCCAAAGGGAATACTGTGCTGTGATCTCGGTGAAAACCCAGCCAAGGGGATGAGAAAGGAATGATCAGATATGTAGGAGGGGAGCATAATATCCTAAAGACATAGAAAAAAATAGAGAGTGATTGACAGTGTCAGAGGCTACAGAGAAGTCAAGAAGGATAAAAATCCAGAAAGTTAAGGGGTTGAAGCTGAAAAGGTGAGATTGAGTAAGAATAAATGTAAAGTCCTTCCCTCAGCTTCAAACATTCAATTTCACAAGCATAATAAGTTGGAGGAGGCATGGCTTGACTGAAAAATACTTAGGGTCATAGCAGTGTATAAGCTCAATGTGAGTCAGCAGTATGATACATAGATATAGATAGATAAGCTTAATACCAATGAGATCCTTAGGCTGTGTTAGCAGAGGCATAGCATCCAGGAATGTATCTTACTTGGATGTGGTGCTGCTGTCCTGCATTTTGGTCCAATCTTATCTTGAGTCTTGAGTTCAGTCATGCCCACCACAGTTCAGGAAGCATACTGGTAAACCACAGTAAGGAATAGAAAGACCCTGATAGTGATCCCTCTCCTAGTCATGAAAAAGACACCCTGACTTCTACTATAGAACCTCCTAAACCCAACTCAATTGACTTACATTGGTCAACATTGCCCTCGAATGAGTTACTCCACCAAGAAGGCAAAGGGCAGTCATTTAAAGGAACATTGAATCTGGTTCAGAAGAGACTGTTCAGGGAGGACATCATGGCTGTCTCCAAGTATCTGAAGGACCATCATGGGGAAGAGGCTCTAGCCTCACTCTGATTGGCCCAGCAGGCAGATGTCAGAGCCATGGGTGGAAATTACAAAGAGACCAATTTGATGTCAGGAAAAATGTCCTAATGATTAAAGCTGCCCCAACACAAAATTCATCACTTCCAGAGGTGATGAGTTCCCCTTCCCTAGAGGTATTCAAACAAAGGTTTTTCATGAGTACTATAATAGAGGGATTCTGGTCAAGTTGTAAGTCCTACCAGATGACTGCCCAGACCCTTCTGACTCTTAGCTCCCATGATTCTGCAGAAAGTGATGGTGATGGAATATGGAAAAATTATTCCAATGAGTGGTGGAGGAGCAGTAAAAAAAAAAAAAAAAGAAGAGGAGTTTTTGAAAGTATTGTACTGAAGGGGCCTACTTAAATGAGGAATTGAAAGGGAATTTGATCATGTGGGCAAAAGGTCGGGGGGAGGGGACAGGGAAGCCTGAATAATATAGAAGTGATAATGGAAGTGAGGGAACTATAGCAATTCAGGGGTGATGAGGACATCTAGGCCAGCAATGGAATGAAATAGAAATGAAAGGGACTTGGATAATATTGGAGTAAAGAGGGTATGTTAATATGGGAGTGGAACAGACTTTGTTTTAATGACCAAGTGACAGTGGACATGATAATGTTGGTGATAAGAATTCTTTAATAACGGTAACATAGTAAGAGGGTGATAATGATGAGGTTAATATGATAATATTGGATTGATGGGACATGACTCTTTTCATGTTGAATTCGGAAGGGATATAATAGTGATGGAATGAAGGAACCTGGAGAGAAAGGGCCTGTGGCAGCAGTGGAGTAAGGAGAATAGATGGATAATGAATGAGTGAGGGAATCTGCTCTAATTGTGGATTTAGGGGACCTGTTTTAATGATAGATTTAGGGGACCTGTTTCTTATGGATTTGAGGGACCTGTTTTAATTATTATTTGGGAGACTTCATTTATTGTTAAAGTGAGGCAGGCCTTAGATAATAATTGAATGATGGGGGATATAATGATGAAGTAGACAGAAGGGACACATGATACATGGGGTTGAGATGAACTCAACAATGAAGTCAGAAGACAAATGTTAATGATGAGACAGGGAGAGGTGAGGATCAGCTAGGACCTATGAGGATTGTAGAGGGGAAAATAGAGTAAGAGGCTTATAAGAAGGTTGTGAAGGGACCTGTTTTAATGATTAAGCAAGATGGAATGTGATAACATTGGGCCAAAGGGGTCTGCTTTAATGTCGGAGTAAGAGAAGGCTTATGGAACCTTGGGGCATAGGATAATGATGGATCTAGCAAGTTTGGATTATATGAGAGTTAACAGGCCTGTGGTAATGTTGGCAGGAAAGGAGATTGTGCTTATGTTGAATAAATTGGTGCCAGTGATGGAGAAGGAGCAAGGAGAGTGTGATAATACCAAGGAAAGGGCCAGTGAATCCTCTATTTAGAATCAACCCCATCGTAGCAATCATCTTCTCCAGAAATGTTGCGATTCCGGAGTGACAGAGGAGCCCACGGTACTAATGTTGCATTAAAGGAGGCCTGGCACAGTGTTGGGAGGTAGAGGAATTCATGATAATGATGGCATGAGGTAGGTGGGTCCCGTAATCATTATGACATGGGGCTAAGGCTTTTTTAATGGTAGAGAAAGATGGGATGGAGTGATAATGATGGATAAAACAGACCCAAGATTGTGTTGGAGGGAGATGGCATTCCATAATGTAGGAGGGACACTCAGGGCAATGTCAGAGTGTGGGGAATGATGACAATGGAGTAAAGGATGTGGAAATCTTGGATTTAGAGTCGAATGTGTTCCTTGGGGTTATCTGGGATTGTGTGGGCTAATATCGGAGTAAGGGTAAAATCACTCTGCATAAGGGTAAGAGGTGCTTGAAGAATGTTAGGAGAGAGAAAGGAAGATGAATGGACTGGGACAAGTAGAGTTGTTACAGAGGGAGCGGGCTTTGGTAACAATATTACGGTAAAGAGGGATGGAATGAAGAGGAGCATAAGGAAATCATGTGACCATGTAGGGTGGAGGGGGGACATGTGACTGTGGAAATGAAGGATCATGGAGCCATGGAATACATAAACAGTTAGAGATGGAAATAGAGATATAAATAGATACATGTGTGGGGGGATAGAGATGGATAGGGAGGGAAACCTGCTAGAATGTGGGAGAGAGTTAAGATCCCCTTGATAATGTTGGGGTGTAAGAATCTAAAGTGATGATGATAGCATGAGGGACCCAGGGCTAATGATGGAATGAAGGGGGGCCTACGATGATAATGAAGTAGAGGAACATGGGGGGTGAAGGAATCTGTGGTGACAGTGATGGAATGAGAGACCGCAGCGCTAATGATGGAATGAGCGGGACCTATGATGATAATGAAGTAGAGGAGGTTGGTTGTGATATTCTTGGAAGGAGGGAGGGAGCCTAGTGAATGGTGGACTCATAAGAACTGTAATATGGAAGACCTGTACTCATGTGGCAGTGAGATATAGGACATGATGTGATGATGAGAAAAGGAACAAACAACCTCACACGAGAGCTGAATGTAAGTCATAGGCTTGTGTGCTTAGAACAGGGAGGGATCTCAGCGGCCATATCTAATCCAATCTTCTCATTTTCCGGTTGAAGAAACAGGCCAAAGAAATTATTTGCCTGGGGTCACACAGCTAGTAAATGTTTGGGACAGAATTTGAACCCGGTTCTCCCTAGCTACCAATCAGCACCCTGTTCACTATGACTTGCTGGTTCGCCATCTCCATCTCCATTGAAAGATGTAATAATGTTGGAGTCAGAGTTGGAGTGGAGGGAGTGCCTGAGCCATGTTAGCACAAAGGGACCTATTTTAATGATCGGGTGAGGGGGATGTGAAAATGAACGAAGGAATGGGGCCCTAGGTCAGTGTGGAAGTGAAGAGGACATGTGGCCATTTTTAATCAGGAACCTTGTTTTACTCGTGGGGATGTGATGATAATGTAGTGAAGGAGTTTGTGCTGATGTTAAAATGAAGAGACCTACTTTAAAAATGGAGTGAGAGGGGATGGGATGGAATAATGCAATAAAAGGGCTCTTGATAACACTGAAGTATAGGAAAAGAATGAATGAGAGAGAATGTGATAGTGAGGCGGCCTGTCTTAATGATGGGATGAGAGATGTGGTCGTGATGGAGTGATGGGGACCTGTGATAATATTGGAGGGAGGGCATCTGCTTTAGCAAAGGTATGAGAGGGGATGTGATATAATGCTGGAGTACAGCGGCGTTGTGATAACAATTGAATGAAGGGACCTGTTTTAACATTGCAATGAAAGGAAATGCAAAAATGATGAAGTGAAGGGGCCTGTTTTGATGAGGGAGTGAGAAGAAGTGTAAGTGTGTTGGAATGAGGAGAGTCCTGAGATCATGTGGAAGGGACAGTACGATGGGATGAAGGTGATGACTTTGCATTGGGTTACTTGAAGCATTGTTGACCAGAGACGCTTGGTGATAATATGGGAGATGTGACAACCTTGAGAGACCAAAAGATGTCTCCAAGACTGGCCTGGGTTGGTTGGTGTAAAGAAAACCATGGGGATGGAATCTATGGGTGTGGCTTAAGAGGTGGGCACTGGGAACCTTGAAGCCCCAAGTGGATGTCCACTCCAATTCAATTCAACTTGCCCAACATCTATCAGCCTTCTGGGGCTGGACGATAAAGGAAACAGGCCCTGCCTTCAGTAACTTACACTCCATTGGGAGGGAGAGGGAGAAAGGGAGAGAGGATAAAAAAGTAGAAAAATAGATAGCTCCACATGGTGGGGGAGGGAGAGGCAGCCTCTGTAAAGGCAAGGAGGCAGGAGATGGGGTGGCGTGTAGGAGGCAGAGCTAGCAGGCCAGGTTGACTCATATGGAATGCAAGAATGGGTGTAGCAGGAAATAAGATCAGCAAAGAAGCAGGGAGCCTTGAAATACCAGGCAGAGGATTTGAGACTGTCCAGGAGGCCATAGGGAGCCATCAAAAATGTTGGAGTAGAGGGGTGTTAGCAAAGAGGCAGATTTGGGCTCAATGTCGGCAAAAGCTTCTTAAAATGGGCAGCCTTGGGAGGTGGCATCTGCCTCCTTGTCAGCTGGGTTGGGCTGGGATGGAAGCCTCAGAGACTTCCTAGCTGTGTAACACTGAACGCTGCCTGCCTCAGTTTCCTCAACTATAAAATGAGGACAATAATAGCACCTGCATCACAGGGTTGTTGGGGGGATCAGACTAAATAATATTTGTAAAACACCTAACCCAGTGCCTGGCACACAGTCGATGCTTAATAATTGCTTCTTTCCTTCCCGTTCCCTCCCTCTTAAGCACTAGGGATACAAAGAAGGGAAAAGAACATTATTGTTTTCAAGTGGTTCATAATCTTCACACCGAACACTCCATCGCTTGACTTTAATGTCACTGACAGGCCTTGAATCTAAAATGTTCTCCCTTCTCACCCACACTTCCTGGGCTTCCCAAGTTTCCTGCAAGCACCAGCACAAATCTCACCATCTAGGAGAAGCCTCTCTGGGTCCCCTTCATTGGAGGGCCTTTCCTCTTGAGATTCCCTATAAATTACCCTAGACAGACAGATGGACAGATGGGATGGATGGATAGATGGATGGATGGATGGATGGATGGATGGATGGATGGATGGATGGATGGATGGATTGATAGACTGGATATATGGATAGAAAAATAGATGACTGATAGATGATAGATAGATAGATAGATAGATACATACATACATACATACATACATACATACATACATACATACATAGAAAGGTAGGTAGGATAGACAGAGATAGATTGATTGATGGACAGAAGGATAGATGGATGAATGGATGCATGGTTGTACAGAAGGATAGATAGACATAGACAGACAAACAGATGATTAGATTGATAGGATAGATAGACAGACTGACTAACAGATCTTGTATGCACATAGATTTTACATATTGCCAATCCCATTAACCTAGGAGGAAAGGGAGTGTTCTTCCCTTTCTCTGTATGTTTGGTGCTCAGTGCAGTGCATGGGACAGATAATGCTTGCTGACATACTCTTTGGGTCACCCCCCTCTTTGAGGGCCTTCTTGCCCCTATCGAGCCTCCTAAGTAAACATTAGACTTCCCTGAAGAGTGCTCAGTATGCACTACAGCCTGGTGCACCTTCCTCTCTTCTAGTCTAATCTCATGCACTCAACAGTCTAAATAACCTGGGTGCACATCCTGCACTCTCCCATCTCTACACCTTTGCTCACCCTGTTCCCTATGCCTGACATGCCCTCTCTCCTCCTCTTCCTTCACCTGATAAAATCCTGCCTATCATAAACCCTCCCTTCAGGAAGCCTTTCACATTCTCCTCCAGTCAGAGATGAACCTGCCTGCTTGAACTTCACATACTGGACTTTTGCTTTTGAATTTATCAGATAAGATAACATTTAATGCACTATGCTATGTAAATGCTGGCTATTGTCTTTATATTATTACTATAATACACAATACTAGGCAGCTGGATGGCTCAGTGAATAGAACACTGAGCCTGGAGGCAGGAAGACCTGAGTTCAAACTTGGCCTTTGTTTAACATTTGCTAGTTGTGTGACCTTGGGCTAGTCAGTTAACCTCCACCTTCCTCAGATTCCTCAACTATAAAATGCAGATAATAACAGTGCCCACCTCCCAGGGTTGTTGTGAAGATCAGCTGAGATAATATATGTAAACACTTTGCAAACCCTACAGTGGGTTTGCTATCAATAAATGCTAGCGATTATTATTGATGACTCCCTCGTATCATCAACTGTATGTTGTCCCTGATCAGACTGTGAACCCCAGAGGTTCTTTCTTGTGTTTTTATCCTTAGAACTGAGACCAGTATTCTTCACACAATAGCCACTTACAAAATGTTTCATGGTAGTCAGAAAGGTGGGGGACTACCAGGACAGAATGGGGTATACCTTTTTCTGAATCAGATGCCTTTGGTTAATTGTTTTCCCTAATCACAAGAGATGATTCATCCTGGAGGAGTTAGGTTTGAAATCAAGTAAAGACAGAAGGCACCAACAAGGCTTTTTACAATGTATCAGTTTATAGTACAAAGAATATTTAATTTGCAGTTAGAAGATACTATGTTCCAGTCTCAGCTCTGGGTCTTTCTACCTGCATGGCTTAGACTTGTCTCCAGTTTCCTCATCTATCAAATAAGGCCAACTGGATAAATTGAAGTCTCCTCCATCTTTCAGTCCATAATCCTATGAACCTAATTAGACTTTGAAGTGGTTTGTGAAGGCCTGTGTCCCTTGCACATTTGGGGAGCTTAGAACCTGGGCTTTCATCAGTGTAGAGAACTGTTTCCCAGTGTGAAAATTTCCTCCATGGATGTAGATGGGTCATGCATTTACAAACGGCAGATTCGTAAAATTGCCTGGGACACTAAAATATCAATGGTGAGGTTGTTAGCCAGTTCAGAGGCAGGATTTGAGTCTAATCTATCATTGGTTCATTCTAAGTCTCATATTGAGCATTAAATAAATGCAGAAAATAAATAAGTGTGGAGAAGGCTTCTATTTGGAGTGAGTGACAGAGGTGAGAAAAAACAAAGAAAGAAGGAAGGAGGAAGAAAGGAAAGAAGGTAGAGAAGAAAGAAAGGAGGCAGGAAGAGAAAGAAGGAAGAGGGAAGGGAGAGAGGGAGGAAGGAAACATAAAATACCTAATATGAGAGAGAGAGAGAGAGAGAGAGAGAGAGAGAGAGAGAGAGAGAGAGAGAGAGAGAGAGAGAAGATAAAGGATCAATAAAACATTTTTAAAATTCAGAAGAGGACAAGATTGTTAAATGTCTCAGGATGAAGGACCAGCCCTATGAGTTCATTAGCACAGGGAACTCCCAGGTGAGAAAATGCCCTCTTTCAAGCAAGTCAGCATCTTCTCTCTGCAACTTGGAATCTTAGAAAATTTCTCAGGGTCATGAGTGGGGAAATGACCTGCCCAGAGTCATCCAGACAGTATGTCTTAGACTAAGCTTTGTCTTAGGTTATATACATATCTGTGTGTGCATAATATACACTTTTCAAAATATTATACACAGAAGTTTCCAGGTTCACAGACCTGTACCTTTTTGTTCTCTGTACTTTGAACTGTTTGTTTCTGACACTTGAAGGGAAAAGAAAATTCAAAGAAAAATCCATGCTCCATGAGATCCAATAGCCCAGGAGCTCCATAGAGGTGTGAGGACACTGTGTTAAGCACAGGTGTGATAACCCTGGGTCTGGAGGAGAGGTGTGATCCCCCAGGAGCTGTGAGAGCACTAGGTACTAGGTAGTTGTACGAGAACTCAGAGGTGTGCTGACACCTCAAGGCTCTTTCTGGGGGGAAGGTGGAAGTCATTGACACTAGGCTCTTGACAGGGGCAGCCATAGTTTGGTGGGGGTCACCTAGGCTCTAGGACCTCATCAGTCTCAGCATAAAGGAAACAAAACTTTTCCTTTCCAGTGATCAGGATGGTGAGTCCAAAGGGTCCATAGGACATCAGGGTTCTGGGATGCCACTGGAGGTACAGGACTCCATTGCAGTCCAGAGATTTGGAAATCACTGTTCCCACAGTGTATTCACAGTGTTAGAATAGACCCTCCAGTGAAAGACTGTTGTAATTTGACCTTCTTTCTCAAAGAGGACCAATGACATCTGGAGGGTGGTGTTCTGACTTGCAAGTGAATTAGATTTAAGCAAGGCAAGGCTGTGCAAAGTCACCAGGCTCACTCTCTCCTGCAGGGTCATCTGAGTCCACTGGCAAGACATAGGTCAGGACAAGTGGAAATGATCCTCCACCTCCCCACAGTGATGGAAAAAAGTAAAGAAAAGAACATTTACTAAGCACATATTTACCAAACACTGTGCTAAACACTTGACAAATATTATCTATTTGATCCTCACAACAACCCTGGGAGATTATTGTCCCCATTTTAGAGATGAGGAAACTGAGGCAGACAGATGTGAAACAACTTGCCCAGGGTCACATGGCTAGTAAGTACCTTAGGCTAGATTTGAATTTAGGTCTTCTTGTGCATGCTCGACCCCCTAGCTAAAAGAGTATGAAAGAGAGCTGAAGACATCCTCAGGGCTAGGAGGAAGATGATGAAACAGAGAGATTAAAGAGATGGAAGGAGAACCAAGAAAGAGTGTGACATCTCTGAAGGAGAAGAGAAGGGTGCCCAGTGGTCAGCAGGGCCACATGCTGCAGAGAAGGCAAGGAGAAGAATCCATGCAATTTTGTCATTAAGGATGTTAGTGTCAACAAATTAACTCTCTCATTTTTTTTTTCATTTTTCTGACTCAGCCAAGGCAGTTTTACTATTACTTGTGCACACAATGGGTGAACCAGACCATGAACACACAACAGGTCCCACAGCCTTGCTCTCTAATCAAGTGGGGTATGGTTGACTAATTTATAGTCTCATGCCGAGGTTCTGAAGACAAAGAATGAATTGACTCTTGAAAATGCTATTCCAGGTAGGGTAGGGAGAAGGAGCCAGATTACAAGGAGCTAACACATCAACTGCCAGTGGCAGGATCCAAATAGATCTTGGCAGGCTATGTAACACTGGACCCAACTGAAGAAGCTTAAATTCACTGGGGCTAAATATCAAATCTCACATTTGAGTTTAAAAAAAAAATCAGTCTCCCATTTCTAAGATGGGGGAAGGCATGGCCAACCACAATCAGTCTGAAAAAACAAAAGCTGAGGGGTTTAGTGGCTATCAGTTCCATAGGAAGTAGTGGTGAAACACAGCAGCTAAAAACAAAATAAAACCAAAGAAAAAAAGGGGATGCCCAGATGCAGTGGGAGGCATCACTTTCCAATAGAAGGAAGTTTTAGCCCCTCAGATGTTTGCCTTAGTCAGACTGCAGCCAAAATATGTTATGCACCAATAAGCTGGGGAGATCCAAGATGGGGCAACTAGCAGTGAGGAAGGGTCTTGAGTCCATGCCATAACAAGCAAGCAAGGATTTACTAATGCTCTGCTTTGTGTCAGGCACTGTACTAGATGCTGGAGATTAAAAAAATAAAACAGTGCTTACCTCCAGGGAGCTTCCAGTGCACCAAAGGGCACAACATGTATATCTATATGTATGTATAGATTATACAAAATTAATTCAAGGCAGTTTGGTGGAGGGAGGTACCAGCTAGCTTCAAGGATCCAGAAAGGTCTCAAGAAGGGGATGCTTGAGCTGAGCTTTGAAGGCAATGAGGGGTTGGAAGAGGCCGAAGTGAAAAAGCAAGGAATTTCAGCATCCAACACAAAGACAGGAAATGAAGGGTTGTGTGTGAGAAACAGCAAAAAGAACAGTTCATATCAGAGAGTGTGTAAAGGAGAGCAATGTATAATTAGTATGTTGCAAAAGTATGCTGGAGCCAAGTCATAAAGGGCTTTAAAAGTCAGACAAAGGACTTGGCATTTGATCCTATAGATCATAGGGAATTACTGGAGTACATTAAGAAGGGGAGTGACATGGTCAGGCCTGTGCCTGTGGTTTAGGAGAATCCCTTTGGGTTGCTGTATGGATGATTGAGTAGAGAGGGGAGAGACTTGAAGGAGGGGACCTCCAGTGAGGAGTCTATTATAATAGTCCAGGAGAGAGATGAGGAGACGCTGACCCTGGGTGGTGGCAAGGATGATGGCTGAGTAGGTGACTGATGCAAGAGTTTTTATGGAGATCGGGATGGGAAGGGTTGGGAGCTGATAGGATACATGGGTTTGTGTGAGGGACGGGGAGTTTGAGAACCTAGGAGTAGGGACAAATGGGTGCTCTGGACAGATAATAGGGAAGATTGGGAAAGAGATGAATTTGGGGAAAGAGAAGGAACCCTGTTTGGGACGTAGGCAGTTGTTCAGTCATTTTAGTCTGATTCTTCATGGCCCCATCTGGGGTTTTCTTGCACATTGGAGTGGTTTGCCATTTTCTTCTCCAGTTCATTTGACAGATGAGGAAGCTGAGGCAGAGTTAAGTGACTTGCCCAGGGTCACATGAGTGGTAACTGGTGGAGTCAGGACTCAAAATCTGGTTGGAATGTCACTGGAATGTAGTTTGGAATTTGCAGTAGGCAGCTGCCTTAACTAATGTTGCAGGACGGGAGAGCAGGGAGAAATGGGGCCAAATATTTAGATCTAGATGTAATTAATTTACATCAAAATGATCATTTAACCCATGGAAACTGATGAGGTGAGAGAGAGAGAGAGAGAGAGACAGACAGACAGACAGACAGACAGACAGAGGAGAAAGAGGAAGAGAGAGAAGAAGAGACAGAGAGAAGAGACTGAAAGAGAGAAGAGAGAGAAGACATACAAAGAGAGAGGAGAAAGTATAAAATAGATAGTACAGTATAGTAAGAGAGAAGGAGAGGGTCGAGGGCAGAGCCTTGAGGAACTCTCATGGTTTGGGTTCATGATATACATGATGAGGCAGGAAATGAGCATTCAGACAGGTAAGAGGAGATCCAAGAGAGAGCAAAGTAATGAAAACATAAAGAGAGAATTCAAGAGAGGCTGATCAACAGGCTCATTTGTTGCAGAGAAGTCAAGAATGATAATTGAGAAAAGGCCATTGGTTTTGGCAATTAAAAGATCTCTGGTAATTTGGAAAGAACAATTCTGATTGAATGATGGTCCAGCCATACCCCACTGCCTCTTCATAACCCACACTTGAGATGTCCACGTGACATGGCAGGAATGAGTCAGCAACCACTATAATTGCTATTATGCCTACTATGCATTTTGATGGTATTTTGTAGTAGAATGGTACCATAATAGTAGTTTATTTTATAATAATTATTATTATATCAGAGAGGTAGCCTGGCACAGCCAGCATTGGAGTCAGAGTAACTTGAATTCAAGGCCCATCTCTGACACATACTGGCTATTTGAGACCTTAAGCACTAGAGTCCTTAACCTCTCAGGGCCCTCAGACCACTCTCTAAAGACTAGACATCACAGAGCAGGTTTGCCTCAGTTTCCTCAACAATAAAATGGGGATAATAACAGCACCTACCTCTTCGGGTAGTTGAAAGGATCAAGTGAAATAATATTTGTAAGGCACTTAGCACCTAACACATAGTGGGTATTGTATAAATGCTCATTCCCTTCCCTCTGCCATTTCCCTTGGTGGTAGACACTTCCTCTATCAATGAAATCACAGGTTCAGTTCAAATACTAATACTGATAGTAGTACTAGTACTATGCTGGGTAGTGGATAGAGTGGTTTAGGGTCAGCGACTGTATCATCCAGTCTGTCCTATGACACTTACTAGCCCATATAATGTGGGACAAATCACTTGCAGATGAATGATGTCATAGAGAGACTAAACTTTAAAGCTCAAAGGGACTTCCAAAGGCATCTGGTCCAACCTTTACCTACAAAATACATCTATGACAGTCGCACTCTACACAGCCAGCACATGGAGACTTCCATTACCCAGGAATTCAGCCCTGTCTGATCCCTAATAGCAAAGAGTACTATTATCTCACAGGGCATCTAATCTTGGATCTGATCAAGAAACCCTTCTCCACCTTCTCCAATAGGTTGTCATCCTGCTTCTCAACTTCAGCACTGGCCCTTCTCTCTTTCCTTGTAAGTGTAACGGAGGGCTCCATGAGAAAATGACACCATTGGATTCCAGCCTGACTTTTTAGTCTTGTTTCCTATTAGTCCCTTTCAGACATTCTGGTTTTCCAGGAAAACTGGTCTGCATACCATTCGTTGCATGAGAAATGCCATCTCTGGCCTCCATCTCTTTTCTCAGGCTGTCTTGCGAGCCTGGACTGAACTCCCTCATCTCTGACTCTTAGAATCTTTAACTTCCTACTAAAAAAAATTGCACACAACAAAACAGCAGTCTAGTTGGGTTTTGTCCTTCATGCTTGAGAAGGACCAAAATTATATCACTATGTTGGAGTCAAGGAATAGTGTGTCTGACTAAAGCTGATCAGACCAACATAAGCCCAAAAGAGCACAAACAGTCCCACATGAAAATCTGGCATGGAGATGTCTCTAAATTTGTGCATCTCACATTTCTTTTGAGCTACCACAGTTCTGCTTTGCTCCTGGAGCACAGTGCTTTCTTTGATGGAGGCAGGCCATGCTGGGTAGTTCTACGTCAGTGTCTCCCATGCCTCCCAATTGATTCCAAAGTTCTTCAGAGATCTTGAGAGGGTCCTTGTTACTGACCACCATGTGAGCACCTGCATTGTATGAGTTCTCTGTAAAATAGAACAGGAGGAGGTTCAGAGGGAAACACAGACCAGCAGGATAGTTTAAGGATAAATAACACTGAATGAGTTAAAGACTTTGGGGAAAAAACCCAAACAACTACAAAATGGAGATTCTTGATTTCACATAGAACCTGATTTTTTTCTGCTCTTCTTTGCATATGGAAATGCCTGGTGATACTTGTGTTTGTCAGGTTTGGAATAACAAAAAATTAAAATGAAGTAAGTTTTTAGAAAAGCATTCTTCCCTGATCTTGTCAGATTAGGAGCCACCTTCTCAGGGGCAAGCCTTACTTCTCCCTCCTCACACTATCTTTTATTTATTTCTCTGTCTTTCTGTTCTGTGTTTCCTGAGAAGTAGAAGCTTTTCAGAGGCAACACTTGTCCTCTTTATAGTGCTTGAATATAGCATCCCCTGAACAAATACTTGTGGAAATGGCAGCTGTTGCTCACCTTCTTGTGGAAGAAGGAGGGAAGTGGGAGAGAGAAAATTTGAAATTCACATTTTTAAAAAAACCAATGTCAAAATTTGTTTATGTGTTATTGAAAATAAAAATTAAATGAGTTGCCAGTTTGGGGTGGGGGTGGAAGGATATGCTATGTATAAGAGTTCCAGACCTAAAGTCAGGAAGATTCGAATTTCAAATCTTGCTTCAGACGTATACTTGCTGTTCAACCCTGGGCAGGCAACTTAACTTTTCTCAGTCTCAGTTTCTTCCAATTGTGAAATGGGGGTAACCATAGTACCTACCTCCTCAGGTTCTTGTAAAGATCAAATAAGATATTACTTCTAAAACATGTTGCAAACTTTAGAGTACTATACAAATATTTGCTCTCTGTTATTAATATTATCAAACTGAATTTTTTCCCAAGACCATACGATCATAAATTTAGAACTACAATAGACCTTAGAGATGTATAAGACCAGACAGACACCTCCTTTTATGGAAGAGAAAACTGAGTCTTAGAGTTCTATACCACCCAGTTAGTAAGTGTCCAAGGTAGAATTGGAACCCGGGTCTTCCTGACTTCAGATACAGTGCTTTATCCAATGCACCATGATGCCTCAGTAAATGCAAAATTATGTGGGCATAGAAAAATGCTCTTTGCATCCATGTAGCCATTTTTCTGTGTACAAAAGTCCTTCCTTCTAATACCTCCCCCACTCCTGAACAGGATCCTTGGCTCCTGAAGGCTCTGCCAGCAGGGCCTACCCAGCTGGAAAAGTTCCTAGTAGGGGCCCAACAAAGACCTTGTGTCTGCTGTCCAAAGAGCGGCCTGGCAAAGGGCAAGGAAGTTCATCACCAGAGGGTTGACTGAATTCTTTCAGCTACAGTAACCCTTGAAGAGCCTTCACAAGGCATGGAGCACCTTTGATGTGTGTCCATGGAAGAAGGATCCACACCCATAGGATCCTAGATAGCTAATATGATGACTATGTAAATAGATATCATTATTATATGTCATATATTATTATGTAGCTAACATGGTGCCTTAAGGTTTGTAAAGTAATATATATGTGTTATATATATATATATATACACATATGTAATCTAGGAAGTAATTACATATATTACTGTGGGGGGTAGGAGCCATCATCTCTCTGTTGTTCATTCATTTTTCAGTCCTCTCCAATTCTTTTTGAGCCCATTTGGAGTTTTCTTGCCAAAGATACTGGATTTGCCATTTCTTTCTCCAACTCATTTTACAGATGAGGAAACTGAGGCACACAAGGTTTAGTAACTTGCCCAGAGTCACACATCTGGTTGTCTGAGGCCAGATTTGAACTAGGGAAGATGAATCTTCCTGATTCATAGAGCCCAGTGTTGTATGCACTATGGCACCACCTAGCAGCCCCATCTCCATCTTACACATGAGGAAATTAATGCCCAGATTTGCCAAGGGCTAAATAGCAGGGAAGTATCTGGGATAGGGTTCAGCCTGAGGTGTTCCTGACTTCCTAGTCCAGCATTCTATCCATCATGCCACCTTGTTCTCATAGATCAGGGTTCTTTTGACTCACTGGAGTAAAAAAATAGGACATGAAAAAACCAAGATCCACAGAGGTTAAGTGACTTGGCTAAGGCCACTTGTAGAATCATAAAAGCACAGAATGCTAGACCTGGAAAGGACTTTAAAGACTATTGAGTCACACACACACACGCGCACACACACACACACACACACACACACACACACACACACACACACACACACACACCATTTTACAGAGGAATCCCAAGGAGGGGAAAGGACTTACCCAAGGTCACAGCCATGAGTTAGTGGCAGAATGATATTTGAACCCACGTCTTCTGCCACCAATTCCAGTGTTCCCTCCACAGAAACGCTCCTCCACTTGGTTGCAAAATTCTTCCAAACCCTACTTTTTTCATTTTATTTTAAATTCACCACCTCCTGCCCTCAAAAAAAAAATCATTTCCAGATTCATAGCAGATCCTGAAAAGAGAATTTTTAAGTGGAACATGAATCTCCTTTTAATATTGTTTACGTTTTCTTTAAGTATATAATCAATTCCACATACCACTTTAACATTTTTCCTACTTCTCTGTGTTTCCCTCTGAAATTCCTTGTGCCCCCATCTGTGCATTTTTCAAATTGTTTCAATTACCCTCTTTTTATGGCATTGAAATTGCCAACCTCTTCATTTCTCCCCTCACCCTTCTATCCCTCTCTCCAACTAAAAGACAGAGAAACTGTCATAACAAATAAATTTAGTCAAGCAAAACAAATCCCCAAAGTGACTGTCCAAAACTGCATGTTTCTTTCTGCACTCCGAGTCTATCACCAAAAGTCAAAATGTAGCCTGCTCCATCATAGGGTCTCTGGAGACATGGTTGCTTGGTCACTTCATTGACCAGAGTTCTGAAGTCTTTCTTTTTTTCTTTATAGCATCATTGTCCTCAAATATATTGTTCCCTTGGTTCTTCTCACTTCAATTCTACATCAGTTGATACTACCCAGAATTATCTGGAATCATCTCTACCATCACTTCTTACAGCGCAACAAACACTTGTTTCTTTCCCTGCCACGTCAGCTCGGCATCATCATGCAGCCCCTGACAATTCTCAGAAAAATTTACCTTTCTAGATTTTCTCTTTACTCTTGTGTGTGCATTTCAAAGTTCCTACTCAGCTCTGTTCTTTTATTTATAATATTTGAAAGTCCTCTGTCCCATTAAAAGCCAATTTTTCTACTTTGTAGGGTAAGTTATTGTTAGTTGTAAGCCTCTGTCTTTTGCTTTTCAGAAAACTGAGTTCCAAAATCCTTTTTCATTTATAGTTGAAGTTGCCAGGTCTTGTGGGTCCTTAGTACTTGAAATGTTTCCTTATGAATGTTTGCAGTATTTCTTCTTTGATTCGGAAGGCTTCGATTTCAACTTTGACATTCCTGGGACTTCTTTTGGGATTTCTTTCAGAAGGTGATTTGTGGATTCCTTCTATCTTCACTTTGCCCTCTGGTTCTAATATATCTGAGCAGTTTTCATTTATGCCTTCTTGAAATAGAGCATCTAGGCCAGTGGGGAACCTGCAGCCTTAAGGCCATGTGTGGCCCTCTAAGTCCTCAAATGTGGCCCTTTGACTGAAATGAAACTTCTCAGAACAAACTATTTTATTAAGGGGATTTGTTCTGTGTTTGATTCAGTCAAAGGGCCACACTTGAGGACCTAGAGGACCATGTTTGCTCTCAAAGCTATAGGTTTCCCACCCCTGGTCTAGGCTTTATAAAAATTTTGGTTCTTGGGAAGACCATGCGTTCTTAAATTAACTGTCTTGGACCTGTTCTCCAGGTTAGTTGCTTTTGATAACAGGTAACTTTTATTTTCAAGTTTTTTTTGTTCTAATATTTCTTATTGCCTTATGGAGTCATTTATTTCTGTTTGGTTTATTTTAATTTTCAGGTCATCCATTACATGGGTAATGTTTGCCACTGTCCTTTCTAAGCTGTTTATTCTCTTTTCAATTCTTTCCCCCAGAGCTTTTATTTCATTTTTTACCTCATTTCATTTCTTCTAGGTATTCATTTGGTCATTGAGGAAAATCTTTTTTTTCTTTTAGTCTCTGTTGCATTAGCTATGGAATTACTTTTTCCTTGTTTGAGAGCATCTCAAGATCTTAATAATTTTTATACTGGTTAGCATTTTATTTGATTTGCTTATCTGTCCAGCTTTAGTTTCTGAATTTGGATGTTGTGTCAAGTCCAGGCTCCATGCCCTGCTATGCTTTTTTATCCTGCTTGGTCCGGCTCTGGGTCCCCTGGTACTGACTTTCCCCTACTGGAGGTCAGGTCCTATTTGGATCTCCGAGGTTCAAAGCAATGGATCTTCAAGGCAGACTATCAGGCCCCTCAGAGCCCAGGGTTCCTAGTCTGTCCTGGTCCAACATTGTTGCACATATACTGCCTTGCTAGCCAAGGACCCCAGTGTTGGTTTACAGCTGAAGCCTTCTTAGGGATTTTCTGGCCCTCATTTTGTTGCATCTGGACAGAGTCCTACAGGCTACATGTGCCTCGGTCCCTCCTCTGGTCTCATTAGGAGGCTATGAGTTTGTTTGCTTATCCTGGTTCTGGCTTTGTTGGTGGTCTCACTTCCTATTGTCTGTGGGCTGTTAGCTGACTTTTTGTGCAGTTCTGGGATGGAAGAAGTCACTTACTGTAGTTTCTCGTTGGTTTTCGTGATCATTATTCAATCTGGTGCAAGTTTCTCCTTTTTGCTGGAGCAGGGAAGCTGGGTAGTCTGCCTACATCATCAGCCATCTCGACAGCAATAATCCCCATTTTTTGCCCGGACTCACAATCTAGCCTTTATGGGTACCATTTTTCCACACCCAAAGTTCTAGTGACTAAGTTATGGTAATTCAATAAACAAATGGGAAGGAGACCTCTCTGAATTCAAGGAATTTGAAAATTAGGAGGAGGCTTGAACAAAGCCTCCTATCCATTCTCATTCCTTTGTCTGGGGGCAAATGCATCTTCAAATGAGTGATAATGTGCTAACTTATGCACTAGGAAGAGGAAGTGTGGTACAATGAAAAGAGCTCTGGGTTTGGGTTCAAGTCCCCCCTATTACACTTAGGATTTTTTAAGTGACTTGACTGTGGGCAAGTCACAATTTCTCTGGGCTTTCATTGGTAAAAGGAAGGGATTTGATTAGATGGCTGTTATGGTTCTTTCCAGTTTTGAATGTATGATCCTATGACGTATTTATCAATCAACATTTATTTATCACCTTCTATGTGCCAGACACTGTGCCAAGTACTGCATCCAAAAGAGATTTATTAAAGCACATTCTTTATGCCAGCTGGAGATAGGAATGAGAACACTGTTGTTCTGTTGTTTTCAGTTGTGTCTGACTCTCTGTGACCCCATTTGGGGTTTTCTTGGCAGATACACTGGAGAGGTTGGCCATTTCCTTCTCCAGCTCATTCGACAGATGAGGAAACTGAAGCCAACAAGATGAAGTGACTTGCTCAGGGTCACCTAGCCAGTAATTGTCTGAGGCCAGATCTGAATTCAGGAAGATGAGTTTTCCTGACTCCAGGACTGGCACTCTATCCACTGTGCCACCTAGCTGCCCAGTGGGAAAGCCAGAGGCCTACAAAACTGTGGCTTTTATGAGTACATTGCTTGGAACCTCCAAAGGTGGTGTCCCAGGTTTCCAGTCTATGCTTTGAGATCTTTAAGTTCAGTAATTGGTTGAGGGGGCAATAGGATGCACCTGGAATGTTTCTTGACTTACCCAAGGTGGGTTAAAAAGGGGTTTTATCTGCCATTACAGATAATTAAGTGTCCCATTTTCAATTGGGACACTTTATCTGTGAAGTATTTACTGGGCAAAAAGAAGGAGGACCTTCTAGACTGGGTTTAGGACTCAGAGTAAGAAGCAGGAAACAATGTGGAAAGGACATGAACCAACTGATATGTTTCCATCTTCCTCTCCCTCCTCACTTTTACCCCATTGGGATCCCTTCAGGCTCAGCTCTAGTGCCCCTTCCTATAACAGACCTTTCTGCTCCACCACCCCCTAGTAAAATCACTTTGTATTCTTATCTTTCAAGTTTTGCATTTACTTGCTGGTGTACAGATTGTTTCTACATGAGCTCGTCAAAGACAGGGATCATTCCATTTCGGGGTTTGTATCCCCATTGCCTAGCACTGTGTCTGGGTCAGCAGTAGGCATTTAATAAAGAACTAAACTGAATCCAATTAAATCCTCCCCCAGTTGCTAGGATTCTCTCCTCTTGCATTTACTTTAAATCTTTTCCTTTCTCTGAGACCTGGCCTCTGGCAGTACCTTCACTCATCCTTGTCTTCCCTTCTCCCACCCTCCGACTTACCAGTCACCGAAGGAGAGACCAACACTCCTGGCTCCCCTTGTCACTTTCAGACTCTCTCTTTGCCAGGTCACTCAGTAGGTCTCCTCTTTTGCAGTCATTCAATCTGTATTTCTCACTCAATCTGGATTCTGGTGGTGTTTTCTCAGTTCCAAGGGCATCTCCTTTCCTCAGTTCCTGGCTCACAATTTATCTCTCCCCTCCAACCCCCACTCTCATATTAGGTGACTCCAAATTACATGGCCATGCTCCCTCAAATACCTTCACTCTCTTCAAAGTCCTCAGCTCCCATGACCCAATCCTCCACCACCCACATAGATGGCTGTACCCTGGATCTTACCATCCCCCACAAGGGCTCCCCTGCTGTGGTTGGAAAGTTCAGAAGTCCTTTATTTGATCATAATCTTTTATCATTATAACTTTCTCTCTTCCTCATGATCCCAGACCCTGTTCTTTATCCTCATCATGACTATCAATTCCTCCAGCCTCGGAGTTCTCTCCCAGGTCATCCCCCCTGCCCTGGCTACACTCTCTCCTCTTCCCTATCTGTATCTCTTGTTGAATTCTACACTGTCCTCCATACTCAAGTCCCCTGCCCCATCACCAAGCTTGTCTAGCCAAACCCCAAGTTTGGATTACTCCCACCATTCACTGCATTCATTCCTATTCATGTACTGCTGAACAGACCTGGAGAAATGCACCAAACTGTACCAAGTGGGTCCCCTTCCAACGTATGTTCTCTAATCGCAACGGGGCCCCACTGCAGCAAAATGGTGCCTTTATACCCCCTAATCAATTCACTGTAGTGGCTGTTCCAGACCTTCTCACCTCTACTCAAAATTTTTATGACTCTCCCTCCCCCTCTCCTATCAGCTGAGGACATTGCTTCATACTTAACTGAAAAAAAAAAATGAGGCCATTCATCAAGAATTCCTTCTTCTCCCCTCCTCCTCATCTCACATCACTCAGATGCCTTCCCCACCATCTCCTCCTTCACCCAGCTTACATATTGTGATGACCCTTCTCCTTGACATGCACAAACAATCCCATTCCATCCCCTCTTCTGCAACAGATCCCCCTATCGCCCCCACTCTCTCTCTCTCTCTCTCTCCATTCTTCAGTCCCAGCCTTTCTACTGGCTCCTTCCTTTCTCAGTACAAACCTCAGATCTGTAGATGTGGGAAAGCCAGCCCTCCAACCAACGGTCCCTCATTTCCCAACATCCCTCTCCCCCCACCTTCCCCCTGCCCTGACAAGGGATCGCTCAGAGTAGAGGGTGCATTCTCCCTTAACAGAGCCCGGGTTTTCTCTTCCATGTGGAAAAGCACATATACTCCTTCTATGTTCTATCCTCTTGTCCATTCTGTATAACTTCCCTGAATTCTGCTTCCTGTGTGCTGGGATGAATGTGACTGCTTAGTTGCAGAAACTGACTTTAGTGTAACCACTAAAGGAGGAAGGAAGAGAGAAGAAGAGAGACAGAGAATGAGAGAGAGAAAAAGAGAGAGAAAGAGAGGAGAGGAGAGAGGGGGTAGAGAGAAAAGAGGAGGGGGAGAGAGAGTGGAGAACATGCCCACTGTTACCAGCCTCTTTAGAGGGACCAGAGAGAGTGGTTTTTATTTTGAAATTCCTAAGAGAGAGCCTCGTGCCCTCAGTCTGTCAGATTCTGAAGGGTGATAGATAAATATAATTCTATCATATAGAGATAGAAGTCAGAAAGAATAAGCATCTAGCCACACAGCCCCTCTTTCACTCTCCACCAGGGAGGAATTCACAGCCTCCGTTGGAGATGGGGTGAGCCAGATTCCCAGAGCAGATATAATGAATTCCCATTCCACTCACCACAGAGGCTCTTCCAAACCTTTTCATCTCCTACTCCTCTCCCATGGCACCCCTTCCCCCACCCTTTCAGCTGAGAACCTTGCCTCATATTTCACTGAAAAAATTGAGGCCATTCACCGAGGGCTCCCTCCTCCTCATCTCACTTCACTCAGATATCTTCCCACACTATCTCTTCCTTCACGTTTGTCTCACATAATGAAGTAACCCTCATCTCCGCTGAGGCAAACCCCTCTACAGGCACCCTTGATCCCATTCTACCCTGTCCTCTCCAACAGATTCCCCCTCTATTATTCCCATGCTCGCTTGCTAACCTTCAATCTCTCCCTATCTACTGACTGATTCTCTGCTGCCACCCATGTCTCCCCCATCCTTAAAAAGAAGGGGAAAAAAATCCCTCACTTGATCCAACAGGCAAGTTAGATATTATCCCATCTTTCTTTCACTTTATAGCTTAACTCCTTGAGATAGCCATTTACACTGAGTGCTTTGACTTTCCACCCAACTCTTTCCCCAATACTCTATGGTCTGACTCATCATTCAACTGGAATTACTCTTTACAAAGTTACCAGTGATCTCTTAATTCCCTAATCAATGACCTTTTCTAAATCCCCATCCTTCCTAACCTCTCTGAAGTCTTTGTTAGTTTCAATCACCATTCTATCTTCAATGATTTCTTCTGAGTTTTTGTGCTGATTTTCTCTCCTGGTTCTCCTCCTACCTCCCTGACTCAAACTCCTTTTCGTTCAGGCTGTGCTCACTAACTGTGGGTGTCTCCTGGACTCTGACGTGGGTCTTCTTCTCCTTCTGTCCTATCTCACCTGGTGATCTCATCAGCTCCTAGGATTCATTCTCCATGCAGATGATTCTAGATTTATATATCTAGCCCTAACCTCTCTCCTGACCTCTAGTCTCACTTCACCAACTGCCTTTGGGATGTCTCATACTGGAAGTTAAGCAGCTAGAACTCAATATGTCCAAAACAGAACTTACTTTTGCCTTCCTTTCTTCCAAACCTCCCCATCATCCAGGCTCACAATCTAGGGGTCATTCATCTTTGACACCTCATTCACACTCACCTCTCAGACCCACGCCGTCCTCAATGACAGTCTTATGTTCTCATTCTCTCTCATATATGTCTCCTCCTCTGTACTCAGCCAGCTGCCTCCACATCACCTCACCTCTGGACTAATGCAGGAGCTTCCTGCCTCCAATCTCTACCCACTAAATCCTCCACTGAACTGCTAAAGTGACATGACCATGTCACCCTCCTCCCTCCAACCCTTACTCAGTAAACTCCTATGGCTCCCTATTACCTCCAGGATCAAATATAAAATCTGTTTGATATCTAAAGCCCTTCATTAGCTAAACCACCTATCCCACCCCCATCTTTCCAGTCTCCTTTCACCTTACTACTCAACCTACAATCCAGACACTGCCACCTTCACATGGTTCTTCACACATGGCATGCTGTCTTTTGGGGATCTTTTTACAAACTATCTCGCAAGGTAGATGCCTTCCTCTCATCCTGGGCCTTTTGGCTTCTCCAAGACTGAGCTCTTCTGCTGGAGGAGCCCTTTCCAGTCTCACAATCCCACTCACACTGTCTCTAGGTCCTTTGTTCCGGTTATGTCCCCATTGGAAGGTGAACTCTGTAAGGGCAGAGACTGCCTTTAGCAATATGTTTAATAAGTGTTGGTGAGCTGGCTCACTTCACAATAAATCCTTGCATGTAATTCTCTGTAGACATGGTATTTTCCAGTCATATATAAGCTCCCTGTGGACAAGGACATGCATTTTTGTCTTTGAACCTTCACAGTCTAGCACAATGTCTGGCACATAGTAGGTACTTATTAATGTTTTAAAAACTGGATCAGGGCTCACAAAGTGAGATCAGAACAGGTGACCAACCTGAAGAAGACATATGTGGATAGAAGAAAGAGAATGAGCAGATCATTAGGGAGACATCTAAGATCTCAGAGTAAGAGTGGATCCCACCCAAAGGTCCTCTAGTCCAATCCCTTACGATGAGCCAGATAGACCAGTTAAGAGTTGTCCAGACTGCTCCAGGGCTCATACACCTGGGGGGTGGGGAACAGGTAACCCACTCCTTTTGGGGAAGCATTCCCTCTCCTGGAGCTGGGCTCTTTTTTCTTGCACCTTCTCCCCTGTCCCCCTGCCCCTCCTAGTCCTACCTTCTAGGGGCCAAGCAGGACAAACCTAATCCCTCTTCTTGGTAATAACAGTTCAGGTTTCTACATCACTTTAAGGTATGCAATGCACCCTCCTCCCAGTAACCCAACTAGCTACTATTATTATTCCTATTTTCCAGATGAGGAAACTAAGAGTCTGAGAGGACATTTGATTGGCCTATGATCCCCCAGTTAGTGAATGTCTGAGGCAGAATTTTCACTCAGGTGTCCTGGCTCCATCTCCAAACAGCTGTGTGATTGTAGGTCACTTCTCTCTCACCCTCAGCTTCCAGGAGCTAAATGAAGATTTTTTTTTTAAAGCCTACCTACCCCCATAGGGATGAGAAAAGTACTAAATAAATCTCCAAGGGCTCTAAATGTGGGACTTTCTCCACCTATCTATGAATTACTCTCAGAGTTGCCTGAATTTCAGAGAGGTTAAGCAGAATCTTAACTCACCCCTTATTTCAAGCCTAGGATTTTATCAGCTCTATTGCGCTGCCCCTGAAAAGTTTTTTTTTCTTTTCTTTTTTTCACATTTTCACAGTTTAGAGCTGCAAGGGAACTAGATAGGACCTTTCAGATCAGTCTCCTCATTTTACAGATGAGGAAACTGAGAGCCAAAGTAGTTAATGGGCTTGCCCAAGGTCACACGGGTAATACTGGATCTGAGAATCGTACTCTGATTTGAAGTCCAACACTCCTGGAGAAGCTAATGTAGTCTTTATAGGGGAGGAAGGGCGGCATAGACAGAGGACTAGGGCTACAGGGGGATCTCCCGCCTCCGGTCCCTCTGCTACTCCTGGCCCCTGGTCTGAGACTCCAGCTCTAAGAATCTGTTCATCCACCCCTCCCTGGCTCCCCACCCCCACCTTCACCCCCAGAGTCCTACAAAGTGGCCTTCCTCGCGGCTGCCCAGAGCATAGAAGAGGTCATCAAGGAGCTGAGCAAAGGTAGGACTTCTGCACATCCTCCCCGAGGTCCCCTCCCAGAGACGCCAAGCATCCTGAAGCCCCGCCCCCCCCTGTCCCCCCGTTCTCTGAGTTACCCTGGCCCTCCCTGGACAGATGCAGGTCATGCCCCGCCCCCTCAGTGGAAAGCAGGACTCTCAGGCCCTGCCTCCTCAATGAAATGTTACATTACCTGGCCCCACCCCCTCCATGGAATGCCGGACTCTCAGGCCCCGCCTCCTCAATGAAATGTTACATTACCTGGCCCCACCCCCTCCATGGAATGGAGGACTACCAGGCCCCGCCTCCTCAATGAAATGTTACATTACCCAGCCCCTTCCTCTCCATGGAATGCCGCACTATCATGCCTGTATCCTACGCGGAATGCTAAATTACTCCGGCCCGCCCCCTTCGAGAAGCCCTGGAGGAGTGGGAAGGAGGGGGTGTTTCCATTCCCACCCCACTCACTTCCTACGCCCGCCCTCCCCCGTAAAGATGAGTGGGGGAGGAAGCTGATTTGGGTTCTCCGCACTCTCCCCTCAGCCCCCGCCTGCGTGCCGCCCTGCGGTAAGCTTCGGAGGATCCCGCCCATCTTGATGGAACCGACCAATGGGAGGTGTTGGGGGCGGGGTTAGTTTTTATAATTCGTCCGAGAGTGAGAGGCAGAGCTCCGGTGCAGTTCTATGACGTATCCCTAACCATGAGGGGCGGAGCTTTGCCCTAATTAGCCAATAGGAAGGCGGAGGGTTGGGACTGCGCCAGCATTGGGCCAATGAGGACGGCGGAAGGAGGGAGGCGGGACCCCGGACCGTTAGGGCGGGCGCTCTGGGCCGAGCAGCGTCCTTTCTGCTACCCCTCCCCCCCCAAAGGGTTCCAGGAACTGGCCCGACTCTTCTTCTGCAATTCGTGCGCTGCCCATGACTGTGACCTCCCGCTGGAGTGCCCAAGTAGGGGGCGGGACCGGAAAGAGTCTAGGGGGCGTGGCCATTACTTGGAGGGGCGGGGCCTGGAGAGGGTGGCAGGGGCGGGGCCAAGAGAACTGTCGTAGGGGTGGGGCCAGAGGGGGCGGGGCTCGTGGGGCGGGGCCAGAAGAGCAAGTTCTACAGCATCTTTACGAAGATGGGGGGGCGGGGGCGGCCTGGCAAATTCCAAGTGGGTGGGCTGGGAGTTTATGCAGAACCCGACCCCCTCCTCAGTCCGGGACTTGCCGGTGCCGGTGGGAGGCCAAGCTGTCTTCTCGTGCGCTGTGCCTTTCTCCACTCCCCCGGAGCTGACCTATACCTGGCTGTTTGCGGGGAATGTGAGTGTCTCCGAGTGTAACTGAAGGGGGAAGGAGCGTCTCTGGCCCTAATTCCAACCTCCAGCCTCATCCTTCCCTTCCTAAGTCCTAGAAAAAGCTCTTCCTGCCTCCTTTCTTCTCATTCTCTTCTCAGCACTTTGCAATCTCCTTCGCCCCTCTGTCTTCCCTCTCTGTCCCCATTCCTTCATTCCCCTTGCCCTTCCTAACTGCCATTTATCTCCATACCTCCATTGCCAACCCGGTTCTCCTCCCTCTATCTTATTACCCTTCGTTTCTGGTGCCCCTCCATCCCGTCATCCCCTGTCCCTCCAGCTGTCCATCCCCTAACCTTTCTCTCATCCCCCATCCCCATCTCTGTCTCCATCCCTTCATGCTCTGTCCCTGCATCCGTCCGTCCCCCAACCTTCCTCCCATCCCCTCCTGAAGCTGCCTTTTCTCCCCGTTCCCTAGATGCCTCTGTCCGTGTTTCTACCTCGCGTCACCGGCTTTGTCTCCCAGTGTTTCTCTGTCTCTACCCAGGCCCCTGCCTCTTGGCGTTTCTTGGTCTCATGGCCCCCTCTTCCTTTCCCACCCCAAGATCCGAACCAGGGACCTCTCCTACTTCCGTGTGATACCTAGAGCACAGGATATATTTGCTCGGATCCGGCCTGTTCGGCCCCTGCACCAAGGGACTTTCTCCTGCTTGCTTAGCTCCGATCTGCAACCCCTGGCCCGGTTGTTCTTCTTCCTAAATGGTGAGGCCGAGCCTGAGCCAGGGTTGCTGCAGGATCAGGACTGGTGGGGAGGGCAGGGTTCCGGAGGCAGAAGGTGAGATTACAGCTGGAGGGAAGAGAACACACTCTCGCCCCGCCCCCTCGTGTGTCCCCAGTGACCGCGGGGAAAGCACAGGGCGAAGTAGAGCTGCAGACCTTGTTCAGGGCGGTAATGAAGGCCAAAGGCTCCAAAGTCGACTGCCCAGAACCCTGGAAGCCCAGCTTCTCCACATTGCTGGCCCACCCTGGGGCTCTGACACTGAAAAACCTGTGCCTGCTTGGGCTGGCAGCTGGCCTGGGTATCACGAACTTCATCCTGCTGGGAATGTGAGTGATGCCCTCCCCCAAGACCCAGGAGGCTGGATCCCCCAGACCCACCTCACCAGGGACAGAATCCTTCTGTCCTATCCACTGGGATCCAGGCATCCTGCTCACACTCACACACCCAGCACCCTAAGGGTGACTGCCCCACTTCCCCATCCTCAGGCCCAAAGTGGTTCTGGCAAACTCCTGCCCTCTGGCGGTGGGTTATGACCTCCTTTCTTCCTGCTCACTCCTCAGGTTGCTGTATCGCTTTTTGGAAAAGGAATGCTAAAGGGCTCTCCCTCTTCATTCCCTATCCTCCCAATAAAGATATTTTCGAACCCAAGGCAGTCTAGGCTCCTAGGTCCAAAGTTCCAGTGGACACCTTAAACATACTGGGGGAGGGGGAGGTCTGGAATACCCCCATTAGAGTGTAAAGCTGCCTGAGATCAGAGACTGGTTTTTGCCTTAGTATCCCTCACCCTCAGCCTTGTGCCTGACATGTAGTAGGAGGTTAATAAAATACTACTTGACTGATGACGGTGCCCAAACCCTTTCCTTCTGGACCCCACCGGTCAAAGCCCTGCCACCACCACGGACCTTCATGAAAAGAATGTCCTCAGAGACTGAAACACACACACACGACTCTGTGAACACACAAATCTTAGGGCAAGTCTTGGAAGTCCTTCTTAGGCTAGCCGATCATCCCCCCAAGTGCAGCCACTCCGGGAAACCCTCACCCTCATAAAATCAGATTTAGAACTGAAAGGGTCATCTAATCTCGTCCAGATGGGGAAACTGAGGCCCAGAGGTAGTAAATTACAAAGAGGACATATGAGCCAGACTCTCGACACTTGGCACATACTGCTTCTAAGTTTAAATTGTAGAGGAAAGATTTCGGAGACCTCGGAAATCAAGGAGAGACAGCCCAAGGCTCCCTGGGTTCTAGATCTGACCCCTCCTCTGGACTGCCCAAGTGACTTGGGGCGAATCTTTTCCCCTCTCTTGGCCTTTCCGCTATAAAAGTCGTATCTATAAATTGAGCTGATTGGGTTACAGGATCTCCAAGTGTCTTCCCGGTTCTGACTATCTAGGCTTCTCAGACCACAGACCTCTCCCCTGCTATTCCAATACTGCTTGCGAAAGCTTAGTTCGGTTTCGGAAGGGAGCAGAAGCTAGGAGACCCTATTGCGCAAGCGCAGCAGTGGAGCTGTACCAGCCGAAGGAGCATCGTACGGGTTACAAATGAGACTAAGGAAGGGCTCCGACTGGGGATGGGAGCAAAGCCAAGAGCTTCCCTTTTCGCACACGCGCAGTTCGTGATAAAAGTTAACCCTTTCTTTGCCTTTGCCGAGGGACTGAGTGTGTATTCAGGGTCCTGTCTTCTGGAGCCGTGAGGAGCTTAATCCCGGGATTGACATGGGGTCTTGGATGGAGATACACATAGGCTAAGTGAGAGACATGGATTCAGGGAGAGGCGCTGCAACGAGGGCCCCAAAGGCTGCTGGCCATTTTTTTAGGGGGGGAGGGAGGAATGCCTTGGAGAGCTGCTGCTTTTGGAGTCAGTGGACCTAGGTTCGAATCTCAGCTCTCCCACTTGCTATCTGTGATCTCAGGCAAAGTCTTCATCCTGTTTGGACCTCAAATTTCTGAAAAATGAGAGAATTGGACTAGGTGGCTTTCATGGTTCCTCTCCTCCAGCTCTATAAATCCATTCTCATCCCAAAGCTTGCCTCCCTCCCTGGCTGGATGACCCTGTGGGCTGCAGAACTCTTACTTTACCTGCATTGTTAGAAGGACCTCCTCACCTGGAGCTCCGTAGCCCAGTAAAATCTCAGGTCCAGAAATCGCTCTCCAAATGGGAAAACTGAAGCCATGAGAGGGGAATAGGCATACCACAAGGAGGAAGCGGCAGAGAGGGGATTTGAAGCCATGTCCTGTTTCAAAAAGGCCTATCTAGACTTGATATAAGGCAAAATTCCGTACTTACAGCTGCCTCAAAGTGGATGGCCTGCTTCCAGAGGAGATAGTGGGTACCACCAATCTCCAGCATGTTAGATAACCAATTCTTGGCTATTTTACAATGGGGGGGAGGGGGGTGAACTGAACTAGAGGGCCATGGAGGTCCTTGCCTCCTCGGAAATTCTGTGATTCTGCAATTCCATATCCAGAATCTTTTCCAATGACCTCCAATTCATCTGGAGCTGATGACCCAACACATTCTTCCAACTGGAGGGATTCGGGGAAGATGACATAGAAGGACTGCGCAATCTGACCCTCCCTCAGATTTACTGGAAGTTCTCCTTAAAAGAAGGTATCTTCATCCCTCAGCTCCGCCCCTCTCTGGTATCCAAACGGTTGAGACTACTCCCTCAGACTCAGGAGTCCTAATTCCTTCAGTCCCCTCCCTTCAGGGAACCACAACATCGACCAATCAGCAACTGCAGACCAGGTTGGAAAATAAATAAAACTCTTTGTTGCTCTTTGGGAGAATGAGAATTAAATAAAATCAGAGTCAGAGGACACCGTGGCCTCTTCACCCTCTAATGACAGAAGACACCCCTCCCTGCCCAATAAATACCCATTCCCTTCAGGACACAGGCATCCCCAGCCCAGCCCAGAGCAGTGAATCAAATTACAATTCCCATCGGCCCCCTCAGTGATTTGGGGGAGCAGGAGGGGAGTTCAGCTGCAAGGCTTGTTGAGAACTGTAGCGTTGGCTTCCAGACAGAGCGAAAACATTAAGAGCACAGAGGGGGACCCTGGAAGCTGCCCTCTTCATCTCTGACACATCCAAGGGGCCAGAGCTCCGTGAAGAGAATTTAAATACATATCACAGCTGGAAAGAAGCCTAAGAGAGTGTCCAGGCTAACATCTTACCCTTACCCTCCATTTTCCATCTAACACCAGGAAGGCCAATCCCTGAGCTGTATCCCGCCCAATGCCCAAAGTTTACCTAGAGGAGAAAGCTGAGGCCAGGGAGGGCAAATGGCCTTCCCAAAGTTGCACAGCTAGTCAGGCGGCAGGGTTGAGAGACTGACCCCCGGTCTCAGCACCCAGCTGCCTAGTGGATGAAAAGAGATTCAGAGGATCATAATGCTGGAAGCGCCCTCAGAGATCTAGTCTAAGTCCTACACCTTCCCATATGGAGAGTTGAGTTCAAAATCCTTCAGATGAGGAATCAGAAGCTGAGAGACTGGAAATAATTTGTCCAAGGTCACCTAAGAAGCTGGCCAGATCACAGGATCTTAGACGGAGTGTTGGAAGGAACCTTCCAGGTCCCCTGGTTCAATGTGCTCATTTTACAGATGAGAAGACTGAGGCCCATCGAGGTAAAGTGACATGCCCAAAGTTCCCCAGGAAGTGGTCGAGCTGGGACCGAACATAAGGGTTCGGAGCTCCAATCTCGTGGGCACTACGGAACTGTCTCCCTGAGGGGCTGTCATACGGACACCTGGTAGCCCCCAGACCTGGGCCTGCACAGCTTGCGGACTCCCCCCCAATAGAGAGCCAGCATGAGCGCCCAGTAGACAACGTAGGCAGCTGCTCCGACAGCGAGGTAGCGTGCCTCAGTCCTGCGGGCCTCTCCGGTCCAGTCCGCTTGGGCCTCGTGGATGATGCTGCGCAGCAGACCTCCAAGCAGAAGTGCGGCCCAGATCGCCAGTGGCAGGGCCGGCGCGTAGTTGGCGGCCAGGCGGCGGCGACCCGAAGTGCCCCAGCCGCTCTGGTTCATGGTGAACAGCGCCAGGAATTTGGCCGGCAGGAGGCCACCCATATAGAGGGGCGCGTAGAGCGAGAGTAGCAGCATGCGTGGGGAGCCCCGCAGCCACGCGGCGAAGGCCGCCTTGGCCGCCGCCACCCCCTGCACACACACGAGCACCCACAGCAGCGCCCACGGCGATCCCGCGTAGAAGAGGCGCAGTACCGTGGCCGCCACGAAGAATGGAAAGAGCCCGGACACCACGGCCTCGTAGGTCATCCACGCGTGGTGCCGGTGCCACCACAGGGCGTTGTACAGCCACTCACGGAAATACGACTTGGACCAGCGTGTCTGCTGGCTCAGCCAGCGCAGGAAAGACGCCGGAGTCTCCGAGTAGCAGCGGGACAGCGACGTGTACCTGGAGGGACAGAGGAGATGTCAAGGTCAGGGCAGAGGGCTGGAAGAGGCCCAAGGTCACCCCACGGTGGCATAGGGACGGGCTCCCTCTACCAGTGTAGGTGTGCACTATGGGCAAGGGAAGCAAACTACCCGGTGAAAGAACTGCCTAACAATGCAGTTAGCACCTTGTAGTCTTAGAGAAGTACTTGGAGCATTGAGACATTAAGTGACTTGCCCAGGGTCACACTACCAAGATGTGTCACAAACCCATCTTCCTGACTCTGAAGCTATGCTGATTCTCGGAGATCATGCCACTGCTGACTCTCCGCCTATCTCATCTAGTCCAAGTTGTAATGGGGAAAAAAATCCCTTTATAACATGTGGGGAAACTGAGATACAGAGAGGTCTAAGGTCTTATCCAGAGGCCACACAGGTTAAGTCAATGGCAGAACCAGGATTTGAAACCAATAATAGCATTTACATAGCTCCAGCTGTTTGCTCTGCACTAAGAATTACAAACATCTCATTTGATCCACACAACAACCATTCTCATTTTGTTTGTTTGACCCTGGAGACTAGACTGGCCGAAAGAAATACAGTATAATAGACAGAAAGCTGACTTGGAGCCAGGAAGATCTGAATTTGAATCAACCTCTGACACAGCATCTGTGTGACCCTGGACAAGTCCCTTAACACCTCAGTGCTCTAGGCAGCTCTGAGACTCTAACTTGCAGCAAGGATACCAACCTGTAATTTTCTCACCTGGAAGTCCCTATACTCATAATATCACAAGTTCAGCCCTTATCTCTAACCCAATTTCAATTAGATTGTACAGCAGGAGTCACTTTCTTCTATAAATCTTTGACAAGTAATATCAACAAAACGTAAGACAAGGAAAGGACTAACTACTGGCATACAGAACAGTTGGAAGAAGGATTTCCCAAGGATGGCGAAGTCCTAGAGGAGCTCCTGTCTGTGGATGACATGACATCAAGGCCCAGAACAGTAAGGTGAAAGTCAGCTGGATAGAAAATTCATGGAGCTAGTTTATCAGTTTATATCTGCTCCAGACATTACATAGAAACATGAAGCTGGGGCTAAAATCCACCAGGAGGAGCCTGATGGGCTGGATTGCCTTTGAGATTAATATATTTTGATGATCTCCCTGAAACAAGGGCCCATGTATTAAACTTCAGATTTTTCAAGTGATGCCTTGTGGCTTCAGAGAATTAAAGTTGCCAGTCCACAAAGGGGAAGACTTGGGGAAGAAGGGAACAGGTCACACATAGCACATTGTCCACCCAACAATTGAAAAGTGTCAACAAAGATGAAAAGATCCAATTGGACATAATGTGTGAACAGAAGAACATGAGTCAGTCAGGTAATGAGACCAAGGGAAAGCTCCCATAATCCAGCAGCATCCATGTAAAGTAGAGTGATCTAAAGGTAGACCCTCAGTATGTTATATGGAACCCCTAGTGAACAGTTAATGGGGGAATAAGAGTCCCACAGAATGAGAAGTCGAGAGTGGGTCAGGATTTGTGTCACTGGGTACCGTATCAAAAGTATCAAAGCTGCTAGATGGCACAGTGGATAGACTGCCAGATTTGGAGTCACTAGCTGTGTGACTGTGGACTCTGCCTCAGTTTCTTGATCTGTAAAATAAGGATGATAAAATAACACCCACATCCCAAGGTTGTCTTGAAAGTCAAATATTTGTACAAAGCGCTTTGCAAACCTAAAAGCATTGTATAAATGTTTCCATATCATCGTTAGACCAGGGAATGCTGTGAATTTAGTGTCCCTAGATTTTGGGAGAGCATTTGATAAAATCTTTCATATTGTGGGAAAGATGGAGAGATATAGGCTAGTTTAAAGTATGATTTAGTGGATTAAAAACTTGGTTGAATGGCGTGAGCCAAGATTAATGATTTAATGTCAGCTTAGAAGAGGGTCTCCACTGGAGTTTGGGGTTTATGCTATTTTACATTTTTACCAATGCTTTGGATAAAGGTGATAATAAATGATAATAATAATTCCTATTGTCTGTGGAGCACTTAATGGTTTCCGAGCCCTACACAAATATCTCATTTTATCCTGAGAACCAACCTGGGATGGAGATGCTGTCATTATCCTCACTTTAAAGATAAGGAAACACTGGCAGACAAGGTTAAGTGATTTGCTTACTTGTCACCAAGTTAGTAAGTTTCTGAGCCTGGATGGAGGGCATGTTTTTCAAATTTGCAAATAACACAAAGCTAGCATGATGGATGTCAAAGTCATGGTTGAAGATCTGTACAGACTAGAATAATGGGCCACATCTGATAAGAAGGAATTCAATAGTACTAAACCCTCTCAAGTACAAGATGAGAACGATGTAGCCAGACAATAGTTCATCCAAAAAGATTTGAGTGTTTTAATGGACTGCAAGCATAGCATGAGTCACCCCTGTAATGGAACCCCAAAGAAAGCTGATGGGAACTTTTAATGAAGTGAGAAAGGCACAAGGTAAAGGACTAGGGGGTCTTATTATGCCCTGTCTCAATCAGACCTCATCTGAGGTATTGTATCTTACTTGGGGTACCACTTTTAGGAACGATGTTGATAATGTCTAGGGAAAATGTCCAAGAGAGAAGGACCAGGAGGGTGAAAAGTCTCAAGACCATGGCATATAAAGGATCTAAGGATGTTTAACCTGGAGAAAGATTGGGGCAAGAGGGCTGGGGAGAAGACACAAAAACTTCCTCCAAGTTCTTTAAAAACTCCCTATATGGAAGAGAAATTAGGCTGTTCTATTTGGCTCCAAAAGACAGAGGGAAGATCAATGGGTGGACAATCAGAAAATAAAGAGAAACAAATACTACGTAATCTCTCAGTACATCAGCTACCTCATCTATAGAATGGAATTATTTAATTATATATAATTAATATTTAATAATATTATTATTAAATTAAAATTAATTAATAGTAATAATTAATTAATTGCCTGTTCTCTCTACCTCACAAGAGTGTGGTAAGGAAAGACTTTTATAATGCTTAAATCTTTTAAGCTAGGAGATATTTTTCTGGGTTATGATGTCGCTTGTCATAGCCCACCTTCATATCTCTCCTACTTCATCAGCCCATGTTACCCTCTCCACCCCTAGTACAGTCATTTGGTAAAGCATATGCTATCTTGTGAAACCTTGGTATAATCCATTACCCATTTGTCATTTTCTACAGCCTAGCTAATTTAGCAATATACTTAATAGAGTTCATTCATTCCCCTACCTAGTCACCTAATATTTAAAACAGCCCATGCTCTTCAGCAACATTTAATATGCTGATTTACCCACCCCTCTTCTTTAAATCAGGTATATATTCTCCAGTTTCTCCCTTACTTGGTGGCATAGCCCATACTGAGCATTCGGTTGGTGAGATGGCGGTCATCCCCAAAAGTGCAGTGGGTGCCCAGGAACTTCTGGTTGTACCAGGCCTCCAGGAACTGTTGCAACAAGTCATTCCTATACAGACCTACGAGATGCAGAAAGACCTGGGTAAGCACCTGGGCACAGCCCATTTCCCAACCCAATACCTAGCCCATCCCCACCTCCCCACCTCCCTCCATCACCAATGTCCTATCTCCATCTTCATCTCTATCCCTTTTCCCAGACCCAATGCCATGCCATCCCCATGGACAACCCAATCCCAGCCATCCCCTTCCTCAACGTTATCTTGACCATCCTCATCCCCATCACAGATATCATTTCCATCTTCCCCATCTTCATTTCTGTTCTATCTATTCTCATTCTATCCCCATCACCATCATTTCTATTCCTGTCCCCATCTCCATCCCTATAACCAAGATAATCTCTAGCCCTTTCAAAAGCATTATTGCCCCCCCATCATCAATCATCTTCATCAATATCTCTATCCTTATTATTCCCAGTTTTATCCAGTCCTTTTAGCCATGATTATCCCTCTCCTATCCTTATTCTCATCTCTGTCTATATCTTTATTCCCACTCCCATTTCCATCCTAACCCTATCCTCACCTCCCCCCTAACCTTATCCCAAATCCCACTTTCAGCTCTAACCCCAAATTATCCCTCTATCCATCCTTGGCCTCATTTCTACCTCCATCCTTGCCCCTCATCCTCATCATGCTTACCCCATTAGCCTCTCTATTCCCATCCCCAAGCTTCATCCATACCTACTCTCAACCCGGACCCTATCCCATCTCCATCTCCATCCCAGTCTCTTTATCTCTTTCTTTCCAACTTCCAGTCCCCAAGGGCACTTGGCAACTCACCAAGAGGGCCACTGACACAAGACACACATCGGAAGTAGCTCTGGCAGGCTCGCTCAACGTTGAAGGCCACCCAGTACCTGAGGCTGCTCAGGAAGCTGACCCAGGAGTCCAGAGGATTGAGAATCCGCACGTCCCCACCCACAGCCCCAACAGTCATGTCCTCATCCAGCACTCGGGACAGCTCTAGCAGGGCCATGGGATCCAGCCTCGTGTCTGAGTCACACACCTGGGGCCAAGATACAGGGTCAGGCCCTAGTGGCCAGGAGTCTGGGGGTTTGGAGGACCAGAGAAGATGGTCTCCAGGCTTTGGCCAGCTTAGTAACCTCATACATTGTTAGTCTTATACCGTCACCACTCAAGTCCCTTGAGACTTCAAACACACTGAGATGGCTCCCCTTAATTAGTCACTGAACCAGGCTGTCTGAACTTGGAACCTAACTCCAATGGGACCTTCTCTATTTGAGGGACTGGCAGTCAGAAGTTGGGGTGGGGATTACAGGACTGAGAGGACAGAAATTTGGAAAATCTGAGTGTTAAATGGGACTGAGACTCTTGAGGGTCAGAAAGGATCAAGGTTCTGAAAGGTTCAAAGAATGAGAGGAGTCCTAGAGTTAGGGGTTAGGAGTCTGAAGAGATTAGGGTCAACAGGGTTTGGGGACTGAGCCAAGGGGTCTGTAGTTGCAAGGGTAGTCTCAGAGTCCCAGGGTTCTCTGTTTCTGGCAGCCTCTCACCTGCACGTAGTCCACGGAGTCCCCAAGGGCCTTAAAGGCTGTGTACATGACCTCTCGCTTGCCACCCCAGCGTTGAGCCACACACACGCAACGGTGGCTCCTCACCAGGGCCTCCACAGTCAGCCGTCCTGGGTCCTCAGCCTCTACCTCTGCATAGCCACCAGCCTCCACCTCCCCAGCTTTGCCACTGCCCCCCGACACTTGTGGGGCCCATGGCTGGTGATAATTTCCATCCCACACATAGGTGGCAGGGTTCTCAGCCTCAAACACTTCCTGGAACATCTCCACCATGTACATGTCCTCCTCTCGATTGCCATCCACAACCAGCAGCACTCGGAGGTGCTCCCTCGGGTACTGCAGGGCCCGGGCTGACAGCAGGCACTGCCGCAGGTAGTCAGCATCTTCTTGGTAGGCAGAAATGGTCAATGCCACCCTCCGGGAGCATTTTGGCTGCCCCTGGGCTGCCCGAGTGGCAACTCGCCGGTGCTCCAGGTAGGCAAAGAGGCTTTGGGCCACTAGGTGTGCCGACAGAAAGGCTCCATAGAGGCCAAAGGCTAGGAGGCCATAACGGTCAGAGACCAAGGGGACACCCACAGCGTAAGCCCAAATCATGCCACCCAGGATTAGCAGGGCAAAGGCAATTGTCAGGAGTCGGCGAATAGGCCCAGACCAGACACGACGGGGGCCGGATTTGGGGGTGTCCTATAACAGAGGGAGGACAAGATCAAGAGTTATATTATGTCTCAGGGATCATCCAGTCCTCCCCTCCTCCAATATCATTGAGGGAAACTGAGGTCCAGTCAGAAAAGCAAAGGGACCTGAGGGGTTAAGAGGTCAGCACCACCCCCAGGAAGCCCTGTAGAGTTTCATCTGACTGTATATGTCTCCTCCTGTTCTCTCAAACAGACTCTGGGCTCCCCAAAAGCAATATCCTGGTCTCCTCCTTCCTGTATGTCGTCCCTCACCCTAGCCCAGAGAAACTGGAAACAGAAAAGGGACCAAGGGAAAGAAGGTGGTGGATTGATTTTGTGATCTCCTCTGGGCTCCAAGAGGCAGGAGCCTGGTCCCTGGGCATGAGTGAGCTCAGCATCCATCCATCTATCTGCCTGAACTCAGGCTCAGCCCAGCCTAACCTTCCCCCCACTTTCATATCTCTTCAATCCATTGACTCTTCTACCACTAATATTCCTGGCCTGTCTTTCAGTCTCCACGACGTTTCATTTCCCCAGATAGAGAGGGAAACTGAGACATTGCCCTCTCCCCCTCTTTTACTATGCTGAGAGACACACACACACAGAGACACAGGCACCCAGGCACACAACCACTATTCCCACAAGGACATTGACAGCGCCCTTGACCCAGTTCAAATGTACCAGGATAACGGCACACACTCAGAAACCCATCCTTATACCCACCATCCGACCCATACAGACCTTTGGTACAGAGACAGACACCGATATGTCTGCTCTCACACACATGTGGTGTATGGTAACACACTCAAACAGACACACATTCACAAACATACCTGTGCCATGTTCCTCAGGCTCCTCTCCCCTGCCCTTCCAGAGCCTCTCTCTCCCTCTCCTTTGCCTAATCTGCTGGGCGGGGGGGCATTTGTAGTTGGGGGCTGACGTCAGTACTGGGTTGGGTCGCCTAAGCCTGAAGTCATGACAGGAGCAGCTGCCCCACCCGATTCCCGTTATTAGGCCCCCACCCGAACCCCCTTCCCAGTCTCCACTTCTACACCCCTGTCTCCAGGACCCCATCTTCTATTGCCGAGTTTGCCGCATATCTTCCTGTCTCTGGGGAGAGGGGAGGGTGGGAATGTGGAAAAGAATTCCCCAGCTACTTCCTAACCATCTAGCCTCCCCTCATCAGTCATCCCTTCCCATCTTCCCTATATCCCACCTCTCCCTATGTCCCCATATCTTCCTCCATCTCCCCACATCTCTCCTCCCCATATTTCCCATCTCTTTCTCCCCCATATCCCATCTCTCCCATGTCCCCATATATTCATCTCCCCATCTCCCCTTCCTCCCATATTTGACATCTTTCCCTATGTCTCCATGTCTTCCTCCATCTTCCCACCTCTCCCTCCCCTCCGTATTTGTCATTTCTCCTTGTCTTCCTACATCTTTCCCCACCTCCCCATCTTTCTACTTCCTTACATGTTTTGTATCCATTTTCTACATATCTCCCTGTTCCCACATCTCTCCTAATTCTCCTCATATACCTAGTCCCCCCATCTCCCCTGATTTCTCTTCAACTCTCTTAATCTCTTTCTCTGCCTCTATCTTTCCCCAATTCCTTCCCCTTTTCTCTTCCTCTCCTCCCCACCTCTCTCATCTCCATCTCATTTCATCTCCCTTTCTACCAATGCTCCCCCCACTCTCTTCCCGTGCCTTCTCCGATTCTCCCTCTCCCCTTTCCCTGCCACTCTTTTCCTTCCCTTTCACTTCTCCAGGCAAACCCCTTCCCCTTTTAAAGATGACAAGTTCAAAATTATCTGAGGTTGGCAATAAATGCCAAGGACAGTTCAGAAAGCTTTTTGAGCTCCACCAGGGGCAAGAGTCAAGTCAAGTCAATTTGGTATGTGCCGAGCACAGTGCTAAGAGGAAGACCAAAAGGAGGTAAGAACATCATTCAGGGTGAATGTGACCAAGGAAGCAAATAGAGAGAAGGCAGAACTACTCAAATCTTTATATTGCTTCTGTTTTCCTGACCAAGCAAAATGATCTTCAGGTGGGCAAAGACAGAAGAAAAATGGTCACCAGGGAGTGAAAATGAAAGATAAGGGAGAATATGGTAAGACAATAAATACTTCAATGCTCTCAGTGAGCTCAAGTCATCAACCTTAAATGAACTCGATCTCCATGTACAGGAAGAATGGTTATCTTTGATTACCAAGCCATTTTTGATGAAGGGTCATGGAGAATGGTGGGGGGAAGGGGAAGGGGAGGACTGTCGCAGCACCAGATAAGAGCAAAGATTCTCCTGATTTTTAGGAGCCAAACTATCATCAAAGGAATGGTGAATGAATTCAAGTGAATTTATTAAGGATTTATAGCGTGTCCTCTTATCAGGCATGGTGCTAGACACTCAGAACCCAAGGTAGAAAATAAAATGCCTGGTGCCCTGAAGGACTTTATTCTGGAGTGAATACTTGGAAGGGAAAGCTGTGCTGAGGAGGAGTCATCATATGTTCATCAAGAACAGATCACATCAGACTAGTCACATTATTTTTTTTTTTTTTTTTGGACCTTGCTGACAGATCAGAGGAATGTCAGAGTATTTGATCTGGGCATTTAACAAAGTTTCTCATAGTCTTCTGGCAGATCAGATGACTAGATAATGGCTAGTACAGTTCAATTAATTCAAAACTAATTAAATGACCAGACCCCTAAAATTAACATATCAAAGTCAGTGTAAAAGGTGGTCTCTAGTGGAGTATCACAGGGATCTGTCTTTGACCTTGTGGCATTTAAGTTTTTGATTAATAATGAGGATGAAAACCCAGATGGCATGCTTATTGATTTACAGATGACCCAAAACTGGGAAGGCTATCTAAGTCATAGGATAACAGAGTCAGGAAACCAAAAAACATTGACAGAACTGAATGGTTGAAACTTAGTGAGATGAATAAATGAGCCCCCAAAATTTGATGGTCCAAGTGCAAGATGGCAGAGGCACAGCTAAATATATGTTCAGGGAAAGGATCTGGGGGTAGAAGTGGGTTGCAAGCTTAATGGGAGCCAACAGTATGACAGGGCAGACACAAAGGTCCATGTCACCCTTAGCACACGTTGAGAAGAGGACAACCTCTAGGACTAGGAAGGTGAGGTTGGTCCCACTGCAGTCTGCTCATGGCAAGTTATGTCTGCAGGAGTGCATGTTATTTTGGGTACCATGCTTTATGTCAAAAAGAGGGTGACAGAGATCATAAGAAGGGAAAAGGACACACATGTACAAAAATATTCTATAGATAATAGGGAGCCATTGGAGATTTTAGAATATGGTAGTGCAAGAAGTTCTCTGTTTCAGGACTATGGATTGGTTAGCTATTTAAAGAAATAGAAAAGTGGAACCAGACAGTTTAATTAGGAGACTGTTGCAATAGTTCAGGTCAGAGGGAATGAGGACCAGATAAAGAATTAGAAATTGAAGGGATGTCCATCAGTTGGGGAATGGTGGTATATGTTGCACATGTTGTGATATATGAATGTAATGGAATATTATTGTGCTCCAAGAAAGGATGAGCACATGGATTTCAGAAAACCCTGGAAAAACTTCTATGAACTGATGCAGAGTGAAGTGAGCAGAACCAGGAGAACATTGTATACAGTAACAGCAACATTATGTGAAAATCAGCTATGATAGACTTAGCTCTTCTCATCAATGCAAGGACCTAAGATAATTCCAAAAGACTCATGATTGAAAATGCTGTCCACATCCAAAGAAAGAACTATGGAGTTGGAATTCAGAGTGAAGCAGACTATTTGCCCTTTTCTTTGTTTTTGTTTTTTTTCCTTCTCATGGTTTTTTCTCTTTTGTTCTGATCTTTCTTTTACAACATGACTAATGGGGAAATGTGTTTAATGTGATTGTACATGTATAGCCTATATTAGATTGCATGCTGTCTTGGAGAAGAAAGGAGGGAGGAAATTTAGAACTGAAAATCTTAAAGAAGTGAATGTTAAAAACTAAAAATTAATTAAATTTTTTAAAAAAAGAAGAGGATGACTGGGATGGGGAGAGGAGCAGAGGAAAGGATTTAACACCATCCAGGAGGACAAATAATAGAAATGTTTAACCTGGAGAAAAAGAAGACAAGCGTTTGTCTATCCCTTTAAGTAGTTGAAAGGTTGGTTTTTTAAGGGGGGAGACAGAGAGACACAAGCAAAGATAGGGAAACAGAGAGACAGCAAAAAAGAAAGAGACAGACAAAAAGAGACAGAAAGAGAAAGTGACAGAGACAAAGAGACAGAGAGACAGAAAGACACAGAGATAGAGAGAATGTGTCAGAGAGAGACAGGAGAGAGAGGGAAAAGGAGAGAGGGAGAGACAGAGAAACAGAGAGAGAGAGAGAGGGAGGGAGAGAGAGAGAGAGAGAGAAATGGAGAGGAAGAGGGAGGAGGAACTGGGGTAGAGAAGAATTTAAAAGGGAAGGAAATCCCAGAGAGACTCGCTTTTTGCTCAGTGTAGTTGTAATAACAGCAACATTTAACATTTATCTGGTGCTTACTATGTGCTGGGCATTACTAAACATTTTGCAATTATGATCCCATTTGATCCTCACAACAACATCCCTGGGAGATGGTGCCATTATTAACTCCGTTGTACAGTTGAAGAAACTGAGGCAGACAGAGGTGATGTGACGTGTCCAGGGTCACACATCCAGTAAATATCTAAAGCTGGATTTGAGCTCAGGTCTTCCCTAGTGTAAAAAAAACTTCCTAACAATGAAGAAGAAAGGGTTGCCTTAATGCCTTACTTAATGGATAGTGAGCTCCCTATTTGGAGGTCTTTGAGCAGAGATTGGATGAACACTAGTCAGGGACGTTGTAGAAGAAATTCCTTCATAGGTTAAGTTAAACTAGATGAAGCCTGAAATCCCCTCCCAGTTCGTAAGACTCTTCGATTCTTTCTTTTCATCCCCTTTTTCCTAAGCTGGCCTCTCAAAGGGAGGATGATCTGGGAGCTCAGGATAATGGGAGGAACAGGTACCATTGGGGCTGGGTTGGGACTGAGTCACCTAGTGACATGTGTGCACCCTGGCAGGACTGAAGCTGGAGAACTGAAATGGACCTTAAAGATCATCCAGCCCCAGTCCCTGATTTTACAGATGGAGAAATTGAGACCCATTCGAGTTTGAGGGACTTGCCCAAGGTTCACACGGCTAGTGTCTGGAAGACAATTCTGGATTTGGAGTTACAGGGCCTGGGTTCTCCACTTTAACATACCTGATGGGGGGTTGTCCGGGTCTGCTTGAAGACCTCTAAAGGGAGGCTGCCATCACCTGAGGCAGAGGAAGTCACAATGTCTTTTTTTCCTGTGACTGCAATTCAGAGCATGCACATATTCCCTCTTTTTCTTTCTGTCTCTGTCTCTCTTTCTTTTTTCTTTTCTCCTTCCTCTGTCTCTCTGTTTCTATCTCTCTGTGTCTCTCTGTCTCTGTCTATCTCTCTGTGTCTCTGTCTCTATCTGTCTGTCTGTCTGTCTGTCTCTCTCTCTCTCTCTCCACTACATCCCCTTGCCTCTCCTCCACTTGAATCTACTTGTAGAGTCTCTTGTAGAATCTCTCCTGCCTTATGTCTGAGTCCCCCTATGTGGGTTCTTTGACTCACTTCAGGAGGTAGTAGATTCTGCCTCCTCGAAGGACTTCAGGTAAAGGCCACACAACTTTTTGTCCAGTATCTCTTTTCTCATGGTTAGGTGACCCAGACAGCCACTGAGGCTCCTTCTGCCTCTGGAGTGCTGTGATTTTTCTGGTCTCCTTTGCTGTGCAGGAGAGGTGGAGAACAGAAAACAGGATTCAAGGCTAGGGTGGGACTAGGGACTGAGGGATTGGAATCTCTGTGTCAGATGTTTTAATCCATGGGTTTGGAGGGAAAATTCTTCTAAACTTCTCATAATATAATGGGAGGGTAACCATTAACTAAGCTCCCCCTTCCACCACTCTCCCCAAAGCCTTCTGGGTTCTGCTTTTTCTCTCCTTGGGTCTATACCCCAGCCATGTTGCCAGTGGTCCAAAGGATACACCTGTATTTCTCACTGAAATGGTAGAAGGGAAATTTTGGTGGTACCCCAGGACCCAGGAGGGAAAACTGGCAGCTGCCATAAGAGACCAAGTCCAAAGTGTCAGATTTGTCAGGAAAGGAACAAGGATCCCAGAGAAAACTGCTGAGTAGGCTAACCACGTCCGGCCTGGGGCCCACTTTACAGGGGCTCAATCTGAGTGAGGAGAGTCTGCAGATCTCGGTGGTTCTGAACCTGTGGGTGTCTGTGAGTCCATTTTATGTTTCTAAATGTCTGTGTGTCTCTGTACCTCTGTGACTTGGAGTCTGTGTGCCTGTATTTCTGAGCCTCTGTGGGTCTCGGCATCTTTGTAAATCTCTGTGTCTCTATTTCTGAACTTTTGTCTGTTTCAGTCTGTATCTGTTTCTCTCTGAGTTTCTGTGTCTCTATGGGTCTCTGAGTCTCTTTAGTATTTCCTTATCTCTGTAGTCTCTGTGAGTCTCTTTTTCTGAGTCTCTCTTGTGTCTTTGAATTTCTGAGTGCCTCTGGGTCTCTATGAGATGCCTTGTCTCGATATTTCTGAGTTTTTGTGTGTCTCTGAGCTTGAATATATCCAAACCTCTCTTCTGAGTCTCTGGGTGTCTCTGAGTCTCTCTAGCACGAGCACTGAAGCTTTTTTGTGCCCTGGAGCCCCTTGGCAGAGTGATAAAATCTAGCAGACCCTTCTCAGAATCAGGCTTTTAAATGCCAAACTAAAATCCATAGTACACCGACGGAAAGCCGTGACTGCTGAAATAGTTATGAAAACATTTTTAAAAACAAAAACTAAATTCCCAGGCCCTGGATTAAGAATTGCTGTTACGTGTATGTGAGGCTTTGCATATGTGAGTCTCTGTGTGCACTGGATTAGGAGGCAAATGGGGAGGCAGGGGTGAGAGGTGAAGGGTGAAGGACTTGGGGGATGCAAGAGCTCTTTACCAGTCTCAGACATGAGCTCAGGCGTAGTTCAGACTCCCTTGGGAGCTCTTGACACGGCCCAACCCAGACTGGAAACTGAGTCACACTAGAAAGGAAATAGACCCCAGGGGCTACTGATGGCACGCAGGTGACTGGTTCCCCTGTCTTCCCAGTCCATGACCCTGAGGACCCAGGCTCCAAGTGAGTCATTCTCATTCTCTCTCTCTCTCTCTCTCTCTCTCTCTCTCTCTCTCTCTCTCTCTCTCTCTCTCTCTCTCTCTCACACACACACACACACACACACACACACACACACACACACACACACACACACACACACACACACAGAGTTGGTGGGGACAAGAACTCCTCTGAGCCTCCAACAAGCTCTTTTGTACTTTGGAGGGGGTGTAGATACACTTTTCCCAGTCTGGAGGTAGATGAGGCCAGAAGGCAATTGCTCTCTCTTCTCTCTCCCCCCTTCCCTCCCTCTTCCTCTTTTCTCCTTTCTCCCTTTCTCCCTCCTACACACTCCAAGGGAGGAGGCTAAATTGGGGCCAGGGCTGGGGCTGGAGCGTGTCAGGCTGTGTCAGTCAGGCGGAAGTTGACCCTGGAGCCAGGACCCAGGCGTCCAGTCACCCACTCAGCTTGCCCTGGGGTTGGCAGGGGGAGGGGGAGGGAAGGAGGGGAAGAAGGGAGAGCCTGTGAATCAGGAGGGGGGAAGGGAGGCAGAGCAACTATATAAAACCAGATGTTTCTAAAACTGGAGCTCAGGACCAAGCGTCTACAGAGACCCAGGGATGGGTGCCCCCAGCTTCTGCCTCCCTGGGGTCCCAGGAATCCTGATTCCCCAGCCCTTATACCCTTTGGGGATCCAGGCTCCTGGTCTCTTCCTCTATTCTTGAGATTCAAAAATCTTCTAAGATGGGGCTAGGGTGGGAGATTCTGGGGTTGGGTCATAGCCATCTCCTCCCCTTGCCTTGGCATTAGGTTGGTTCTCTCTCTCTCTCTCTCTCTCTCTCTCTCTCTCTCTCTCTCTCTCTCTCTCTCTCTCTCTCTCTCTCTCTCTCTCCCCCCCTTTCTCTCTCTCTCTCTCTTCCCCCCCTTTCTCTCTCTCCTCTCTTCTCTTTCTCTGTCTCTCTTCTCTTCTCTCTCACTGTCTCAGTGTGTGTGTCTCTGTGCATATCTCTCTCATCTCTCTCCTCTCTGTCTCTCTTTCTGTCTCTGTCTCCTCTCTCTCCTCCTCTCCTCTCTCTATATCTCTTACTGTGTCTATCTTGATTTCTTTTCTCTCTCTGCTGGCTCTGTCCCTCTGCCTATGTCTCTTTACATCTCTTTTCCTGTGGGTCTATCTGTTTACTCCAGGAAGGACTGAATGGGTGAGGAAAGGCGAGCTGCGTCCATGGGAAGGTGGGGAATATAATGAGGTGAAAGTCAGGAGGCCAGACGGACAGACTGAGGGATTGATTCACTGGCCAACTGTAGCCACAAATCAGGCTTCTCCCTGCTCCTTCTTCCGGTCCCACATCCAGGGTTATCTCCCCAGTTTTTTCCGTGTGCTACGTGAAAAGCCCAGACTCTTCATCCCTCTCTAAAACACACATACTCTACAGCCACAGGGACCCAGGCATGCTGAGCTCCCAGCCTTGCCCCTCGGGGACTCAGATGTCCTGACGCCCCCTCCTCCCAGGTCCTGTTCCAGCATCAGTATGAAGATAAAGCAGGAGAGAACAGGCTTGAAATGACAATGGGCGTAGACTCAGACCTTGGGATATCTCTCCGTTTTTCACTATTTCTTATAAGTGTCACATCTTTCTTTATCTCGACTTCTCCTTCTTGTATTTCCCTTTCTTTACATTTCTCTGTCTCAGTACTTCCCCATCTCTCAGGTTCTCCGTCTCTTTCTCAGTCTAATTCTCTCCCTCTCCCTGTCTACCCCCTGCTTCCTCTGGTCTCTTCTCCCTGGTAAACATTTCTGTCACTTGCCCATTGGGAACAAAACACCTCAGTGTTCCCCCCAAAAAAAAAAAAAACAATGTTGGGAGGGGAAGGGGGAAAGATCCTTGGAGGAGGGGGAAGGGAAAGGGATTAGAGAAGAATTCACTTAGAGTAGAGAACCTAGGAACCCAAGCTGGTCCTCTTAGATCTTAGTCTCCCTTTCTCTCTCTGCGTCCTATATCCCATGAATGAATGTCTCTGGTTAGTCAGAGAATACGGTGCCTGGAAGAGACCTGGACACCTGAGAGATGCCAAGCGCCTAGGGGCCAGGGGCTGGATCTGAGAGTCTCCTGGGAGGGAGAGATATGGTATGCTGAGTTCTTCCTCCTCCACGACCAGCCAGACATGCTGATGGGGGCTATGTTCCTGCTCCGACCACAAATTATGCAATTGTGGATCAGTCCCGGATACTGCCTCCTTACCTTTTAACCAAAGGCTGAATCAACTCCCAGAGGAGACCAGAGGCCAGTGAACCATCAATATACACGGTGAGTCTGGGCTGGGGACCTGGACTGGGGGAGTCAGGGCGGGGGGAGGCTGAAGAAGGATCAGGATCCCCAGCTCTCCAAGAGGAAAGGGGAGGAGGAAGAGAAGTGAGAAGAAAGGGGTCCCTTCCCACAACACACATACACTCAACTGACACTTAGAGAATTGAAATGACTTGCCCAGGGTCACACAGCTATCAGGATTCAAACGCAGGTCTTCTTAATTTTAAATCCTGTGTACTACCCATTACACTAACCTGCCTCTATGGGATACCTTAGAATATAAAGTTTAAGAGCTGAGAAACCCAAATGTGGCTTGGAAAGCCTTTGGACTTTTATTTCCAGATTTTACAGGGGTGAAACAACCTTAAAACCTATAATGTCACAGATGGGAGGGGCTGTAGAATATAGAGTTAGGGTGAGGGTCTCTCTTGCTTTTCCTACCACTATGACTCCTCCTTCTCTGTATCTTTTGCTAGATCATCTTCCTACCCTCTGGTACACCCTAGGCTCTTCTTCTCCTTCTCCTTCTCCTTCTTCTTCTCCTTCTTCTTCTTCTTCTTCTCTTTCTTCTCCTTCTTCTCCTTCTTCTCCTTCTTCTTCTTCTTCTTCTTCTTCTCCTCCTCCTCCTCCTCCTTTTCCTTCTTCTCCTTCTCCTCCTCCTTCTTCTTCTTCTTCCTCTTCTTCTTCTTTTTCTTCTTCTCCTCCTTTCTTCTCTTCTTTCTTTCTTTTTTCTTCTTCCTCTCTTCTTTCTCTTTTTCCTCTCTCTCCCTCTCCATTCTCTCTCTTGTCACTCTTTACCAAATCCAAAGAGTTCAATTATCTCTGTAGATGATTCCTGGGTACTGACATCCAGCCTTAATCTCTCTCCTGAGCTTCAATTCAATATTTCCAAATAGCTTGCTACAAGTGACTTTCCTGGGCAACTTATAGGCTTCTCAAACTCAACATGTCTGAAACAGCATGGTACATTTTCCCCTAAGCCCCATTCCTTTTCCAGACTTCCCCATCTTTATGGATGGTACCAACATCCACCCAGAATCTCAACCTGGAAGGCATCTCTGATCTTTCCCTGTCCCTCAAACGCCATATCTAGCCAGATTCTCAGTCGTGTCAACTCTCTCTCCACAGCATCTCCAGCATTCTTTGTACTCTCACAGCCTCTGCACCCCCTCCACCCTTTGTTCAAACCTTTATCTGGTCCTTATCACCTCTGGCCTCAACTATTGCAATAGTCTTCTAACTAGACGGCCTAGCTCTACTTTTCTATTTCTCCAAATAGCTGCCAAATCCATAGTCCTAAAACAGAGAACTTTTTGCACTACCTAAAATCTCCAATGGTTCCCTGTTACCTATAGAATAAAACACAAAATCCTCAACCTGCCATTTAGAACCCAGGACCATCTAGCTTACACCTACCTTCCCAGCTTTATCCTTCTTGGATTTACCATTACAAGCTGGTCTGTAAGCAGTTCTCCATACCCAACATCTTGTCTCCATGTCTTTGTTCAAGTGGCCCTCTGTGTCTGGAATGTTGTGTCTACTCACTTGAATCTCATACCATCCTCAGATAAGGCTCCATCTCCTACATAAGGTGTCTCCTTATCTTCCCCATCCCTAGTTATTAGCATTCTGTCTGTCTCTCTGTCTCTGTCTCTTTCTCTCTCTCTTTGAAATGACCTCATATTACATTTTATTTTCTTACTCAGCATTTAGTACACTAGCTGCCACCTAGTAGGTGCTTAATACATGCTTCTTGACTTGACATATTTGTATATTCTAGCCTTCTTCCAATAATATGGAAGGGCCTTAAGGGCAAACACCATTTCAGGGTATCATGGTCTCCTCAGAAGCAAAAGCAAGGTGGAGGCTTGCATAGCAGTGACCTCTCATAATGGCAGAATAAATGAAAAGTCAGATCTGCAGGGGACTGGAGCACAGGACATCGAATGTCAGAACCAGAGGGATCTTAGGACATAGAATAGATAGATAAATGGGGGGGAGAGAGACAGAAAGAGAGAGAGAGACAAAGAGAGAGCGAGAGAGTGTGTCTTGGAAACAGAGACAAAGAAAGAGAAAGAGAGGTAGGGAGAGGAAGAGAGAGGGAGAGAGATAGGAAGGAAGGAAAGAAAAAAAGAAAGAGATGAAAGCATTAGAGAGAGAAAGACAGAGTTATTGGGACATAGAGTACATTTTTAAGCAGAAGTATGCTAAGTATGGGGAACAGATGTGCAAGCAACAAAATATCCCTTAACCTCAAAAACCTTCTATTCAAAAAGAGAAACCGCCACACAACAGGAAGTGGAAAGTTGCAAAAGGAGAGTGGCATGGTGTGGAGATGACCAAGCAGCATTGTGGAGCCTGGTTTCCAGTAAAATAAGGGCAAACTACTCTTATAGAACCCAGTGTTCCAGCAATGGAATCCAAAGTTCTATTGAAAAGGAGATGAAAATGAGGACTAGACCCTGGTGTGGAGAAGCAAATATGATTTAATATGAAGTCATTCCAAAAGCAAGGGAAGGTAGATGTGAACCAGATTTTGGAGTGCTTTTACTACCATGATGAGAATTTTGCATTTTATCCTACAGACAAGAAACCATTGAAAATTTTTGAGTAGGACGATGACGTGTTCTAGGTCTATTAATTTGGTAGCTGTGTGGAAGACAGCTTGGAGAGGGGAACCCTGGAAACAGGGAGAACAATTATAAGATTCTTTCACTAGTCTAGGCTAGGGGTGGTAAGGGCCAGAATTAGGATCATAATGGCCTAGTTCTGTATAAGAGGAAAAAATAGGGTTGATGCTGGAAAGAAAGGGGAGTTGACAAGACAGAGGATCTGGTTGGATATGGTCACTGTTTGATGGTCAGGGAATAACCATGGCAGTTTCAGGTAGCAGGGCTGCTAGTGATAAAAAGGAATGTCAGCTATAGGCTAGGCAAAGGTTCCTATGGTCTGAGTCCAGCAGAGAGCTGCCCCTAGGGGAAAATTCACGCATGCCACCAAAAGAACATCCAGAAACCAAGAGTGGCGAGTTACTCCTTTGCTACAAATTTTTTCTACACATATAGTTCACTACCTTTGCATCTTAAGTCTATGGCCATAGTCCCCACATATCTTGTATTTATTTATGGGGAAATGTGTTCTTGCTCTTTCTTCTTACTAAATACTTTTGCTAAGAAACTAACTAAGCCTGACTAATCATCAATTGAAAACACACTGTCGGGGGTTTCTGAGGAACAATACTAAAAATCCAGCTTGTCAGAGGTACCCCTAGAACCTAGAGAATAGATGTCACTCACTCTCTGGGGATCTGACCAGCTGATGTTAATTAGAATTAGGGAAGTAAGAGCAGAAGAGTGTATCTGCTTCTATTTTGAGATACTGAGCAAGTCAATTCACCTCAGTTACTTGTTCTGTGAAAGTAGTCTCTAAGAAACAGTCTCTAAGTTTCCTTATCTCTCGTGCACCATCTAATCTGTGGACAAGGCCTGTCATTTTGAATGTTTTCTTGTCCCTGCTGACACCACCCCAACCCTGGTGGAGAACCCTCATTGCCTCACACATGGACTATTTTGGTAATTTCAGGTGAATCTGCCCACCACAAGGCTCTCCCCACTGCAATCCATCCTCCATTCAGCCACTAAAATGATTTTCTTAAAGCTCAGGTCCAATCATGTCACACATACACAGCCCTACCCCCCACTCAGTAAACTCTAGTGGTTTCCCAATGCCTACAAGATCAAAGACAAAATGCTGTTTGGCTTTCAAAGGTCTTCATCACCTGGTCCGCCCCTACCTTTCTAACCTTCTTCCATCTTTGATCCAGTGACACTGGTCTTGTGACTGCTGCATGAACAAGACCCTCAATCTCTCACTTCCAGCCAGTCCCTCTGGCTGTCTCCTGTGATTGGACCACCCTTTCTCCTCTCCTCTGACTACTGACATTTTTTACTTCCTTCAAGTGCCATCTAAAATCCCATCTTTTCCCAGAAGTCTTGCTCAAACCCTCTTAATTCGAGTGCCGTCTGTCTATTAATTTTTTCCTCAATGGGGTCCTCTTCAAGTCATCCTGATCTATTTCTGGCCAGTGGACCCAGCTGGCCCAGACATAGTGAGGCTGCTGACCTTGCACAGCCCTCCCTCACTTCAATCTAATTCACTTGCCAGTCATGGCATCCTCTTTCTGATGTCATGATCCTCCTTGAGAACGTGAAGGACAACCACAATTCTAATATGTCCTGTACACACCTTGCTTTTTATGTATTTCTTTCTATGTTCTCTCTTCCAGTGGACTGTAAACTCCTTGAGGTCAGGTGTTATCTTTTGCTTTTTTTTATCCTAAGTGCCTGGCACATACTACATGTTTAATTAATGTTTATTGATTGATTGACTATATTTACTACAAGGCAGATAGACTAAGTGATCTCAAAGGGGATTTCCAGGTCTGATAACATAGGAGTTCTAAGGATTTCTTAATCTAGATCAGAGAATAAAAGATCCTAGAGACCTTGAAGATCACTAAGTCCAGAACTGTCAGAACTCAAGTGGGAACAATGACACTCAGGGAGAGGAATTGATTTACACAAAACCATGAGTCAGGACTTGATATTATGTTTAGGAAGCTTTGGAAAAAGGTCTGTTGCAAATTCTGAGATAGGGCAACAGTGACCTAGGGCCCCAGAAAGTAAGAGAGGAAGGGTCTGGGCAGGGTGAGCCATGTCTAACAGGGGAGACTCTCATGGGGAAAGTGATCAGAGTCAAACAGCCAGATCAGGGAGAGCATGGGGCTGAGTGGCTGGAAGCCTGAAAGGAAATCCTTGGTCAATTCCAATCAAGTCAACAGGTATTGATGAAAGACCTACTGTGTGCCAGGTACTGTGCTTAGCACTGGGGGAGGGGGAAATAAAGGTAAAGCCAGTCCCTGCCCTCTTCTAAGGGCCTTATAATCTAATGATTTTTGTGTGTTCCAGGTGTCAGCATAATGGAGAACTCCTCAGTGCTCCCTTCAGAGGCTTCAGATGGCTTCTTCCCCATAGAACCACCACCATCTGCCATCCACCAGGCATTCAGGGTCATCTCTCTCATCATCTTCTGCTTCTCCTTTGTCCTGGGCATAACTGGCAATGGGCTGGTGATCTGGGTCACAGGCTTCAGGATGACTCGCACAGTCACCACTATCCTGTTCCTCAACCTGGCTTCAGCAGACTTCACCTTCACTGCCTTCCTGCCATTCCTCATCATTAGCACTGCCCTGCAGTCCCACTGGCCCTTTGGTGGGCTCCTCTGCAAGCTCATTAGCTCCCTGGCTACCTTTAATATGTTTGCCAGTGTCTTCCTGTTGACCCTCATCTCTCTTGACCGCTGTGTCACTGTGCTCTGGCCAGTGTGGGCCAGGAATCACCGAAAACCTTGTGGAGCAGCCCTGGGGGCTGCAGGGGCCTGGATTTTTGCCCTGGCCTTCTCTGTCCCAACACTCATCTTCAGGACCACATACATAGACGATAAGATCACCTATTGCTTCGTTGACTTTGATCCCTGGGGTGAGGCAGGAGATGATGATGAGTACTATAATGCCCTGACTGAGAGCCGCCAGTGGTCCCTGGTGTTAAGCCGCTTCATCCTTGGTTTTGCGATTCCACTTCTCATCATTAGTATCTGCTATGGCCTCATTACAGTCAAACTCTGGAATAGAAGTAAGACCATCAAGTCCAGCAGGCCCTTCAAGATCCTCACAGCTGTGGTGGCTGCCTTCTTCCTCTGTTGGCTCCCTTACCATGTGGTGGGCATCATGGAGACTTCTGTGTACCGCTATCCACACCTTGAAGATGTTCTGCCTTACCTGAGCCCTCTCTCCTCTTCCCTGGCCTTCATCAACAGTTGCCTCAACCCCTTGCTCTATGTCTTCATGGGCCGGGACTTTAGGGAGAAACTGTTCAGATCCCTGCCAGCTGTGCTGGAGCGGGCCCTGAGTGAGGAGTCTACCCCAACAGCCATCACAAGCAACAACAGTTCCACCCTCGCCCCTCCTGCCACTGATGCTGAAACACAGGGTCTATGAGGAATTGCCTTCTCTTCTGTGGTCTTTCTGTGGGGCCAGCCTTCATATGGTCTGTGTTCCAAGTTCTGAAATACCTCTAAACTCTGACATTTTATGCTCTAAGGTCACTCCCAGCTCCGACACTAGATTCTAAATGTCTTCTCCTTCTGATAGAGCTCTCAAACATCTGACTTTCTAGGTTCCAAGGGCCCTCCCACCTTGATGTTCCAGGTGCTCAAGGTCCTCCCACTTCTGCCATTCTGGGTTCTAAGAGCCCTTACCCCTCTGACATTCTAGGTTCTAAGGGCCCTCCTCCCTTTGACATTTCCAGACCTAAGGGTCCTCTCACCTCCGACAATCCAGTTTCTAAGGTCCATCCCACCCCTGACAATCTCTGTTCTGAATCCAAAATGCTATATTCCATGCTTTTCAGGACCTTTCAGCTCTGGCATTCCCTACTCTGTGTTCTAAGGACTAACCAGTTTGGTACAGCCTCACTGCTGTGAAAACATACAGAATGGAGAATGGTTGAGGGCCCTGATCCCCAGTCTGACGTTCTAGCTCTTCTAGAGGGAAAGCAATGCCATCTCACATCCTCAGATTCTACCACCATCCTTCCTGAACCCTCTCAGGTTTCTAAGCCTGCCCTCAGAAGCCCAGACTCTTTCTGGTCAATGATTACTTCCTGCTTTTGCTTTGGAGCCCTAGAGATGGACAAGCCTCCCATTAAATCACCAGTTTGATCCCACATTCTTCCCCTCAGTCCATCTTTGGTCATGCTTCCCCAGCCTCTTCAGCCTTTTCAGCACAGACCTGGGGGAAATGGGGTATACGGGGGTGAAGAGGAAAAGGGGTCCTCTTCTGGGGCAGCAAGGGAGAAGGCCAAGGAAGCAGCCTGAGACTGAGAATACCAGGGTCTGGATTTGAGTCTTTACTTTGCATGGAACCTGGGCTTAGAAGAACCAGTAGAGGCTGAAATGCCCCTCAATGACCCCAGAGTGCCTTCAAGGCACCATTTCCTTTTTTATAGATGATTTATGTTGTCTTTTTTCATTTCCATGTCCCTAGATCTCCCCCATCTCCTTCCAGAAAGATACCCCTTAGAACAAAGAACTCCAAAAATCGGGAGACAGGGGGATAAAAGGGGAAAATGAGAGAAAAGTTCAGCAAAGCTGCTCCATTTTTTAAAATGCTGACATTATGATGTGCCCTCCCCCAGCATCTCAGTAAAGCCAGGCCCCACCTCTCACTCCATTTTGGTGCCAGGGTTCTCTGGTTCAGGGGGGGTTCAGTGAACCTGGCAGGGGCCCCCTCCCCCAGGAACTGAATCTACATATGAGGTCACACACCATGGATCACACTCATGGAGAGTCACTTCCCTTAGGTCTGGCCACTTGCCAAAGGCCACAGTCATGGCCCTTTCTGGAGTTCAAAGTCGGGGCTTGCCTTGAGGTATAGGTAGGGGGCAGGAAAAGGAGAGATTTCCAAGACCCTTCACTTGCACACATATACAAAAACAGACGTTACAGAACTTAAAGCTAGATGTCCATTTTACAGACGAAAATACTGAGGATGATTTTGATTTTTGTCTTTGTTAGCTCCAACACCTGGTTTAGTGCCTTGCAAAACTAGGAATGTAATAAAATCATGTTGCATTAACTTGAGGCAGCAAGTGGCTTGCCACGAGGATAAAATCAGATAATGTTTGTCAAAAAATAAAAAGCACTTAGCCTAGAGCCTGGCAGGTAGTAACACTACACAAATGTTTATTCCCTCTCCTTCCTCTTTCCTAAAGACTACAGGGGAAAAGATGTTAGGCTGAGAGCCCAAACTGGGGAGATTCTACGACTCAGTATCCAATATCTTCCATTATTCAGTCATATTTCTCCCCCACTACCTGTCAGCCTCACACTTGGGAGAACACAGGGGAGAGAAGAGAAGCCCTGCTTTTTAGGGACTCCTAGTCAAGGTGAAAAAACACACACTTTCCACAGAAGGAATACCGGCTGCAATCCATACGTTCACCCATCTTTTACTTGTCTGCCTGGATTACAGAGCTGGGAAGAGGAAAGGTCAGAGGTGGGAGGGAATTTCAGAGCTGGGTTGAAAAACTTGGTGCTTTGGGATGTCCAAAAAAGACCCATTAGAAGGTCCTTTAGTTTCCTGAAACTCAGGGACAGAGGCAGGTTGGTTGGCCTTGCATCAATTTAAAAAGCACGGTTTCTCTTTTCTTCCCACTCAGAATGCTCTCTTTCTAGGGACTCTTGTAAGAAATAATGGTTGCTTGCACATGGCCTCTACAGCAATTGTTCTTCCAGAGAAGGATGGCATGATACATCCCCTTCAGAACTGAGCCCAGTTTGAGCTGAAAGATCCAAAGCCAGGGTACCCTTAAAGACAGCCAGCCCTTCTCCCAGGAGTCTGTAAACAAGTGCTGGTGTTATATTTCTATAAGTAGATAAAGCAGGGATAGAAAACCACACCACTGGTTTGGCGTGATTCTAACCCATAGGAGAGAATAGACCACAAAGACTCTCTCCCTATCATGTGGTCCACAACTCTGTCTGATGAGTGCCACCAAATAGGGAGCAATGGAGAAAAAAAGTGTTCTGAGGTGGAGCTGGAGGAAGCTGCAAAACCCTCCCCACCCAGAGGCTTACAACACTTCTGTCTCCCTCACCACCATGCAAGAGACAGTGATTTCATCTGGCAGATGGAATACATCTTTTGCATGCATATTCAGGTCTTGGTCAACAATTCATTAAAAGGCTTTTCTTCAATATTCATCAAGTGGACAGGAAACAGCCAGGAGATCTAGGTCTGCTCTGAAGCAAAAAGTGCCACCATCACACATTTCTGGAAGGAGATTGACCAAACCTTCATGTTTATATTTAAGAGGAGGAGTATATTGTGATGCTTTACAGACTGGGCCCCCATTGGCCAATCCTTCAGCAAAATCTGGCATTTATGTACGTAGATACTCAATAAGTTTGTAAATATATTTCACATACAACATTTGAGTAATCTCTCAACAACCCTTTGAAAGTTGATTTTTGGTTGGTTGATTTTGGTTAGTTTGGTTGGTTTGAATGGTTGATCTTTGAAGTAGATCAATTAACATTACTATCCCCTCTCTTGTGTATTTCCTCATATACTCAAATCTGTCTAATTTTCCCGATCAATGTTTGCTTTAATGAAAGTGTTTACTTGATATTCACTATTTGTGATATGTTTTTGCATACCAAAAGGAAGGAAAGGAGCTGACCTGGTGGATATAAGCTTGGAAAACCCTCTCTGCTTTAAGGGTTACTGACGAGGGATGTGCTTTTGTTTTGTACTCTAGACCAGCAGCGTTGTGGGGTGAAGTACAAGGAGAGATATAATTTTAGCCTAGTACCCCTTTGGAAAGTGGCTGGGTTGCTCAGTGGATAGAGGGCTGGGCTTGGAATTAGGAAGATCTGAGTTCAAATCCAGATTCAGAAACTTACTGGCTGCGTGAACCTGGGCAAGATTGCCTAATGACCTGGAGATGAAAATGGCAAACTATTATAGTGTCATTGCCAAGAAAACCCCATGGACAGTATTGGTGTGCTGTGGTCTATGGAGTCACAAAGATGGACACAACTGACAACAACACCACCTCTCTTGGAGAGAGGAGCAAGAAAATCCCAACTTCTCAGTGCCCTGGAGTGTGTGAGCTGCTCCCCTGCCATGCTGTCTTTTTCCTCTCTTCAGAGGTGGTCCTCATTTGAAATCATGTCTATATGTGCCACTTCACTTGAGACAGATTTACATAACATGTGTGGAAATGTGGTTCACACACACACACACCTGGACAGCGTAAAACTGCCCTAAAATCCAAGCAATAGCTGACTCTAATTGCACCTAAGTTCCACTAACATAGAAGACAGCAGTTCTATGTATTTTCTGGAGATTTTCAAAAACACTCCTCTCCCCATCAGCCCATGGTGATCCTGCTTTGTGTCCTTAACCTGAAAGGCCATCCTGAAGAAGAGGGATTGTGCTGGTTTGGCATAGCCCCAGTGGGCAGAACTCATTGCTTGGGCTTGGGAGTGGGGGACAGCTGCAGACAGGTAGGGTCCACCTCATCCCAGGGAAAGCCTGGAATCACTACTGTTTTTACATTGTTCCATGGAGATGCTGGGGCTCAAGAACTGCCCTCACAGCCCCCAGGGGAAAGAGGGGAGGTAACAGAAGCTGGGATCTGGAGACCAGGAGACAGGTGGCACTGGCCCCTTTGTCTTCTGCTGCGCTTTTCCCCTTCCTTCTCTCCCCTGCTTTTTTCATGAGCCTTTTCCCCTGACCTTGCAGCAGTGACTTCCTCTGACACAAACATTGTCAGAGGCTCTGATGGAGTCTTTGGCAGAAGGAGTAACTGGGATAACCTGGGCATCTAGTGGCCAGTGTGGCTACTGCAATCCTTGTAAAGTCTCTATGTAGCCTCACCCATATACCAGAGAAAGACTGGGACCAAGCCCATAGCTCTGCTGTATGTCGACACCTGGTGACAAATTCAGATATCACACCCACTTGATTAAACTCTCTTGTGGGTCAATTAACACAGGAGTGACCTGCCATAGCCCTGTAAACTGCCCGAGCATGATTTTTCTAGTGATCCCCAGAGTCCTCCATGAAATGGGAGGGGGAAGGAGAGTGCCTTGGCTGCAAAGTGGCCTTCTGTCTCAAGACACTAAGGGGATGGCCTTCCATGGGATTTGAAAGGGATTCAGAAAGTCCTGTGCATGGTGGAGAAAAAAATGTCACAGCCAAAAACATTAAGGGTCTTCTCTCCAACAGCAAGATGAAAAGTAAAGGGAGGAGAGGCCCATCAATGCCATGCTCCTTCTAGGAAATTTGCATTTTGAAACTCATCTTTTTCATTTTGTTTTGTTTTGGAGGGGAAGGGATGACTAGAAGTAATGGGGATAATTGGCAAGGAGGCAGATGTCAACTCAATGTAAGGAGCTGTCCAGCAGCAACTTAGCTTAGAGCTGACTGGCCCCTGACAATGCTACCTCTGTGCCCATGGGCAAGTCTGATGTTCTAGACCAATGTTCTCCAGACTACTTTGACGATGCACTTCCATCAGGTAAAAAAAAAAAATTGTTTATATGTTTGTAGTAGGCAGCTAGGTGTTGCAGTGGATATAGTACTGGACCTACAGTCAGGAATACTCATCTTCCTGAGTTCAAATCCAGCCTCAGACACTTACTAGCTGTGTGACTCTGGGCAAGCCACTTAAACCCTGTTTGCCTTGGTTTTCTTATCAATAAAATGAACTGTAGAAGAAAATGGCAAACCACTCCAGAATCCAGTAAGAAATCCCCAAATGGGGTCAGAGAGAGTCAAACATGACTGAAAACAAAATGACTGCACAACACCTCTATATTAATGTTACATTATGAAACACACAAAAAGACATTAAACAGAATACAAGGGTGAAATAAACATATTGAAATAGTATGAATTCTCAATAGTACAAAAACCTTTTTGCTCTCACTAAAATATTAATGTTTTAATCTTTAAATGCTGATACTAAAAGCCCGTTGTCTATGTCTTGAACATTTAGCAATTTTTGATATCCTCTATTTACTTCTTAGAATTTCTAATGTGTTTAATGTAACCCCAGTCCCAAAGTCCACTGGTATGGTTAAGATGAATGACCTGCCCTGTGTGAGGATGGGGCAGAGTTGGTGAAGCCCTCTTGGAGTGCTCTTCAAGTTTTGAGTCCAGAGGATAGAAGAGGTCAACCCCACTTCATGGTGGTGAAGGACAAGGTTCTGGGAAGACATGAGAGATCCTGGCATTCTCCATCATAACACTACCCCTAGGTTTCTACTCTAGACTTTGGGGAATTTCCCTTGAGTGAGATCTAAGACTATCTTGATTGAGCTGAATTACCTCACTCCCAATGGGAGAGCTCCTGTACACATACTCGCCTATGCATACCTTCTCTAGTTTTTGTTTTGCTACCGATTTGGATAAATTGAATTTTTTTGTTATTTGCTGTGTTCTCACTGGGTAACTGATATTTGGAGGGGAAAGGGGTGAAGCCTTGGATATAGAGCTTGGGGATTTCCCTGCCTCCCAAAATGAAACTGCAATCAGAAGCAAGTGTCAAGCTGAAACTCACATCCCCTAGACTAACAATATTTAAGGGAGAGAAGTATAATTTCAGAAATAATATTTCCTCTGAGGAGAATAGAATGGCCAGGCTTTCGGGTTCAACCTCCTGCTTCCCCTCCTGACAGGAATTCAAATCTTCCTTATGGAACAGTGGCAGGAGAGGGGAGGGAAAGGCTAGAGATATCTATTCTGCCTCCCTTAGAACCACACAAAGATACCTCCATGGAACATATGGAGGACATTTGTTGACTTAAAATTCTACATGTTTTACCTAAATTCCTAATAATTCACAAAATACCCCGCTGTTTCTTCAAATTTGCTTTTTTAATATATGTAATGATAAATTTCATGACTGTAGCTGTAACAAATTTATTGTAAAATTCTCCTGTCTAAATGAAGGTAGTCCAACAGTTGATATCAAAGTACATAAGCACACTCGTTCATCATACTGGGTAGGACAGATGGTATCTTCTCTTACATAAGTTACCAGCTATTATAATAAAATGTTACATGAAACTGGAATATTTTCATTTTGTATTTTCATGTTTGTGGTTAAATTGTCACATGTGCAAAAAGAAGATATAATGTGATTTTTAATATGAAATATTGTTGTAGGTTTGAATAAATTTAAAACTAAGCTCCAATTGGTTTTATTTTCTCAAATTATAACTTTTATAGATTTGGTATATAATACAAAGTAATTATTCTTTTAATTTTGAGTTATTTTATTTGATATTTCAAAAAACATGGCACAATGAAATGTCAAGAGAGTATCAACATTCCGTACTCCAGTTTATTTATACTGCCAATTCAATAAATAATATTTTTAAAATAACAATTTAAATTTTAGTATAAGGCAACAAAATTATCTATTTCTCGAAAAGAAAATTCACTATCAGAACCTTTTATGAGGGGCATTTTTCCATCAAAGCTCTCATCTATGAAAAAGTTTTTATTTTCTGTTGTCGGTTGGTCATTTCAGTCACATACAACTCTTTTCATGACCCTACTGGGGGTTTTTGTGGGACATACCGGAGGCGTTTGCCATTTCTTGCTCCAGTTCATTTTACAGATGAGGAGTTGGAGGCAAATAGGGTGAAGTGACTCTCTTAGGCTCACACAGCTAGTAAGTGTCTGAACCTAGATTTGAACTCTGGAAAATGAGCCTTCTTGATTCTAGGCATGGTGTTCTATTGACTTTGGCATCACTTCGCTGCCCTAAGGTTTTATTTACTATGTTTCATTCACTGATACATACTGATCTAAACGGGAAACATTTTTCATTTTTCTCGGAGTGCTTATTGCTGGAGAATGAATACTGCATTTTATTCCATCTCTCAGGTATTAGGTATTGAATGATGCTAAAAATACTCCCTGAAAACAAAGGCATGAGTATCCGTGTCCTGTTGAGGGACTGCAGCAACCCACATACAGGCATAATATAAGCCATTTTCCTGGAACATCTGACTAATGGTGTTGTCAATAGCCAAGAGGCTGGGTGGGAAGCTTCACTCTTTAACCTTCAGGGTGGATAGAACTGAAATGTAGTGGTGGAAAGGTCTGCAGGGTAATCCAGATTTAGACAGACATTTCAGCTCTTTGCAATTCGGGTTCTAACTATTTTTTATGAAATGATGATTGTTACAAGTCAATTAGTATAAATATTCACTGATAGACCCATCATATGGGCTCATGAATTTTGTAATATACTTTTTAAACAAATTATTTTTATAGAAAGCCTCTCCTCTCAAAAAAAAAAAATTGCCCAGGGCCTGCACACCCTGGGAGTAGCCTAGGGCATAGTAAGAAAGTTCCTAGTTTCTTCTAATGAGTTCATGTCATTGGGCCCAGATGAAATACATCTGGAAAACTGAAGGAATTAGCAGATGTGTCTCATTGTTCAGCCATGGTCCAGTGTTTTGCAAAGAGTGTGGAGAATGGGGAAGGTACTTCAGGAATAGGGATGGACAAATATTATCTCAATTAAAAAAAAATGAAGAGAATAGAGTCTCTAAAACTATAAGCCAGAGAAAGTGAATTCAATTCCTGGCAAAAGTCTACAAGATGTTACTAAACAAATGATTAGTGAATGTCTAGAAAGGGATATGGCGATCACAAAGAGTCAGGTTGGCTTCTTAGCAATGTGCCCAGCTAGGTGGAACAGTGGAGAGATCACTGGGTCTAAAGTCAAGTCCTGAGTTCAAATATGACCTCGGACACTTACTAGCTACATGCCCCTGAGCAAATGGCTTAATCTCAATTTCCTCTTGGTATAAAACGGGGATAATAAATAGCACCTACCTCTCAGGGTTATTGTGAAGATCAGATGAGATAATAGTTGTAAAGTGCTTAGCACAGTGCCTGGAACATAGTAAACAATATATAAATGTTGGCTGTTATTAACATTATTATTAATATTTTAAATAATTAATACTATTATTTTAGATTGAGAATAAAGCTCGCTTCCCTCACGCACCTCTTCTCAAGACTGGCTCAATGGGTTCCAGGTGCCAAATGACACAACCATTTTTAGGCGTGGCTGATGTGTTGATGTATTTTCATTGATTCTGCTTGTGTTACGGGGGCAGAGGTGGAGACTCAAGAAATAGAAGGGAAAGATATCTATTAAACATTAAAAATACACAGAAGAAAGTAAAAAAAAAGTTGAGAAGGGAAAACAAAAATGGTAATTTTGTTGTTACCTTGTTAAATTCAATATACACATTAAGCTGTAGATAGAAGTTCACAGGTTCATGTAAATCTTATTTTTTAATATTAAAATGTTTGCGTGTGTTGATGATTGTAACATATTGTTGTTGTTTAGTTGTGAGCAACTGTCCTTTACTCCATGTGGTGCTTTCTTGGCAAAAATACTGGAGTGGTTTGCCATTTCCTTTTCAGCTCCTTTTATAGATAAGGAAACTAAGGCAAACAGGATAAAGTGACTTGCCCAGGGTCACACAGCTAGTCTGAGGCCAGACTGGAACTCTACAAGTGGAGCCTTCCTGACTCCAGGTCTGACACTAGTAGCCTGCCAATGAGGGTAAAGTTCAGACTAAAAAAGAAAATGGAAAAAGAAAAGAGGAACAAAAACCTACAAGATGCCCAAGTAACCTTGTGTTCTTGGACAGGGTAGTTAGAATGGAAGGTCAAGAAGATGACAGAAATACAGGATGGTTGGACTGCCACAAAATATTTGACAAAGTTTCTCAAAGTGTCAGCCAGTCAATAGTCATTTATTAAATACCTACACAATCCAGGCACTGGCTAAGTGCTAGGGGTACAGGGAAGGCATTTGACCTCAGTCTGATGAGGGAAATGGCATAAACGACTGTGTAATTGAAACTGAGGGGATGCGCTTCAGCTGGGAAGTGGCTAAACAAGTTGTGGTCTATGAATACAATGGAATGCTGTTGTGCTAAAAGAAATTAAGAAGAGAATGGGAAGCCTTGGGGTAGTTTAGACTTTCAACCTAAGTGCTTAATAAATAGAATTCAGATACCTCAATAGGACACTCAGAGCACTGTGAGAAAGCTTGGGAACCTCTGGGCTGAATCTTACAAGATGAAATTCAGTGAAGATAGATGTAAAGACACACTGAGGTTCAAAAAGTCAATCTTATCAAGACAGTGGGGGAGGGGAAGTATGATGAGGTGAATAGAAATGTATCTGGAAGAGATTTGGAATCAGCAAGCCTCTTAACACTCAACTAACATTATGGCATGGCACCTAAAAATGTGGATTCAGTTTTTAGATGGAATAAGCCAGGCAGTGTTCTGGAAAGGGTTGGGGGGCTGGGAGGGTGAGTAGTGATCTTTGGTGGTGGTGGTGGTAGTTGCTGTTGCTTCTAGTTGTTACAAAAGTTCTTCCATCATTCTTCCTCTTCCTTTCTCCTCACTCCTCAGCAATGTGACCTCAGACTACATCATTTAGCAGAAACTGTTCTCTCATAAGTTACCTCTGATTCCTTAATTGCCAAATTGAATGCCTCTTTCTCAATCTTCGTGTTCACGGTCAGACATTGAAGATGCCAAGGTCATCTACTGCATCCAGTTCATTGCCAGTCATCCGGACTTTTGTCTTGCTGCTGGACTTCAGTGTCAGCCCCAGGCTGAAGGGTTCCTAGACTGTAAACTCAGAATGTCAGTTCTGGTAGGGTCCTTAGAATATGTAATATCAGACTTGGGAAGGTACTTGCAACATGGGATGTCGGAGGTGGAGTGCCATTAGAATACAGACTATCCAAAATGAGAGAAAAATAATGAGGAATTTAAGAGCTGAGAAGGCTCTTAGAACCTAAAACGTAGAGAATGTCAGGCCTGGAAGGCTCCCTAGAACTAAGAGCATGGAATGTCAGAGCTGGGAGGGCTCTTAAAGCATGAGATATCCCAGCTAGGAGGCCTCTTGAACAGCATATGTCAGAGATGAAAGGTCCCTTTGAACACAGATCATCCAGTGTCAGACCTGGTAGGGCCCCTAGAACATGGAATGCTACATCTGGAAGGTCCTTGAAACATCAAATATCAGATCTGGGAGAACTCTTAGGAAATGCAGTGATGGAGCTTGGAGGACCCATGGAACATGGAACGTCAAAGCTGAGAGGCCCAATAGAACCTGGAACAACCAGTGCCAGAATTAGGAGGAAACCTGATCCACTAAGCATGGTTGCTAGGGAATCAGGAATAGGACTAGGGTGCCATGAGAAATTATGGCTTGGGGACTCAAGCCCACACCCCACCCCAAAAAGGTTAGTGGCTTCCAGGGAAGTTTTTCTGCCTTCTGACTAGCAGATGTTTGTTGGAAAAGGGGATGTGTTCTCTATGACCACAAGTTACTCAGTTCTGAGTAAGCCACAGGATGTCCTTTAACCCCTTTCCTTCACCCTGAAATTCACAGTTAACCTCAAAGAAGACGAGAGGCCACTACAGCATCAATACAGATGGTAAGTCTGGACTGGGGACCTCTGTACCTGGGGCATTGAGGGGGCAGGAAAATCAAGAAACACATATTCCTAAGAAGCTAAGGGGCTGAGAGAGTAGGACATCTAAGTCTCTGAGGGCCTGGAAAAATCAAGGTAGTTAAGTCTCAGAGGGAAAATGGTAGAGATAAGAGAGATGTTTAGAATGCACAATAAAGAGGGTATCACAGCTGAAAGAGTCCTTAGTATGTAGTAGCCAGAATTGTCAGTTCTGGGATGACCCTGAGAACACAGAATATCAAAGCTGGGAAGGATCTTAGAACTTGACAGAATGTCAAATGTGGAAAGGTCTCCAGAACTTAGAGTATGGAAAGTAAAGACTGAAAAGGAACTTAGTACATAGATGGTCAGAGTTGAGAACAAACTTTGAGCACAGAAAGTCCAAGCAGGGATGTCAGTGCTTTAAGGGCCCCAGAAAATGGGATGACAGAGCTTGGAGGACCCAGGGAAATGGGACCTCAGACTGGAAAGGCCCATTAGAGTACAGGACATCCAGTGTCAGTGGGAAGGGCCCTTAGAAGAGGGAATGTTACATGTGGAAGGTCCTTGAAACATTAGATGTCAAATCTGGGAGAGCCTATAGGAAATGAGATGGCAGAACTTAGAGGACCCATGAAACATGGAACATGGAATGCCAGAACTGGGAAGCCCATTAGAACATAGGACATCCAATGTCAGAGCTAGGAGGGCCTGCAGGACATGGAGTGCAAGAGAAAGAAGAAAAGGTGTAACTTAGAATTTGGGGCCCAGACCAAATTTCCCAAACCATAACCCAGGCAGGAAAGATAATGTTCTAACTCAGTAAGGGAGATAGGGCACTGACTCAACAGCCCTAGGAGAGGAGGCCAGGAGGCAGACAGACCACCATGGACAAGAAGGAGCCATTCCCCCTGATAATGTTTAATATAAAATTTTGGAATAATCTCTTTGTTCTCTCTGAAGTAAACTCAGAGAATGCCTCTTCCTATGTCAGCAAAAGCCAGCCAAAGCTGACTCTGCATTCCTTGGAGACCTTTAACCTATGACATACCTTGAATAATGGGACTTCCCTTTGTATCTTATTATCTATAGACACATACTATGTTATGGCATATTAATGATAAGGAAAAAATAGGCATCCTGGGTTTCTATTGAACATTGTTTGCCCCTTCCTGTGTCAGTTATCTGTTTAGGGCAGGAAGCCTGCCACTCACTAGTGGTGGGATTTCCTTCCTTGTCACCGAGACATGTGTTTGCCCAGCTTGGAATCCCAACGTTTGATTGACATTGCTTTGTTGGTTATCTTATCTTGCTGAATTTGTGGTTTGCTTGGTTGGGAGGGTTTCCTCCTCATGGCAAAATGTACTTAAGACAGTCAATTTCTGTACTAAGGCAGCCAGAACATTTCTGGCTCCATAATGCATTATGTTACTATTGTCTTTAATAGGGAATTGATCAATTAATTAATTAAATCATAAAATGTATGCATTTAGCCATGTTGCCTTTTCTCTAACAAAGTTTTCAGGTCAACACCCCACACCACCCCTTGGAGCTTCCCATCCTACCTGACACTTTTGTTCATTTCTCCCTTGACTCACCCATTCAATTCAAAACTCTAGCCTATCTTGGGTCACCCACCCTCATCACGGTCCTGGAGGGAAGGGACTTTAGAAGATCAACCAGAGAATGTCAGGATTGGGAAAGACTTTGGAGAGAATCTGGACCAATCCCTAGATTTTATCCATGAGGAAAATGAAACCCAGGTGGAGGAGAACAGACTTCTCCAAGGTTGGGCCAGAGACAAGAGAATGGCATGGTTCAGGAGACCTTGGACACAGTTCTTAGTAGTGGCAAGTGAGGGGAAATGAAGCAGGAGAAGGATCCTGGCAGGATGGGAAACCAGGCCCTGACTAGAGCAGACAGAGTATGCCAAGGAAGCAGGAGAGACAAGCTGAGAGAGGGGCTTAAAGTAGAGTCAAAGAATGAGTGCCAGGCTGGGAAATGGGGACGATGGATCCTGCCCGATGCTCTTTCACCCCCTGCACATACACTTCAGGAAGCTGTCTCAGGAACTATGGGCACACAACTTGGAAGCCCATCCTGGGTTTGAAGCCTGACTCCATTAAGCTACTTAAGACCTATGGGATTTGGGGGGAGGATTTCAGTTGTTTGGGCCTCAGTGTCCTCATCTGTAGCATGAGGGGTTTGGACCAAGTAGTCTCTAAGTACTCTCCAGCTCAGGTATCCTTAGACATCTTTGGATGTCTCAATCTAGGTCACAGAATGCACCACCTTAGTGGTCATTCTTTTCAGAAAACTCATTACATGACTGGGAAAACTGAGATCCAGACTGTAACCTAAGGCTCTCTGAGGGTATGTAAGAGGCTTAAGAAAGAAGAGGCCTGGGGGCAGTGATCCTAGGGCCCCAGAACCTAAGAGGGGAAGGGTCTGGGCAGGGTCAGCCATGGCTAACAGGGGAGACTCTCATGGGGAAAGTGACCAGAGTCAAACAGCCAGATCAGGGAGAGCATGGGCTTGAGTGACTGGAAGCCTGGAGGAAAATCCTTGGTCAATTCCAATCAAGTCAACAGGTATTGATGAAAGACCTATTGTGTGCCAGGCACTGTGCTTAGCACTGGGGGAGGGGAAAATAAAGGCAAAACCAGTCCCTGCCCTCTTCTAAGGGCCTTATAATCTAATGATTTTTTGTGTGTTCCAGGTGTCAGCATGATGGAGAACTCCTCAGTGCTCCCTTCAGAGGCTTCAGATGGCTTCTTCCCCATAGAACCACCACCATCTGCCATCTACCAGGCATTCAGGGTCATCTCTCTCATCATCTTCTGCTTCTCCTTTGTCCTGGGCATAACTGGCAATGGGCTGGTGATCTGGGTCACAGGCTTCAGGATGACTCGCACAGTCACCACTATCCTGTTCCTCAACCTGGCTTCAGCAGACTTCACCTTCACTGCCTTCCTGCCATTCCTCATCATTAGCACTGCCCTGCAGTTCCACTGGCCCTTTGGTGGGCTCCTCTGCAAGCTCGTTAGCTCCTTGGCCATCTTAAATATGTCTGCCAGTGTCTTCCTGTTGACCCTCATCTCTCTTGACCGCTGTGTCACTGTGCTCTGGCCAGTGTGGGCCAGGAATCACCGAAAACCTTGTGGAGCAGCCCTGGGGGCTGCAGGGGCTTGGATTTTTGCCCTGGCCTTCTCTTTCCCAACACTCATCTTCAGGACCACAGACACAGAGAATGGGACCACCTATTGCGTCACTGAATTTGACCCCTGGGATGAGGCAGGAGATGATGATGAGTACTATAATGCCCTGACTGAGAGCCGCCAATGGTCCCTGATATTAAGCCGCTTCATCCTTGGTTTTGTGATTCCACTTCTCATCATTAGCATCTGCTATGGCCTCATCACGGTCAAGCTCTGGAGCAGAAGTAAGACCATCAAATCCACCAGGCCTTTCAAGATCCTCACAGCTGTGGTGGCTGCCTTCTTCCTCTGTTGGCTCCCTTATCACGTGGTGGGCATCATAGAGGCTTCTGTGTACCGCCATCCACACCTTGCAGATGTTGTGCCTTACCTGAGCCCTCTCTCTTCTTCCCTGGCCTTCATCAACAGTTGCCTCAACCCCTTGCTCTATGTTTTCATAGGCCGAGACTTCAGGGAAAGACTGTTCAGATCCTTGCCAGCTGTGCTGGAGCGGGCCCTGAGTGAGGAGTCTACCCCAACAGCCATCACAAGCAACAACAGTTCCACCCTCGCCCCTCCTGCCACTGATGCTGGAACTTAGGATCTATGAGGAATTGCCTTATCTTCCATGGTCTTTCTGTGGGGCCTGTTCTATTAGTGTCTGACTCTCTCTCTTCTTCTGACAGTCTGTGGTCTGCATTTCAATTTCTAAAATGCTTTCCGGCTCTTAAGCTTCATTATTGGCTGTCAGTGTTCTAGGTACTCTTTTGATGATAATTTTCTATGCTCTAAGCCAACTGACTCACCTGCTCCCACTTGCTTGATAAACTATGCTGTCAACTCCATATAAAAGCCTTCCTGAACAAGGCATAGACCTAGGTCCCCATTGGGTCTAGTCATCCTCAACTCAGTGCTAAAAGAAGGGCTTTCCCCCTCCTCTCTGGCCCCCTGTGACAGGTAGAGGTGCCACCCTGTATTCTAGGAGCCTCATTCACCCTCTCTTGAAACCCTCTTGTTTGGAAATCTGTTCTCATAATCACTCACCTCGTCTTTCACAAAGTTCCTTCCTCCTGTTCCTTTGCATCAGCAGAAATTGCCCCATTCCTTCCATCAGTACAACAAACACTATTGAGAACTATGAGCAATGCTTTTCCTTCTCCCTCAGGCCCCTGCTTCTGCTTTGGGGTAGGAGTGGAAGGAACTCTACAAGGAACTAGGACTGAGAGGGGGAGGGAAAGAACCTGTGGCCAAGAACAAAAAGATCTGCGATTGAATCTCTCCCTGTTCCATCCCTGTGAGACCTTGAGAATGGGATTTTTTCTCTCTGCACCTCAGTTTTCTCCTCTGTAAACTGAGGCTGGGCTGTCACTCAGTGATTCTCTGGGAACAGTTTCTTCTCTTTTTTTTAGTTTTTAACATTAACTTTTATAAGATTTTGAGTTCCAAAATTTTTTCTCCCTCCCATTCCCCCCTCTACGAGACAATAAGCAATCTGATGTAGATTATATATATATGCAATTATGCTAAACATTTTCACATTAGTCATGTTGTGAAAGAAGAATCAAAATAAAAGGGAAAAATCATGAGAAAGGAAAAAAAGAGAAAATAGTACTTCAATTCACATTCAGACTCCATATTTCTTTCTCTGGATGTGGATGGCATTTTCCATCATGAGTCTTTCGGAATTGTCTTGGATCATTGTGTTGCTGAGAAAAGCTAAGTCTATCAAAGTTAGTCATCGAACAATGTGCATGTTACTATGTACAATGTTCTCCTGGTTCTGTTCATTTCACTCAGCATCAGTTCATATAATTCTTTCCAGATTTTTCTGAAATCTGCCTGCTCATTATTTCTTATAGCACAATAGTATTCCATTACATTCATATACCACAACTTGTTCAACCATTCCCCAAGGAATGGATATCCCCACAATTTCAAATTCTTAGCCACCACAAAAAGAGCTACTATAAATATTGTTGTACATGTGAGTCCCTTTCCCTTTTTTTATGATCTCTTTGGGATACAGACCTAATAAAGTTATTTCTGGATCAAAGGGTATGCACAGTTTTATAGCTGGGCACTCTTTCTAATCATATTCAGTTCCCAGTGACTCTCTGGCTATGGGAGGCCTGAGTGAATTGGGTAGGATCACCTCCTTCAGAAATGTGACCTATAGGATGTAAAGTGAGGTCACAGTCAATAGTTCACACCTAGGCCTAGTCATTTTACATCTCACAGAGATGATAATTGTATCCATGGGAGTTGATGAGTTCAAAAAGAGAGTTTGAGAGCCTAGGACAGAGCCTTGAGGGACCCCCACAGAGACCTGGATGAAGAACCAGAGGTCAGATGGGTAGGAAGAAAACCAGGAGATCAATGTCACAAAAAAAAAATAAAAAGGAAAGCATATTGAGTGGGAAAATGTTTTTCCTCCATGTAAAAGGAAAATCCAGCAGCTGCTAAATTATTATCTAGTGGGATTTAGCCTAATAGGAACAATCGTGGTGCACAATTTGTAAACCTTCTGCCATAAAGGAAATATTCCTTGAATTTATCGATTCCTTTACATTCCCTACAAGTGAGGAGGTTTGACACCTAGAGCTGCTATCTCTGATCTTGACTCCCACTTCATCCAAGTTACTGGTAGAAATATCCATTCATGGGAATTACACCATATTCCTTAAAAGCCTCACATGTAGAGAACACTTATAATACCTTCCTGTGTAGGATACACTCGACTTGGTTTCCCAGTTCCTGCTTGCATTAGCAGGCCAGGTTTCCAGAGCTGCTCCTTCCTCTCTCAGAGTTCTAGGAGTTAACTTTGAGGGATTGGCGATATTTCTAAGTCCCCACTGGTGAGTTTCCCCATGATCAATTAACCAGCTGAACTCCATTAGCCTTTTTAGAAAAGTATTTACTGAGAAGGTATAGCATGGACAATTGTTATTTTAAAAAAAATCCTCCTACCTCACACCCTGAAAACTGACAAAGCTGACAAAAGATGGGAATGGTCAATGTTGGAGGGGTTATGGGAAGACAGGCACACTAAGGCATTGTTGGTAAAGCTGTCAATCAGTACAATCATTTTGGAAAAGAATTTGGATTATGTAAAGTGAATAAAAAATGTCCATACTCTTTAACTCTGAAATTCCACTATTAGGAGAATACCCCAAGGATAAAGAGATGAAGAGATTGTCCTTATAGATTGATAAGGAGAAAGTCCTCATACGTACACCAAAATAGGGAAACATTTTTTATGATAGCAAAGAACTGGAAACAAAGCAGATGGTCTTCAATTGGGGAATGGCTAAATAGTACATGAATGTAATGGAATATTATTTTGTTATAAGAAATGAAAATATGATACACATAGAGCAGCATGGGAATAGATATAGGGTGAAATAAGCAAAGCCAAGAAAACCATATATAAAATAACTGGAACAACGTAAATAGAAAGTATACACACACACACACACACACACACACACACACACACACACACACACTCAAAAGTAAATATTACAAATTACAAAAAACAAGAATGACTGCAAAAAAGAGATATAAGAAGCCATCCTACCCCATCCCTTTGTAGAGATCGGAAGTCCACAAACATATATGGTACATTGCATATATTTTCAGACTTTTTTTTAATGTATAAGTCAGATATGCTGATTTTTTCTCTTCCTTTTCTCTTTCTCTCTCTCTCTTTTTTTGGTCTTTAAAAATTTTGTTTGTTAAATGGAATGACTTTTGGGGAGGGGCAGGAAAGAGATACTAGGGGAAAATACAATGATGTAAAACATTGATAAAAACAATTTTCATAAAATGCAAATTAAAATTTAATTTTTAAAAATTCAATTTTTTTTTAATCCTCTGAAACCAGGAGTATACTCCCTCTTCCACCATGTCCTGGGGAGAATGAGTTCAAACTTAGAGCCAAAAGGCAAACTTGCAACTTCTAGTGACTGGATGTTTTTTTCTCCCTTTGTAGAGAACTCACGAACTTTTCCTTAGGTGTAATGTTCTGCTGGGCTTCAAGCTTCAGTGCCGCTTTGGAGCCCAGAGCCCAAGCAAAGTATGAATCAATTCTCTGATATTTTTCCTAATTTTGACCTAGAAAACAGAGTTTCTCCACCCAGCACTGAGCCATCCATATGTGGAATGATTGGTTACAGTAAATGGAGAAAATTTTGGTGCTGCAGTTAATTTCATTTTCCTTGGCAGTATTCTTTCCAGGGATGTACACATAATGAGGCACACATCGCCAGAGCTAGCTCAGTGTTTGGGAGGCTCTAAAGGAAAGTATGGGAGAGAATAGATATTAGGCTGCCTAACAAACTGAAGAGCCATTGCACTGACCTCATTGTTGTATGCCTGTGAAATCTTGGCAGTATACTAGTGCCAAGTCAGGAAACTGGATCACTTTCATTTGAATTGTCTTAAGAAGATTCTGAAGATCACCTGACAGGATAAGGTACCAGACAATGAGGTTCTTTCTCAAGCTGAACTGCCAAGCATTCAAACTCTACTGTAGAGAGCACAACTCTGATGGGCTGACCATGTTTTAAGTGCCAAACATGCATTTCCTTAAGACTGTTTTATGGAGAACTCATACAAGATAGGTGCTCACATGGAAGTCAGAAGTGATACAAGGACACTCTCAAGGTCTCTCCGAAGAACTTTGGAATCCATTATGAGACATGGGAGACACTGGCACAGGACCGTCCAGCATGGTCTGCCTGCACCAAAGAAGGTGTTGTGCTCTATAAGCAAAAAAAGAATTGTAGTAGCTCAAAAGAAACAAGAGATGCACAAACTTGAAGACATCTCCCCTCTATCTGTGCCCAATCTGTGGTAGAACCTTCCGAGCTCATATTGGTCTGATCAGGCACAGTCAGACACACTGTAACTTGACTCCAGCATGATGACGTCATTTTAGTCCTATGCAAGAATGAAGGACAAAAACCAACTCAAGTCCTTGAGTGCAGGGACTGCTTAGCATCGGCCTGGTGCACAGAAATCTCTCAATAAATGCTTTTTTATTCTTTTCATTCATTCATTCAAGTAGCTCATCAGCTCCACCATCACTTCCCCAAAGGAGCTGTCCAGGGTCCTCTCACACAGTTCTAAAAAGCCTCCCAAAGATTTATGGTACATCCCACCCTGGAATTTTGATTTCTCCTGAAAGTCTGACATGTTTTAGAACTCATTGAACAAGCCAATCTCAGACCATCAGAGTAGATCCTGAATCAAATAGCACAGAAAATGAAAAATTTCCCTTAAAGAATCAGGATCTGCATCTGGCTCCCATCCCTGCCCAATGAGCACTTGATTATAAGACTTAAAGAAAATTCTAAGTACTCCCATCTAATGGGGGAAGGAGGGACAACCAGTGGAATAAAGGAATAACTCTAGCTTGATGGAGTTCTGTGTTATCATGGGAAAAACTATGCCTTGGTTTCTGCCCACAAAAAAAAAAAACAAAAACAAAAACTCAACACCAAACTGGAAATAGAGATGCACTTGGAATCAGGGATCCCTGGATTCAAATCCTGCCTGAGGCACTTTGTGTGACCTTAGGCAAGTCACTCACCTTCTCCGAACTTCAGTTTCCTCCTCTATAAAATGGGAGGGTTAGACTTGATGACCTCTAAGGTCCCTTCGAATTCTAAATCAAAGAGCAGAGCTCTTCACAACCTGACCTCTTATTATCTTTCCAATCACCTTACACTTTGCTCCCTCTATGGGCCTTTGCTCCCCCAAAATTCTGGCATCCTAATGTTCAAACAGGATGCTCCCCAATTCTGTGCCTATTCATGGGCCAGGTCACATGCCGGAAATCATTTGGCATGGTGTCTGACATAGAGTAAGCTCTTAATGTTTGTTGACTGACTGCATGGCACACAGAGTACCAGGCCTGGAGGCAAGAAAACTCATCTTCTTGAGCTCAAATCTGGCCTCAGACACTTGCTAGTTGTGTGAGCCTAGGCAAAGTCTCTTTACCTCTATGTACCTCACTTTCCTCATTTGTAAAATGAACTTAATAAGGGTCCTAATGTCTTAGGGTTGTTGTGAAGATTATCTGAGAAAAAATATGGATGTAGTTATAAATATAGAGCTTTGCCAACCTTAAATTGATAGATAAGTGCTAGTTTTATTATTTTAAAAGATGCTTTTTTTCACACAGTTGTCACTTCCTAATAATCTCCTACCTAAAAATACACACACACACACACACACCCTAGCCAAGGGATCTGAAATTGTTCAGTGCTGAATAAATTCTGAATTCACCACCAGGTGGCATGCTACTCAAACGGTTTTTCTTGCTCTGTTTGACATATATGAGCAAAGATCAATAACCTTCTGGTTGACTAGAAATGACTGTCTAGCTGTTGGAATGAGACCAAATGCCTTTCCCCAACCTCCAAATGGTGTCTCATGGCTTTTTCCTCTGGCTCCTAGTTTCTACTCTAGTCAAAAATACAAATATTAGAATTCAAATTCTAGAGATTTGAACTAGAGATTAAAATATTAAATTTAAAATATGCCATTTGTAGTTTGACTCAACCCTCGTGGGGGGTTTTCATCTTTCATGATTTTTTTCCTCAGGACCGATAAATTCAGGCATTTGATGTACTGCAATCGCACAGTTTTTCTTCTTTTAAAAAAAAAGAATGTATTTTGTTTTTACACCACCTCATTTTCCAAAAGACACATCTATCCTGCTCCTCCAAGAGTGTTTAAGACAAGGAATAAAAAAGAGGTGTGGGGAGAAGGAGCAGTTTAACCAAACCTCTCAATCAAGTGTAACATTACACACGGTGTTCTTTCTACAACTCTGTCATGAAAGAAGGGAAGTTCATTCTCCTTTCTCTCCTTCAGTGAAATGTGTGGTCATGATCATCTCATGGCTTTCAGTTTTGGGGTTTGTGGCTCTTCTTTTCATTGGCATCATTGAAGTCATTGTGTATATTGTCTTCTTGCTTCTGAAAACCTCCCTTTGCATTTACTCATTTAAGTCTTCCCATATGGCTCTGTAATCATCATTTCTTACTGGACAGTAGTATTTTGTTATATTCATGTGCCACAATTTGGTTAGCCCTTCCCCAATCAAAGAGCATCCATTTTGCTTCCTGCTCTTTGCTGCTATAAACATTTGGTGTCTTGTCCATAGAACCTTTGTCTTGGTCATTGATTTCTTTGCGAAGTATGCCTACCAAGTGGGATCTTCTGGCTCAAAGGGTAGGTCTGCTTTAGTCACTTTTTAAAAACATAATTCTAATTGCTTTCCAGAATGGTTACACCAATCCACAGGCCAACCAGAGTGCCTTAGTCAATCATATAACTTTTAATATTAGGGGATTTTACCGGACCTGTGATTTTGCTGCTATTGGGAACCCCTGGATGAGATGTTCTCTGAAACTTCTAGTCTTAGGTTTGCTGGAGAGGTTAGGTGTCTATGTCAGAGCCACAAAATCAGTATGTGTCTGAGACAGGACTGGAAACCAGGTCTTGGCTTCAAGACTAATTTTCTATCCATTATACCAGTGGTTCTCAAAGTGTGGTTGATGGATCTCTGGGGTCTTGAAGACCCTTTCAAGGAGTTCCTAAAGTCAAAATTATTTGGTGGTGGTAGTCTGTTGTTTTTCAGTCTTGTGCAACTCTTCATGACTCCATTTGGAGTTTTCTTGGCAGAGATATTGGAGTGGTTGACTATTTCCTTTTCCTGCTCATTTTAAAGATGAAGAAATAGGCAAACAAAATAAAGTGATTTGCCAAGGGTCACACAGTAAGTGTCTGAGGCCAGATTTAAACTCAAGAAGATGAGTCTTCCTGACTCCAAGTCCAGCACTCTATACACTGCACTACCTATCTGACATTATTTACCTATTAAATATTTCCCCTTTTTCCCCACTACATATCTGCATGAGACCAGATTTTCTTTACATATTCCAATCAAAGCAACATATTGTAACAGTCTGAATGTAGAAGAAAATATGAGAATTCAGCTATCTTTTATTAAGTCAGACATCGAAGAGCTTTGCAAAAATATACAAAACACGGCCACTCTTCTCAGTAATGTTTTATGTTTCTGAAAAGTTATTTTGGAAAAATATTTACTTTCATTAAAATGTGTTAGTTATATTAAAACATAATTGGATTATATGGAGCAGCTAAGTAGCACAATGGATAGAGTATCAGGCAAGGAGTCAAGCAGACCTGAGTTCAAATTTGGCCTTAGATATACTAGCTGCATGACCCTGGGCAAATCACTTAATCCTGTTTGCCTCAGTTTCCTCATCTTTAAAATGAGCTGGAGAAGGAAATGTCAAACCACTCTAGAATCTCTCCCAAGAAAACCCTAAATGAGGTCATGAGGAGTCAGACAAAATTGAAATGACTGAGCAACAACGATTTCTCCTGTTCCAGGCACAAAAAGGGCCATGGAGATGGGGAAGGAGGAGGGAGTGATCTTTTGACTTTTTCAGTATTTCAGAATTTATATAGACAGCCTCCTGTCAATGAGGTCAAGCAGACTCCTTGAGACATTCACCTAGGCTTTAGATAAGGCAGATTCACCTGGTAAGGCAACAAGCCTTTATTAAGAACTGATTATAAGTCTGGCACCGTACTCAGTGCTGGGAATACAAATGTAAGAAAAAGAAATACAGCCCCTTCCTTCAAGGAGTTCACATTCTAAGGAGGTAAGGGAGTGGGGGAAGGGGATTGTGAAGAAGGTTCAGTGACTTAGCCAAACATCTTCCTGATTTTGAAGGCTGCCTTTTACCCACTGCTCCATGCTTTCAAGTATGAGGGCCTTCCTCCCAAAATTATCTTGTCTCTCTTTGGTATGTGTTCCATGTATACCTGTGTAACCTAGGGCTCCAGCCCATTTGTATAAGGAGGTGGCAAAAATGTGAGTGATAGCTTTGTGGTGATCAACCAGAAACCAGAAAGCATTCACTGCTGGTAGTTACGGGAAAAATATTTTTCAGTGTATGAATTCTCAGGAAAAGAACTACTGGCTGAGGTACAAACTTTCAGCTGCTCGAGGAAATACTGGCCTTGGCAGGAATCAGAAGGTTGAGAAGTACTCTGCATCCTCAAGGAGACAGAGCCTGAATTGTTCATTTCCATATTATTGAACATGTGAACTTTAAATCTGCAGCAGAAATCTCAGTGGAGCCAACAGGTATCACTCTGTATTGTTGTTCAGTTATTTTCAGTTGTCCAACTCTTTGTAACTTGATTTAGGGTTTTCTTGGCAAAGATACAGGAGTATTTGCCATTTCCTTCTCCAGCTCATTTTACAAATGAGGAAACTGAGGAAAAAAGGGTGAAGTGACTTGCCCAGCTAGAAGTGTCTGAGGCTAGAATTGAACTCAGGAAGTCTTTCTGACTTAAGGCACTATGGCACCACCTAACTGACCCTTTCCATCCATTTCACTTTGCAACAATTCATTTAAGTCTTCCCAGGTTTCTCCGAAACTAATTTCTTCACCATTTCTTACAGCACAATAATATTCCATTACATTTATATGCCATAACTTGCTCAGCCATGGTCACACCTTCAGATTCCAATTCTTTGCCACCTCAAAATAACAATAAAAAAAGTTACAAATATTTCTGTACATCCTTATAGTTTGTTTTGCTTAAGACTAATCCCTCTTTTAATTTACCCTCCTATTCCCCTCTGTCCCCTTTCCCTATTTCCCTGTTGACTGAAATGTATTTGTTCCCAATTCTATTTCTCCCTCTTTAGACCAGTTTAGATAAGAGTGAGGACTAAGTCAGCTGCTCCCCCATCCCCTCCTAGCTTGTATAGATGTCTCTTTGTGTACCCTAATTAGGAGAGGATTTCTCCGTTCTTCTCTTAAGCTTATTAAGACGTAACAAAATCACTCGCAGCACTTCTGTCTAATTAGATTCCCTCTACGACCCTTGATAATGATCAGATTCAGAAGGTCACATGTATCATCTCCCCACATTTGAATGTAAGTTTCTCTGCTTATCCCTTGATTATTTATTCATGTTTAGCTTTTTTTTTTAACATTCCTCAGCTTCTGTGTTTGAACTTCAAAGTTTTATGCAGCAAAGGTCTTTTCATCAGAAATACCTGGAACTCCTCTTTTTCATTAAAGATCTATCCCCCCTCCTCCCTGTTTTGTGGGGTAAATCACTCATGGATATAAGCATATATCCTTTGCCTTAGAATAACATATTCCAAGGTCCTTTCTATCAGTGTCTGAAAGTCATATATGATATATATATGTATATAGATTTAGATATAGATATATCCTGACTGTGGTACCAGAATTCTTTCCACGAACCCATTTCTCTCTCTACACCAACCCGGGCTGGGAAAATGAATCACTGTGACTTTTTGATTTCCCCACCAAGGTTAGACCTCTTTGAAGGGAGCTCTCTTTCCTGCTTCCTGCCCCTCCACCACCTTGGATTTAATCCAACTTTCCTGGTACTAGTACAAGGGTGCCACCATCCTCCAAGTCATGCAGGCTCCAAGTAAGGAAGTCATCCTCAACTCCTTACCCCTGCAGCCCCCAGATCCAATCAGTTGTCAAATCCTATTGTTTCTACCTTCACAACACCTCCATCTATGCCCCCTTCTCTCTTCTGATGCTGCCAACAACCTGGTTCAAGGCCACATCTCCTTATGCCTAGACTTTTGCAACAGCCTGCAGGTTGGTCTCCTTGCACCCAATTTCTCCCCACTCCTTCTCATCTGTCAAACTGATCTTCCCAAAATTCATAGGCCTGACTTTGATGGTGTGGTTGAGTCCTTTTCCAGTTGCATCCAATTCTTGGTGACCCCATTTAGGGTTTTCTTGACAGAGACACTGGAGCGGTTAGCCACTTCCTTCTCCAATTCATTTTACAGATGATGAAACTGAGGCAAACAGGGTGAAGCGATTTACTCAGGATCACACAGCTGCTAAGTGTCTGAGGCTGGATTTGAATTCACAAATAGTCTTCCTGACTCCAAGTCCACCTTGCTGCCAGGTCTGACTTTATCACCCCTCTACTCAATAACTCCAGGGACTCCCTATTACCCCCAGCACAAAAGACAAAGTCTAAGCATGGGGATACGAAGACAAAAGACGGTCCCTTCTGGGGCACACAATTGGATTAAAGGGAGACACTCCCAGAGAGAAAGCACAGAGGTGAAGAGGGGCTGGGGAAGGCCTGAAGCCAGGGACGCTGGGAGGCAGAGGCGAGGAGGGGGCCAAAAGTGGAAAGGAGTGACAAATGGAGAGGGAAGGGCTTTCCAAGCCCCTCAGAGCCTTTCTGGTGGAACCCTGGGTGTGTCCAGAGTAAGAGCTGGGCCTTGCTGAGGGAGGGATGGACTGGAGAGGGGAGCCTCAAGCAGGTATGCTGTCAGAGAAGACAAGGGGGCACGCTGTGAGGTGAGAGGGGAGAAATGACAGGATTCTACAACAGACTGAAGGGTGAAGAGTGAGGAGCCGAGGATGCCACCTCAGCTGGAAATCTGGAGAGGTGAGAGGGTGGGGGGCCTCAACAGCAACACTGAAGGTCAGGAGAGGGGAGTGTGGTTGTGACTCAGATATGCCAAGGTATTGAATAGCTAGGGTGGCGCTATAGTGTAGAGCACCGGGCCTGAGCTCAAATCTGGCCTCTGGCACTTCCTAGTGGGGTAACCCTGGGCAAGTCACTTCACCCTGTTGGCCTCAGTTTCCTCATCTGTAAAATAAGCTGGAGCAGGAAACGGCAAACCCCTCCAGGATCTTTGCCAAGAAAACCCTAAATGGGGTCACAAGGAGTCAGACGTGACTAAAATAACGACAACAGATGCTGAGTTGTAGAGCTCAAACTAGAAAGGAGCTAATCCAATCCTCTCAATTTACAGATGAGGAAACTGAGGCTGTGTTTCCTGAGTTCAAATTGCTATGATTTGAACCCAAGCCCTGTGGCTCCAGAGTCAGCTCTCTACACTTGGGCCCCCTGAGATCTTTGCTCCAACTGCCTGCTCCATAGATGAGTTACTTCAGGCCCAGAAAGGGGAAGGACCAGGTCTTTGCTCCTCGGGCCTCCCCGTCCAAGGGCAGAACAGAATCTGTGCTGTATCCCTCCACTTCCCCCAGGCAGCATTCTTGTTCTGGGCCCCAAGGAGGGGCAGTGAGGAAGTCACCACAGAAGAGGACTGGGTCTGGCCATCCACAGATACCTGCAGCACATTTTGAGGAGCAGGATGCCTGAGACCACTCGCGGCTCTGTCAGCATTCTCTGAGAGTGTCTCAGGGATCTATCTTGAAGGACCCTTCCTCTAACGTGCTAAGTTGACTTCATACAACTTACCACATGAAAAGTACCTTCTAAGAAACTGTGAAGCGCTCAATACCTAATGAATGGGTCAGAGCTGGGTGGCTCAGTGGACACAGCACCAGGCCTGGAACCAAAAAGACCTGAGTTCAAATCCAGCCTCAGACTTATTAGCAGTGTGACCCTGGGCAAGTCACTTCACCCTGTCTGCCTTAGTTTTCTCATCTGTTAAATGAGCTGAAGGAAATGGCAAACTACTCTGGTATCTCTGCCAAGAAAATCCCAAATGGGGTCACAGAGAGTCACACAAGACTAAAATAGCACTGAACCACCACCACCTAAGGAGTGTTCATAGGACCCTCCTGTCCTGGCCTTCTGTGCTCAGGGTGGTTCTCTAGCCCATCCCTCCTGCCCAGCCTGGCCTGATGTATTTACTTCTGCTTGGGTCCCTCCAAGGGAGGTTGAGGGGGCTGGTGCTGGGAGGACAGGGGAGGCCACAGCACATCCACTGTCCTCTGAGCCGTGTCTCCCAGCTCATGTCCTCTGCTAAGGCTGCTATGCACTGCCCTCCTGCTCTCATCCAAGATGCCAACAACCACAATGAACACAGACACAGAGAGTCTTGGTTCTGTATCCGTGAGGCCCTGACCTCAGATGGGGGTGCTAGGCCGTGGCCCTGAGGCACCTCCCAGCTCTGAATGCTGTGCTGCCCAAACAGGGCCAATCCCTAGGCCCGAGGACTGACCAGGATCATTCATTCACCTCCCCTGCCCTCCAGGACTACCTACTCTGGAGGGACCATCTCTCAGCTCATTCCAATGTCCTTAACTCCACCAGACTGTGCCTCAGCTGTACTGTCCCCCAGAGAGGCTGGAGCCACGAAGGAGGGGGAGGTGACCCCCAACAGAGATGAGACACCCACTGGTCTCTAGTCAGCTCTTTTCTCCATAAAGTACAGGGCTGGGGCTCAAATGGCATCTAATAGCCTCTAGATAAGTGGGACAATGAAAGGGTAAGGTCCAGGAAAAGTCCTTTACCACCCTCTCCCCTACCCCCCAGGGCTAGAGACACAAACCCATGTATCTCCATCCATTTATTTCTCCGTGAAAAGAAAAAAGGAACAAAATTAAAACCACACAGTTGACACGATAAACCACCCACTTTGGGGGCTGAGGGGAGAGCAGAGGGAAGAAAGGGGCCAGGGAAGGGGTCCCCATTGCAGGAGCAGGGACCTGGGTGCCCCCCATCCTGCCCTGTTGCTCCTACCCTGCAAGTGGGCTGGCAGGCCACTCCACTCCTTCTGCAGGTCACTCTGTCCATCCCCCCAGGGCCCCTAGCCTGGTGCAACCTTCCACCTCCTGGGAGAGCAGGGAGGAAGGAGGGGAGCCGTGCTGGAGAGAGGGAGGGGAGCCAGGGGTCAGACCATGCACTGGGAGTCAGAGCCAACGGTGCCACCCGCCACCCAGGGCGGGGGGGCAGAAACACCAGCTCTTTCCTCTTCCATCATCAGGCCAAAGACAGAACTGGGTGACAAGAGGGAGAAAGAGAGAGGCACTTTAGTGAGCTTGAATGCCAGCCTCAGTCTCCCCAGAGCCTACCCCCAAACATCCCTGCAGCCCCTCTCCCAGGGCCATACCACTGAGCGCCTCCTGAGCGAAGTACTTGACGTCCACATCTTGATCCTGGGTCAGCTTCTCCAAGATGGGCTTTACCTCGCTCTGGAGCGTGCTAGCAGGAGAGGAAAAAGGGAGTGAGGAGGAGGCACACATGCACCTCCGTGGACTCAGGGGCCACGACAGGGGAGGGACACTGAGAGATGGTCTCCTAGAGCCCTGGAGGACACACATAAGGCTGGAGGGGTAGGGGTACACACAGAGGTCATGGGTCACAGTCTCAGATGGCTGCAGGGGACATATGAAGAAGTCAGAGATCTTGGAACTAGGGGAACACCAGATGGTCAGCAGTCTCAAGGGCTGGGGCACACATTCAGAGATGAACAATCTCAGAGGCTGGAGGGGAGAGGACAAAGAGGAGTTGGCAGTCTAGAAATCCCGGAGGAGATGGATATGGGAAGCTGGGGAGCTATACTGGTCATCAGTCTCTGCTCCTGGTAGCAGGGAAGAAGCTGGCAAAGAAGGGTAAAGAAGAAGGTTTCTCTTCCCTCCCCAAGTTCCCCTGCCTCCTCACCTGTTGTCCAGGATGGGCCCAATCTTCTGCAGAGACTTGGCCACGTTAAAGCGAACATTGGCCACAGGGTCACCCGCCATGCGCAAAACTGTGGGTAGCATGTGTTTGGTGGTGATGTCCTGCCCACAAACCTCCGATAACACCTGGGGAAAGGGGAGGCCTTTGTCTCTTTTGTGCTCGAGTACCTGCCAGCCACCCCTAACCCCCACCCCCACTGACCATCCACATACTCAAGACTCTCCAAGGAGGCTTTCCAATAGTTCCCAGTGAGCCAGGCCTCATGCCCCCCAGCTCCCTCCATCTTTTCTCCCCCAAAACCCATCCTTTCTCCTTTCCAATCTCACATTGATACAGAAGAGTGTGGTCATCCGATGCAGATAGTTGGGGTCTCCAGACATGGCCAGGACCTTGGGGATGATGGTGACATGGGCCCAGTCCTTCCCAAACTTTTCCACCAGCTTCTTGAGGTTGCTGGTGGCTGCCTCACGAATGGCGTATACTGAAAAGGGGAGGAGGAGGAAGATACATGTGTTTGTACTCAAAGTAGAGGGAACTCAGAGCCCAAAGAAAGATACAGAAACAAAGAGGAATCTCAAAACATCACGAAGGCAGGAGAGTCAAGCTCTGAAAGAAAGAGGGGGCCACAAAGCAGTCCACAAGGATCCTTGAAGGCACAGATTACCTTAGAAAACCACGTATGAACAATCTCTTTGTCATACTGTATTTTTATTGTTAAATATTTTCCAATTACACTTTAATCTGGTTAGGACAAACTCGGGAGTGCTGTAGACACAATGCGGGCCCATGTTTGACATCCCTTCACTACAGATGAAGAAGCCAAACCCCAGAAAAGGGGAGTGTGACTTGTCCAAGAACACAGGGGAGGCCTCTCCCCATGCCAGCTTCCTGACTTGCCCGGCCATCCCTCCATCTCCCTCCCCAGTTCTCCCAGTTCTGTCACAATCAAATCAACTCTGCCTTGAAGGTGGCCAAAGGAGGGTCAGCTCACTCCCCTACTCCTCTGACATGCCTGTACCTTTCCAAATCAAGATACCACGCCACTGCCACTGCCTCCACCAATGCCCTATACACACTGCCCTCCCACTAGACAAGTTTCTCTGTGCACTCAGCACTTAAAGGAACACTTAATAAATGCTTTTTTTCCTCCCTTCCTCCCTTCTTCCTTCTCTTCCTTCTTTCCTTTGCTCCACAAAGCTAAGATTCAAATCCAGTTCTTCCCACTCCAAATTCAATAACCTTTCAGAGACAACTACACTGGGTAGGTGTGGAGGCATATTCCCTAGCAAGGACAGTAAAGGGTATGCAGGGCTGTCCCAGCAGGGGTCATTCTGCCCATCTGCCTTGAATACCATGAAGTCAGTTCCTAAGCCAACTATACAGGGATCTGGGGAAAGTCAGAGAAGGAGGAGAGAGATGTCCCCTCCCTTGAGGCATCACTTGGGGCCCAGCACCTTGGAGAGCTCTCTTACTTTGCTGTACTCTCCCCTCCTCTGGCCTAGTCTAGCTGCTAAAGTGGGTCAATAACACAAAGATGGTGGCAGAGCCATCCCCTAGCCCAGCCCCACCCATGTCACCAAGGCACGACAGTCCTTCCACTCACCATGATCCACCAGCCAGGCCATGCACAAAGAGTTCAGTTTCTCATCAAAGAACTCTACCCCCTGAAAGAGAGAGGAAGAAGGAAGGAATCAAGAGGAGTCCCACATCCTAGCCCTAGGGACGGACATGTTGTCCTAAGTTAAGCCAGGACCATCCCAGCCTCACAGACAAGGGTCAGGAGTACTCTGGGATGGAGCAAGAAGAGAGGCAGGCACCAGCATCAAGGGCGGAAAGGGCTGGGCTTTCAATCCAGCTCTCTTCTTTGCAGAGGACTATGGGTATGAACGCTACATACAGCATCAGACTGGGATTCTGTTGATTTTTTTCCCTTTGTTATAAGGAACAGTTTTCTGGGAAAAGTATGTTGGGAAAACAAAGATTACGTAAAAACAAAATAACCATGCAAAATTTTTAAAAAGAAGTGACCTTGGCCAGACCTCCCTGGACACGGCCCTTCACATGTAAAGGTCACATCTACCACACCTGAGAGGCTCTGTGACTCTGATCTAGAAACCCGCAACTCAAACAACAACAGGACTTTTTTTTGCCATTTGATTTAAGCCTCTAAACATCCTTGGGAGTCATAGACAAATCTGATAGCATGGCTTCCTGCCACTACTGCCCAGCTCCCGTCAGATAGCTTAGGGCTTCACCATCGACCCCAAGCCCAGCAGAGCATCAAAGACCTGGAAGGGAACCAGGGCCATCCTGTCCAATAGTCTCCTTTTACAGCTCAGGAAAACGAGGCCTGTGGAGGCCCAAGGTCACCCCCATGGGCCTGGACTCCTCTCCTCAGCCATTGATCCATCCCAAGGAGTGACTCCAAATGCCTCTTAAGGCAGCTCCTCTGCTTCATCTTCCTCCTTCCATCACAGCCTGGTAGCTGTCACTCTCACACAGATAGCTCCAGATGCAAACTCAGCTTCAATCCAGTGAGAAGTATTTCCTGGCCACGTGCTACATGCCCAATGCAATGCCAGACACGTCAAGGGGCAGGGACATAGTTTATGTGGATGCCCGGACAGGTCTCTGTACTCAAACAGGAGGGCCCCAGAGGCCCAAGCACATCTCCTCCTCGGTGAAGTCCCTTTAGCAGTGCGGATGATCGGCCTCCCCTCAGACTCACCAGCTGCCCAGCCAGCAGGGGCATGTACTCGATGATGGCCAGCCGCACACGCCATTTGGCATCCTCTGCCAGCTCCACGATAGCAGGGAGCAGGGACTGGGATAGCTGCCGGATTCCAATCACCTCATTCACACAGTCCAGGTTGGAGATAATGTTCAGCCGTACCTCAGGGCACTAGGGGGAGACCAATGCATGAGATGGGGTAGGCTCAGAAACAGCAGGCAACCTCCATCATGACCTCTCTTCCTCCCCTCACTCTTCCTCCCTTCCTCTACACTGACCCAGGACGAGAAGGCAGATGTGCTTCCAAGAATCTGCCACTAGACAGAAAAATTCAGCCCCTGAAAGCTGCTCACCATCTCCCTCCACCCCCGCCCCACCCCACAAACACCTGTTCCCTTGGAAGGAGTCTGTAGAGAGCCCGAGAGAAATCAGGGAAATTCAGAGAAATCACTGGGTTACTGTCCTATAAATGTGCTCCATTCACATCCTGGAGCATTCAGAGCAGGGCACTACTCCAGATGGGATGGGAACAGGGTAGCGGACAGCAGGGCCATCTCCTCCCTCACTCCAGACCCTTAATCTTGAGATCAGTGAGCCTGTCATCTCAGGCTTCCCAAAGCCAAACATCTGGTCCTTGGCATACTGACCTCATCCTTCAGCTGGGCCAGGAAGAGAGGAAGGAGGTGCTCAATGGTGTTGTCTTTGCCCAGAATGGGCGACAGACCCATGATGACTGAGGCCAAGGCTGACTTCACATGCTGGTTGGCATCTGACACTAGCTCCTGAGGGGTGGGGAAGAAAGGTTGAGACATGGGTCAGAAGAAATACACCAAGCAGTTCCCTCCGGTCCCTGGGCCTCACTGCCTCCAAAACTCAGGAAGCCCTGGGGCAATATCCATTCCTATCCTTCCCCACCCCTCTGGAGTTCTGAGAAGCCAGTAATCGCCAGGAGTCACAGGTCCTGTTCTCCTACTCAGAGGTAATCAACCAAGGCAGGTTCCCATGTTGTCTCTGGGTGGAGTTCCCAGATTTCCAATGGGTGAGGCTGTGCCACCACTAACTCTAGTTCCCCAGGATGTGAGAGCAGGAGTGGTCCTAATTCACCTGGTCACCAAGTCAGAGGATATCTGAGTCAGAAAGGAACAGAGGAGGGGAAAGGACTAAACCTTTAAATTAGAAATGAGGCTTAGGTCTGTGAGAAGACCTGCCCAAGGTCACCCAGACAGCAAGTGCCAGGGCTGAGACTCAAGCCCCCAGTATTCCTTCCAATCTCCCATGTTCTCTCTTCCATTCATCCCAAACACACAGCATCAGATGCTTCAGTGTCCCCTGAAAGGGTCAAAGTTGGGCCCAAAGGTCCCTCAGAACCTGAGTCCAAGCCACCTCTTACAGGGCACTCCTCACCTCCTCCTGGCTGCTCAGCTCCACCCCTTGCCTGGTCACAGTCAAGTATCCCATCCCCCACTCCTCCACCCCGAAGCTCCAGCCATCTTCATTTTAGCAGGCCACAAGGGACCCCAAAAGTCACTTCTTCTGGCCAGACACACAGGAGGCTCAATGAATGCCTGAAATCACCAGTGATGCGCCCTGCAGTATCTCCCATGCACCCACAGACCCTGGCTTGGCTCCAGAGCATCTCCTGACACAGCATTGGTCACCTCCCCATCAAGATTTCTCCTCTTCAGGCCATGTATCCCACTTCTTTCATCTGATCCTCAAATACTCCCACCCAAGGTACTCTCCACTCAGTAGTCCCCACTGCCAGCCTCCCAGGCCCCTAAACAGGCACAGTACCACTCCCCAGGCCTCACAGAACCACCCCCAACCCCCAATGTCCTGCTCACAACAGATAGACCTCTTGGGCAGGCAGTCTGGTGAGGCCTAGGGACCCCTGCCCACTAGCATGCCTTTAAATTCATAAAGTAAATTACTTTAGATTAAGATTACAAAGGAAACAAATTATACTGAAAAGCTATTATCAAAGCATTTTTTTAAAAGGGGAGGGAAGTTCCCAGGCCCCAGGTTAAGAAGAATGCTGGGTCTGAAAGCAAAGATCTCTTATCAACATCCCCCCACAAGCAAGCTCTGGGCCTGCTCAGCTCTCTCAGGCCCTGGGGAGGGAAGGGACAAGTCCCCGGGCTCCTCTGACCCTCAGCTACACCATCTGGAAGATAGGAAGAGCAGCGCTTGCCTCATCTATACTCACACAGCCATGGCTGTGTAAACCCAAGAGCTCTACAGGTGAAGCAGAATGGCTCATTTTTGTTTTATGAAAAGGCTGACAGGAAGAATCTAGCAATTCTCCTTGGCTGCTAGAACTAGACATATGGAAATGCTCGTTTTCTTTGAGGTTTCCCAGTGAAAAAATGCATTTTAATGGACACAAAGGAGGCATAAAAGTAGCTGGGCCCTAATGTCAGAGGACCTGGGCTGGGCCCACTTACCTGACTCTAACTTTCTGAGGCTGTTTCCACATCTATAACATGAGGATCACAGAAGTGGGAAACCAAGTCTGAATCCCTTGTACAGATAAAGAGAATGAGGCCCAGGGTGGGGAGATGACTTGAAAAAAATGCCTTCTACAACACAAAGCTGGAGAAAAACAAGCTATACCCTTGGCCCAACGCCCCCTTCAGCCACCCCAGCTACCCACCTTGATGCAGGGCAAGATCTGGGTCATGATCACATTCTCCCGGCAGTCTGAAGAGAGATTCTCACAGAACTCTGTGGACAGAGAAAGGAAGGAGAAGCCTGAGCAACATCTGTCCCTGCAGCCCACCCCCTCCTTACACACTTGACCTCCACCCCACCTCCCCGACAAAGCCCAAGTCCCCAAGCACCAACCTTTGACCTTGTGGGAGGCCGCTGCCCTCACCTCAGCCTCACAATCTTTCATGAGGTTCTGAAAGGCAGGGACCAAATCTGTCTTGGTGATCTCTGGGCCAACTGCCTTCTGAAGCTGCCAGGATGACAGAGGAAAGCACATGAAGGTGAGGAGAAGAGATTCCCCCCAATTCTGGGTGGTCTTCATGCTCCCACCAACCCCCATGTGGGAGGGGCTAGAACCCAAGGCTCATGAGACAAGGGTGATGGGATCTGATCCTTGACCAGCAAAGGCCAGGCACCAGCAATGCGCCAGCCTGCTCCGTTCCTCCCCACTTACTCTTCTCCTTTCGGAAAAAAGTGAGTGCCAAGTGAGAATTCTGCAATTCTAGACCTAATTAACGCAAAAGAAGGCAAGGTCAGAATAGACGGGCTACTTATTAATGGGGACCAGGGCCACACCACATCCCCACGTTCCTGGCCTCCATCTGCCCCTCTTAAAACAATGGGACACCCGTGCTACCAAGCTCCCACTCCCTCAGCCACCCTCTGAGGGAGGGAGGGCAAGAACCACAGAGGAAGGAGCTGGGCCACCCAGGTAGCAGGCCAGAGTCCACAACACACTTAGCCAGCAGCAATCCAACCACTGCTACTGGTGTTCTGCAAAGGAAGCAACATGGCTCCGCTCACATTCCCTGGGACTCCCCAGACAGAAATGCTACCATTCCCTGAAGGCAAAGACACTGTCTCATTTTTGCCTTTGTCTCCACACTGCCAGGTGCAGAGTAGGTGTTTTTTCATTCATTCTAATAATAACACTGCTCGAACATTACACAAGCTTCCCAAAATCAATGCCATCTGTGACAAGCGCTCTCCTCTCCCTTCTTCCACACCTCAAAGGCCTCTTTATAGTCAGTCAGTCTCTCTCTCCTCTTCCTCTTTCTCTCTCTCTCTCTCTCTCTCTCTCTCTCTCTCTCTCTCTCTCTCTCTCTCTCTCTCTCTAATCTAAGAAAAGAAGGCTCTTCATATTACCCACAGAAGTAAACAGGAGAGAGAAAAGTCCCAAACATCCATATTTCTGTTTATAGCAGGATGGAATCCTATCAGATGGCAAGTGGCTAAACAACTGTGTTATATGAACATAATGGAACAAGTATTATGGTGCCATATATGAAGAATTTTGGGAAAACCGTAAGACTCATCTGAACTGAGGCAATTTAGGCAGAACCAAGAGGCTACTTTACACAATAAAAGGAGAATCAGGAAAGACATCAGGACTCTAGGACTTGCAGGGACTCGTCCTGATATTAGAGGACTGAGTAAAGAGGAAGAGGAGTGCCTTCTTCCCATGAGAAAGGTGGGAATCTTCAGATGCGAGAGGAGGCAGCAGCTATCCAACATGGCCAGCACGCAGGTCTATCTTGCTTAAGTAGAATCACTGACTCCTGGGGTTTCCACAGGCCACATCAGCCAGCACAAGGACGCCCCCTACAAGGGGTCAGCGAGGGAAAGGTGGCCCATTCCACTCTACGTGACTCCATTAGTGAGAAAGGGTTTCCTGAAGTCAAGCTTACAATTTGTTTCTTTGGTAATCCCTGCTCTAGTGCAGAGATCTGCCCTCTGGGACCACGCTGACCAAAGGGGTTGAGACCATTACATCCACCTTGAATGTTCTCTTCTCTAACCATCTCCAAGTCTCTGAGCCAATTCACACCTGGCTCATACCGACCTTTGCACCCTTTCATTGTTCTGGGCTCCCTCATCTGCTTGCCCTTCGGCTGACCGATGTCCTTCCTTCCTAAGTTATGGTGCCTGAAAACAATCACCAGCCACCAGACCCAGTTGACCTTAGTGCAGGTCAGGTTGGAACACGAGGCTGTCCCAAGGCAGCCTTCAATCACATTTGTGCCTTTAGCTGCTGCCATGATACAAGACGACCAAGAACAGAGAGGAACAGCAGCAGCAAGCCACACTTGTCCCGGGCTGCTCCCACAGGTAACTAACCTCCTGCTCCAAGAATCCTGAGTAGCTCCCCAGTGCCCCTGAGATAACACGCAAACAGAGCAGCCTAACATCTACGGCCTCCACTATCTGCCTCCAGCTTCTTAAGATCAACTCCATATTATTCCCTTTTATGTATGCTTATGTTCCAGCACAAAAGAGCTGTTAGCTGCTCCCTGAACTGAGTCTCCTATCTCTGGTCTCCACACCTTTGCAGAGGCTGTACTCCTTCCCTGGAACTTTCTTAGAAATCTCACGTTCCTTTGAGGCCCATCCCAGGACAACTCCTGCTCAAAGCCTTTCCCAGTCTCCAGTTGTTAATGCTCTCTCCCTCTCAAATGGCCACAGAGTTATCTCTGAGGGTGTTATAGCCACCAGCTAAATGTTCTCTCCCTAAGGCAAGGACTTTAGGGACTTCTATAGGCCCAGGACCCAGCTGGAATGGTGCCTCACATAGCAATCAATACTTGGTGAAATAAAATAAAAGTTTTTAGAAAATATTGGTGAGATTAGTTTAGAATGATAGTTTTTGAACTGGAAGAGGCCTCTGAAACCTAATTCAACCCTTTCATTTTACAGGTGAGAAAAAAGGCTCTGGGAGGCAAAGGAACTGGCCCAAGAGAAAGTGAGTCAAGCTCACAACCCCTAGAAGTCGGAGATGCATCCAGGGCCCCGGGCCCCAAACCCCGCATTCCTCCTATGTCTTCCCTACAGATGATTCAAGACCACCCCAGGGCAGCCCCTACAGCTCTAGGGCCCCCTGCATTGTGACTGTGCTCTTCCTGATATCCCAACGTTACAAGGCTCCTAAAGGAGCCAATCTCCCATTGAAGGGGACGGGTCCCCTCCTAGCAGGGCCTCCTGTTCAGCTACAGGATGGTCTACAGGGGGTTCTCCTTACTGACTGGGGGAAAAGCATGGACCGGGCTAAGAGCCTCATTCATCACTTATTCCATCTCCCCAGAAGATAGTGAAGAACGGCATAAGAAAACAACACATTTTACTGTGTGTGCTGAGGCCTGGTGCAGCTGGTGCAGAGCAGCTCTTGGCCCAGGAGGCTGGCAATATGGGGGCACACTGGGAGCCAGTCTTATTGGAGGCTACAGCCAAGACCCAAATGATGAAGTAAGAAAAGCACAGGGCTGTGGGACACTGGGTCGGTCACTCGACCTCTCTCGAGCTCAGTGTCCTAGAGCTCATTTAGAATCCACTCTGTTGGAAAGTCACCAAAATGGCTGGGTGTTGTTGTCCTTCATTCTCAAAGAGGACTAAACAATATCACTATGCTAGAGATGAGTTTCAGTGCGCCAGACTAAGGTTGGTCAGATCAACGTGACCTTGGGATGCTCTACCAGAGGTCAGTCACAAATACAAGATGAAATGGCAAGAGGCTGATGTCTTCTGATTCATGCATACGCTGGATTTAACTGAGACAGTTACACGAAGCAGTTGGCCTTGCTCTCTCCTCCAGAATCCTCACAGTCCAGTGGTATCAAAACATTTATCAATGAAAGAGAGACCGCACTGACACGATTAAAGTTTCTCCTGCTCCTGAAGTATTTAAAGACAACATCGTCTCCAGTGCCCCCAGAAAGCACTTAACAGGTCTGTGTGACGCTATCCTCAGAAAAGAAGCAAGAGGAAAGCCCAAGAGCAAGCTCACCACTGGGCCTGCAGCCTACAGCACAGCCCAAGCTGGCTCTTGGTGTCAGGGGGCACAGGCACAGTAAGAAGGCCAGAGCAGATCAATCTGGCTGCCTTGTGTAAGCTTGGATTATTCAATTAGAGCTGCCCAAAAGCAGAGCTGTCTGCCTCCAGAAGGCTTCATCTGCTCCATCTCCCTCAGGCCTGTCCCATGCAGTATTCTTTCATTTCACATGATGACAGTCCAGCCCAACCTGCCAGCTTGCTTCCCTCTCACACAACATTCTATCTCCCATCTCCATGTCCTGCACAGGTTCCCGTACCTGGAACACACTCACAGAAAAGTGAGAGGCATTTATCTCCTCCAGCTTTTCCCCAGCTAAAATGATCCTGGCTCCATTCTGCATCTACTTCTCTGGGTCTGCCTGCCGAGGCAAGTACCTTAAGGGCAGGCAGGGGCCTTGTTTTCATCTCTATATCCCCAGTGCCGAGCATGGAACAGGCACTTACTAAATTCTTATGAACTAATCAATCCACTCCACCAGAGCTCTTCCATGGATGGGAAATAGCTGGTTAATTTTCAGACATCATACAAATGGTGGCTACTTGCCAGGTGGCAGCTTGTCAGGGACTCTAACAGGGCGTTCCTGGCACAGGTTAGTGTCCAGGACCTGTCAACTGCTTTTGAACTCTGAGATTCTGTAACTGATCCTCTAGACTCCTATGACCATGGAGAGGCCAATAAGGGATGAGTCTGTGCTACGGGATTTCCAAATCTCTTCAGCCACTGTTCTGAATGGTGCTTCTGCCTAGGATGTCTGGAGAGTTCGGAAGTACCAAGGAGAGGCAGGGTTGCATCAGCCACGTTAGAAACACAGCAAGGGAAGAGGCGGATGGAGAATCAAGCCAATGGGACTGAGGCTCTGAATCTAAGGGACAAAGACATCATGGCCTGGAGGGGACCAGAGAGCTCCCTCCAAGGGGTGAACTTCCGTGAGGAATTCTTGTTGGGAGAATAAATGCTGATAATAATTCAAGTTGCAACTTATCTCAGTGCCTGCTGGGTAACACTCTATGTGCTAATCCGAGAAAGGACTGCTGAGGAATCTAGTCCTTGGCCTGGGATTTGGCAACCTCTCAGAACTGGCTCCAACCACCATTCCGGTGGTCAGAGTCACACCAGATCCAATTCTCATAAATGGGAGGGAGGCTATTACCATAAGGATAACATACTTAATGAGAGCAGCACTAAGGTATCTGAGACCTACCCACGTGAAAACCTGTTAAGGCAGGCATTGGAGTATAACATATGGCTTATTAAAATGTAATATTATTAGCTTGTATTTCTATAGTACTTTAAGGTTTTCCTCATAACAGACTTATGCAGGAGCTGAATCAGCCAGCCCAGTTTTACAAAACAAGAAACTATTCCCCACTTGATAAACGGTCAAGGAATATGAACAGATAATGTTCAGATGAAGAAACCAAAGCTACCTATACAATCATATGAAAAAATGCTCTAAATCACTACTGATTAGAGAAATGAACATTAAAACAACTCTGAGATATTATCTCATATCTATCAGATCGGCTAACATGACAGAAAAAGGAAGGGATGTGAGAAAACTGAGACACTGATACACTGTTGGAGCTGTGAGCTGATCCAGCCATTCTGGAGACCAATCTGGAACTATGCCCAAACGGCTTTAAAACTGTGCGTACCCTTGCATCTGGCAATACCACTATTAGGTTTGTAATACAAAGAGATCAAAGAAAAGGGAAAAGGATCTATTTGCACAAAAATATTTATATCAGCTCTTTGGAAATTGAGGGGATGTCCATGAACCGAGGAGTGGCTGAACCAACTGTGATGACTGTGATGGAAGACGACTGTGCTACAAGAGATGGTGAGCAGGCGGACTTCAGGAAATCCTGGGAAGACTTCTACGAACGGATGCTGAGTGAAGCGAGCAGAGCCAGGAGAACACAGTGCACAGCAGCAGCAACACTGCAAGAGATCCACTGTGGATGACTTAGCTGTTCTCAACAATATAAAGAACTAAAACAATTCCAAAGGACTCATGATGAAAAATACTGTTCATCTCCAGAGAAAGAACCGACAGAATCTGAATGCAGATCAAAGCATGTTATTTTTCAATTTCTTTTATTTTTTATGGGTTTTTTTCTTTTTGGCCTATGTTTTTTTTTACAACATGACTAATATAGACTGATTATCCATAACTATATCAGATTGCATAACATATCAGGGAGGGGGCAAGCCCTGAGGGAAGGAGAGAATTTGGAACTCCGTATTTTAAAAAACAAATGTTAAAAACTGCTTTTATGTGTAACTGAGGAAAAGTGAAATATTAAATAAAAAATCAACCAAAAATAGTTTTTATATATAATTGGGAAACATATATTTTTTTAAAATAATGTTTTTTTTTTTAAAAAAACAGCTTCAGAGAAATAGATGACAAGTGGAAATAAGCATAGAACAGTATGACACATACAAGTACGAGTATATATGTGCATATGTGTATGGCTACAGATATTTATGCACATGTGTATATATCCACACTTAATTATAGCCTTTTTTAGAGTGGGGAGAGGAAGGCAGGGGGAAAAATATAAAGTAAAAAGTGCACAAGAGAGAACAAAAGAAAGCCTACAAGGAAGCCAAGGAAACCTAGGCAATGTTGAAGACAACGTGTAGTATTCATCATAGAGGTTTTCCTGAAATGGACATTTATGGTTCTGTACTGAGTCCTCTCATGATCTGCTGTGGACATGGCAGTATGCTTTTTTTTCTTTTCTTGTTTTACATTCAAGTTTAAATTGAAACTTTATAAAAACCATAAAACAGGAACATATGGCTCAGGGAGCTCCATGGATTGGCCCTGGCTGTCGCAGCTATGGAGGGGCAAACCCAGAAGTGCAGATAAACAACTGGCCTTGCAGAGCAGGAGATCTGTCCTCAAGTCCCACCTCTGGTGGTGGTGTGACCCCAAAACAAGTAACTTAACCTCTCAGTGCTCTGGACTAGAGATAGTAAATAAAGGCCAAACCAGATTAAAACAAATTGGGAAATAGTTGACAAAATAAATTTTAAAAATATAATAAAACGTAGATAACATCACATTTTAAAACTAAATCACTAACTAGCCCACGAGGATTCTTATGTATGGACTTGATCAGTCGTGCCTGACTCTTCCTGACCCCACTGGGCGTTTTCTTGGCAGAGATACTGGAGGGGTTCGCCATTTCCTTCTCCAGCCCATTTTACAGATGAGGAAACTGAAGCCAACAGGGTGAAGTGACTTGCCCAGGGTCACACCGTAGTAAGGTATCTAAGGCCAGATTTGAATTTAGGAAGATGAGCCCTCCTGAGTCAAGGCCCTGTGCTTGGACCATGATATACACTACGGCCCCCCCAGCTGCCCATGGATGGAGTAGTGATCTCCACTTCTCTCTGAGTTTGACACCACTGCTCTGAGGTGACTAAGGTCCAACAAAGCTGCTTCCCACACTCATGCAAGGAGTTTCCTCATCTGGGAATCGCCTATTCCAATGAAATCACAGATCCAGTCCCCCTCAACCCTTCTGCAAAGCTCTGAGGTGTCAGTACCCAAATAGGAACCCAGGGCACTGAATTTCAAGTTCTAGGTCCTTTCAATTGTGGCCCACCTCCTCCCAGAAAGGTGCAGGACTGGCAGTGAAGTACAATGTGCAAAGGCGCCCAGCGTACCAGATGTGTCCAGGGCTGACTGACTGTAGATGGGCAGGTCCTTGCATTATTTCAACATCCCAGTACATGTTGTAACCTGCAAATACCTTCCTGCTAGGTAGGGACATGGATGACCTAGCAGTCACTCTAGAGGAGGGTGTGGAACCACATAAAAGTAGAGCAGTCACTTGGATCTCGGCCCAACAGTCACTGAACCGCGCATGCCCGCTGACCCAACAATATTAGCACAAGGCCTGTGCCCCAGTGAGAGCAAAGAAAACAGAAAAGGACCCACGTATACAAATGTATTCATAACGTTGCTCTTTTTGTGGTGGTAAGGAACTGGAAACTAAGGGAGAGCTCACTTCCTGGGGAACAGCTATGAATGTGAGGGACTATTACGAAGAAGAACATGTTCCAGGAAATGATGAAAGGGATGGCTTCAGAACCACCTGAGCACCCGTATGAGCGGCTGAGAGGAAAGTGAGCAGAACTGGAACAATGCATACAGTAACACTACACATGAACAGCTCTGAAAGCCCCAAGAGCTCTGCCCCACACCCAACGACCACCCATGAGTCGGGAAGACTGAAGATGAAGCAGGCCGTGGACTTGACCGCGCAGGGAGGTGTCTGTGGCTTTCGTGGCCGGTGCAGGTGTGTTTTGCTTGACTACACGTATTTGTCCAACCAGTATTGTTTCCTTTTCCTAATGTGACGAGGGAATCAATTTTTGTTACTTGAAAAAAATTAAATTTAACGAAAAAAGAAAAAATGGGGCCACAGTATTTCCAGTAGTCATAGTAACACTGCCAGAAATTGTATATAAAACATAGAGAGCTGGGCTTGGAGTCAGAAATACCTGACTTCAAATCCAGCCTTAGACATTTACTAGCTGTGGGACCCTGGGTATGTCACTTCACTTCTTCTTGCCTCAATTTTCTCACTTGTAAAATGAGGATGACAACAGCACCTTGTTCCCAGGATTCTTGTGAGGAAAAATGAGATCACATTTGTAAAAGTGCTTAGCCAATCTTAGAGTGTTCTCTAAATGCTAACTATTATGGACGTGTTCCTACGACTTAGAGCTGGGAACCTAAAAATCAGCCAATCCAACCTCCTCATTTTACAGATGAGGAAACTGAGGCTGGCCCTGAGAAGAAACTCAAGCAAGGTCATACAGTCGGCCAGGGGAAAGCCAGGGTTCAAACCTCAAATTCCCTGGTCAATAGGATGGAATCACCAAGACAAGAAACCAGATCTGGGGCTGTTCTAAGAGAGCCACAGGGTCAAGGACTGTGTGGGGAGAGACTTGGTCAGACCATCTAAGTCAGTGATATCAAATACAAATATAAACCAAGGCCACCAACCACACAGAGGGATCCTTGCTGCCACACCCTGACCTGGCTGTAAAATGTAACATCATCTATGTTTTGCTGTGTTTTTACTTAGTTTGTGCAAGATTTTCCTATGACATCCAGGGGAGTTTGACGCCTCTGGTCTTGAGGCTTGTATTCAGGGCCAAGTCAGTGAAGGTCACAGGCAAGAGGAGGGGATCCACAGCAGGATCCGGTGACGGGCCTGAAGATCACTTCCGAAAGAAGAGGTGAAGCAGGTAGGGAGGTACAAGGCTAGGGGAAAGGCTGCCACAGGGAAAATGGGTTAAAAACCCACTCAGTCCCAAAGGGCAGAGTGAGAAGCCAAGAGAGGCCTAAAATAAGCAGCCACTCCTGAATGCTTCCAGCCGTCCCCCTTGGAAGGGGGGACAGCTTCAAGAAAAGAGGACCACACCTCACCAGCCACCCTGTAGGCCAGATCCTCATGCAGATATGGATGGGATGAGTGAGATGACCTATGGTCCCTCCCAACTCAGGTTCTCCATCTGGACCTTCTGACAGCACATCACCTGCACTCCCAAGATTCCACCAGATTTTGAAAGGAAAAACTGACATATGTATAGACCAGCTGGGGTCACAGGTCACACTCAGGCTACTACAAGTCAAAATGGGATGGAGGAGTAGTGGTTATACTGACAGCAAGGAGAAGGCTATCCAGTTTTCCTACTTTCCTCAGACCTAATAAATTCTTGCTAAAACCCATTCCTAGATGGAGTAGGCAAAACAGGATTGTGGGAAAGGAGAGAAGGGGGAATATGGACAGGGTGGTCCTCCAAGCACCAAGAACTCTTGGGGGTGCCAGCTGGCATCTCCGCAGGCCACCAGAATAGCTTGCGAGACCTCGTGCATGCTGTGCGCCAAGCACTGCTCCTGGCCTTACTGGGACAGCACACCAGGGAAGTGTTCTCATGGGGAAAACAAGTCCCCTCTGACTCTCACTATTCCGGCAGCTCTGTGCCCAGAGCCACACTGAACAAATCTAATCTTTCTCCTCAGTGGAGGCCCAGAAGATGCTGGAAGACAAACCAAGTCTGCATCGCCCAGAAAACCTGCCGCTCTCTGATCTAAAAATGTCTTACTCATCACACAGTCAATCACTCAATAAGCATTTATTAAGTCCCTACTGTGTGCCAGGTCAGGTTAAGTCCTGGGAACTTAAACAAAAGAAGTAACGTATAAACAACTCTACATTTACTATAGGGAGCAAATGAAAAGTAAGCTGAGAGACCCTGCACAAGCAGCTACGAAAGGCCTTTGGCAGAAGGTAAGAATGAGGCTGAGGCTAGAAAGAAACAGGGAAACTAAGAGGCTGAGGTAAGAAGACAGAATATTCCAGGTCTGGGGAGAGCTGGGACAAAGAAACAGAGAGAGGGAGGATCACTCAAAGCTTTCACTGCCAAGGAGGAGCTGGGACACTTAATCCTGGATATATCTGGGAGCAGCAGAGCTCCTGAGCAGGGGGTGCTGCAGCCAGAAAGAAAAATCCCCTCGGCAGCTGACGAGGATGGAGATGGGGAGCCCTGGGGCCGGGAGACCAATTAGGAGGCTAACAGCGATGTCACAATGGCACCAGCAAGACTGGGCAGTGGCCAGGCTACATGAGCTCACTCTCCCATGGACAGCAACAAGACTTCAAGCCTCAGTGACTAGGACAGTGGTACCCCTGACGAAACGGGGAAGCTAGAAAAGAAGGAAGAACTTTAGGGCAAAGAGAAATGAGTTCTGTTTGGGATATGCTGAGTCTGAGACACCTCTGTGACAACCAGGAGTCCAAAAGGCAATGAGGGATGTAGGACTGTGGTTCAGAAAAGAGACTAGCGCTGGATATAGAGATATGAGAATTGTCTACACAGAGATGCATGGATCCATGCATGGGATGCATAGATCGGATGAGATCACCAAGTGAGCTAGACAGCATAGAGTGAAAAGATGTTCCAAGATAGAGCATTAGGGTCTTAATGGGTGCACCATGAATAGAAGAACCAGCGAAGGAGATTAGGAAGTAGTCAGATGGGTAGATGAACTGGTAGAGCTGTGTCACTAAAACCTAGAAGGGACAGAGAATCAAGAGAGAAAAGGTTTTCACCAGCATCAAAGGCCATAGGGTCCAGAAGGCTGAGGGCTGGCAAGCAATGATTAGGGACTTTGGGGAGAGCAGTCTGGGCTGGTTTTCCATCCCCTCTCCATCCTGGCCAATCTCTACCCAACTTAACAAAGTTACTCCCTAAACGGGGCCTTTGGATGGGCATGTGCCATCCACACAGGCTTCTCTAGTAAGACAAATAATCATTTCCCTCATTCAGAATATCAGGTTCTTATGAACTAAGTCTAAAATTACTTCTGACCCCAGACCTTTTTCAAATGAAAAAGGCCTCTGAAATGGGAGGTGGGATGGGACTGTGATGAAATACTTCTGTATTGAAAGGATTAGGGCAGTGTGGCACTATGGAGCAGTCTCTGGAAGCAATGGACCTGAGTTCAAATGCTAACATGAGACCTTAAGCAAGTCATTTAACTTCCCTGAGCTGTGGCCACGACTTAGAAGAGAAGGGGTTATTTATCTAAGATGCTATAATGGCAGAAACAAGAAGATCTAGTGAAGGCCTCAGTTTCCTCATCTGTAAATGAAGGAATTGGACCAGATGGCTGTTGAGATCCCATCCAGCTGTACTCTATGATCTTTGGACCTGGGTAATAATAAAACCATAGCTAGCATCTACAGAGTGCTTTACAACATATAAAGACCTTGCCTTTCCACCACTCACCCAGTTAAGCAGATGGCTGGCAGTTGTATTGTGGTCTAAAAGCACTGGTTTCACTCCTAGGACTTTGCCACATACTACCTAACTGGCCCTGGGCAACTCTCCTCATCTGTAAAAGGGGGACAACAGTGCCTATGCTATTTACATCACAGTCTCAATGAGGTAAAAGCATTCTATGAGTCTTAAAATGCTCTAGAAATGTAAGCTACTATTATATTAACGAGAAAGAGGAAGAGAAGGATGAATCCTTTCCTGGCTGGTGGGGGCAGGGCAGCAAAGGATGAAGCTCACCAAGGAGACAGAATGGCTGCCATTGCCCCAACAGATCCCAAAAGGTAGAAGACTCGGAAGGGTGGCCCATGACCTGACTGTGAGTTAGAAGTACAGGCTTAGTCAAAAACCGGGGAACAATAAGGACTGTGAGGTATCACTCTACCAAGGGTGGGCAGGGCTCTCCAGGAGAGACTGAGCTCTATTCTTGAGGATCTCAGAAATGTCCCATGTTACCTTCTGCAAATCAAAGTCAGGCTTTGCCAAAGTGCTGAAGGCTGGCCCCAGAAGTGAGGAAGTTATCCATCCCCAAATAGGAAGAGAGATGTCACACCCAGCAGCTCCTTTCCAAGAGTCCCCAACTTACCTCTGTAAACTTGTCAGCCACCATGTATCGAACTCGCCAGGACTTGTCCTCAGCCGCTTGGCGTAGCGTGGGCATCACCAGGGCTTCCAGGTCCTCTTGGGGCAGCAGCTGGGCAATATTGACGCAGGCCTCCACTGCCAATAGCCGCACCGAGTCCTGAGAAAAGAGAGGAGGGTGCCCCAAGGGAAGGTTACTGGCCATGGTGTGCCTCAATTGCATGGTGTGCAATATGGGAAGCTCTAAGTCAAGGTAGATGCCAGACCACCTCACTCAGGAATCCCCTCCATAACATCTCTGACAGTCTCAGTTTAATCCTGACTCCTTCACTCTCCCCAGCTCCTTCCAGATCCAAAATTTTTCATTCAGTGTTTTAAAGGTCCTTCTAGTACTGATGTAATGATGAAAACAAGATCACCAGCAACCTCCTAATCACTTCACAAGGTAACTCACTGCACCAGAACAAAACCTCTTCGGAGGAGGTCACAATCTGCCTTCCTGAAACCTGCCCTTGCTGAAACTGAGGGTGACCTCTAAATGCAAGCAGAACCCTTAGAAGCCCTCTTCTTCATGACAGTTATTTAAACATAGAGCTCACATCCTTCAGAAACCTTCAAATACCACAAGTTCCATTCCACCATTCCTCATATGACATGGGTAAATGATGAGGGAGGGGAAGGAGAAAGAGAAGTCATCTGGAGGTCTCATTCACTCTACCAAACAATAAGGCTCTGTTTGCCTCACTGCGTGCCTCTGGCCATGTCATTTCCCCTTTAGATCTTCAGTTTCCTCATCTACAAAAGAGGAGAAGGAGCAGAGGAGGTGGTCTAGACCACTGTCCCAAACTCAAAGGAAACAGATCTTTTCAGGCCATACTGACTTGGAAAACCACAAATTAACATTATCTATCATTTTCCAATGGCACTTTCAGTTGGTTCCCACTCTGAAAGTTGTTTTGTCTCCTTCCTTGTAAGAGTTTCCCATCTTCGGTCTAGATCACTTCTAAAATCTCCCATACCGGAAGGCCTTCTGCACTGTCCCTGCCCTATGCAGCGAGTAGGTCTGATCCCTACCCTCCTGCCAACCTTAACTGATCTGGTATCCCCCTTCTTTTGGAGAATCCCACCCCTGGGGAACGAGTAAGAGAAAGAATGATGTTACTGCAAAACCCAAGCTTCTACCTCCCCCTCCCCAGGGCTACTCCCACAGACACAGATCCATGGATGGTGCGTGAGGTCAAAGGCTCCTCACCTGCTCGTCAGAGGCCAGGTTGGAGAACATGGGGATGATTTCGCTTTTGACATTGTCCAGCTCAAGAACCTTGGCAAACTCTCCCAGCTTGGAGGCAGCAGCTCGTCGGACCATAGGGGTGTCATCAGAGCACAAGTTCCGGAAGTACCTGTGAGGAATGTATGAAAAGAAGCTGAGGATTGCAGAATCCCCCAAAGAACTTTCAGTGTGTCTCTTCAAGACTGGACAACTCTGGGCAGTTTAAGAAAGCTGACATTTGCAAATCAGAATTACCAGAAAGCAAATATCCCTAATCCAAAAAGATCCCTTCCTACCTTAATTGTGAATGTCTGTTTTCTGCCCCAGCTGGTATTTCCCTCAGGCTCTTGGCATTTTTTTTGTGCTATTCATGGAAAGAGAGGGGCACCTGAGTCCATTCTCCTCCAAGGCTACCCTGAATCTGCTCGGCCCATATGCACAGGCACATATGGTGTTCCTGTTAGAATGGAAGCTGGGAGGAGGAACTGACCTCGTCTGAACAGGAATGACTGAATCCTTTCTACTGGAAGGCCCATGCCCAGTATGGTGTCCACCACATGGTAATTGAGTGTTTAATTAACACTCATTTGATTGGCTGATGGCAGGTTTTCCCACAAGTACCATTTTGCAGCACATCAGACAGCTCTGCATTTCTTCACCGAGCTTTGTTTTTGGAATTTAAGCATTTATTTATGACTCATTTCGGAGCTCTCCTCACATAAGCCCATGTTTACAACGTGCCAACTCTTGAGAATCTATCAACCATCCCAGGGCTGCTTTTAGGTCCAGACCTCAGGAAGAGTACAGTCAAACACCACTGATAAAACCACTAGAGGTGGTGAGCTCCAGCACTAAGCATGGAGAGGCATGATGCACACAGTAGGCAGGTACCTAGTTAGTCCACCTTTCAACCCAACAAAAGTACAGAAGTACCTATTTTCAGTTCCTGAGGGAGCTCTCCTTGGTGCTGTTTCAAGCATTACAGATCTGAGACTAGGTGGAAACAGAGTAAATCAAAGTTCACGTCAGGAGGCCCTTGTCTACTGCCTTTTCCATGAGAAATGGGTTCAAAGTACTTTCTTTGTCAACACTCTTTACACACCAACAGTAAAATATGTACATTTTTGTCCATGGGAGGCATGCCTGGCCAGCCCAAAAGGCGTCAGACTAAGAGTCAGGACACCTAGTGCAAGGCCCATTCTGCCACAGCTCACCCGAGTGGCTTTCTCCTGACCCCTATTCCCTAATGGATAAAATGAAGCCCTTAGTCCATGTGACTTCTAAGGACCCTCTGGAATCTGATTCACAAACTACAAAAGGACCAAAGTGCAAACCAGGCACGAAATAATCTAAGACCAATCAGTCATCTGGGACCTGGAAGGATGGACAGAAACAAGCAGCTTTTCAGAAAGGAACACCTGGGGGAAGCATCTCAACGTAGTACACTGTGGACATATGTAAGCCTTGTGACAAGGCCTCAGTTTCCTCATCAGTAAACAAAATAATAATGTCTGTACTCCTGACCTCAAGAGCAGAGTCCTAGAGAAAGGTGAATTATCTGAGGCCTGGGACATAAGAGGTTACAATTAAGGGGAGAGGCTAGGACTGGGGGAACAGAAATAATATCAGGACTAAGGAAAAAAGAGCTGGGGGGAGCTGATGAGGGCGTTGAACCCAGAGTGTCCAAAGGAAAATCACACTCACTGCCGTAGCTCTGCCTTGACAGCACTGGAGACCCGGGGATAGCAGACGGAGAAGAGTCCACAAGCTGAGGTTCGGGAAGTGAACCAGTCACCACCCGCCAGCCGCTTCACAAGGGGCACAAAGTGGGCCTCCAGGTCCGAGGGCGAGTGCTCATGGGAGATGATCCGGAGGGAATCCACTGCTTTGTCCCGAACAACTGTCTCCTCTACTGTGGCCAGGGACTCCAGGGGGGGCTGTGGTAGGGAACAGCAGGGTCACATTAGCTCTGCCATCTTTCCTGCTGCTGAAACCCTCCTCCCCCATCCCTCAATGTTTGGCTCAAGCCCTACAGCCCCCAGGAAATCTCCACTGGCCCAACCTCCTCAGGCTCTCCCAGGTCAAAGGGAACTCTCCTTCCCTTAGATATGCGGTTCTAGATTACAGCCCTCATCACATTCTGCCTCCTATCCCAGGTACATTTCCCACCATGCCTCTCCCATGCCCCTAGGCTGTGAGCTCCATCAGGGGTCAGCACAGTGCAACTCAAGGGGCAGGTTCTGGCTCTCCTATGCACAATCTGGGTGACTTTGAGCAAGTCCCTTCTCCTCCATGGGTTCGGTTCCCTCCCCTGTCAAACAAAAGGTTGGGCTAAATAATTTCTAAGGTCCATTCCAGTTCAGATTCTATGGCCCCACACGTAAGTAGTAGAGAGGATACTGGACTAGCAGGCAAAAAGATCTGGGTTCTAGGCTCATCTCTACCACTGCTCCCTGCTTGAGGGGTGAGACCAACCCAGCTGAAGGTCTCAACTTACTCCTCTAGAAATTGATAGGCTTTCTCTAGATCTGGGATTTTTATCCTTTCTTGTGTCACAGAGTTCTCTAGCAATCCGGTAAAGCATATCATCTCCTTCTAAGAATCAGATTTTTCCACAATTAAAGGAAATGCTAAACTTCAAGAAGCTAGTGAAAATTACGATGTGATCATTTTCCATCCAAGTGCATGAACTCCTTGAAATCTAGCCACAGACTCCCAAGGGATACTTAGGTACCCCAGGTTTAGCATCGTGGGTGGAGATGACCTCTGCCCTTTCCTAAAAGTGTGGCCAGTCCCTTCCCCTTCTCCAAGCCTCAATTTTCCATCTGTAAGATGAGGGTCTCAAATTAAATGATTTCTAAGTTCTATTTCAAATCTGACTCAACAACAAGTTCAGCAAACACTTATTAGGCACCTCCTGTATTCCAGGTGTCAGATGACACAGAGCCAAAACGGCCCCGTCCCTGCCCTCACAGAGCTCCCTCTGGAGCTACTCTTGAATTGTATTCCAGGTACCTGTCTTCTGGCCAGCTCACTTTACCCACTGGGCCTGTCTCCTCATCTGTAAAATGGGGATAATAGCTCACATTACTTACTCAACTTGACCTGCAGGAGGTACACACTATGTGTGTGAATCGGGCCTATGGTTCTTAGTACTCTTAGCACTCTGGTGATCTCTAACAAGAAGGGCTGGGGCCAAGCATGCTCCAAGGAACCTCCAGATTCTCCCAGGTGAGCACAGGCTCTTCTCTGCCTCTGATCCCCTCAGGGGACTTGCTGTTATGGAGCCCCAGAGAGAGGGACTTCACCAGTGAAAGGGGTCTCACTGCTTGGCCCTCTGGAATCCCGAGCAAAATCAACATGGCACAGCACAGGGAGAGATCTTTGGCATGGAGGCAGAGAACTGCAGCCCTGTGGGGAGTTGCGGCAGCCTTAGTATCCTCTCTCAGGTGTAAATGAGAAGGCAAGTCTGGCTGGTCCTTGGTCCTTCCAGGTCTAGAGCCATGCACCAGAGTTTCACGTCACCCGCACTTGTGGGCAGGCCAGTCTCCTACTCTCCTCTCCCATCGAACTCTATTAGCCTGTAAGCTCCATTAGAGTGGGGATAGTGTTCCTTCAGCCAGTATCCCCAGTCCTGACCACAGGGCCCACAATGGAGGTGCCTGCTAAGCATCTGCTGAACTGACTGTCCCTGGGCCTAGAGTAGGGACCTCTGCTGCTAGCCCAGCTCAGCCCAGACTCACCAGCAGGCAGTGGACATACTCCGGCCCACCCACCAAGGTGGTGAAAGTCCCCAGCTGCTCAGCCAATGCCAGGAGTACTTCATCCTCATCGTAGATAGTGTCTGTGGAATAGAGTCAAGCTCATCATCCTCCCTCCTCCCTGCATACCCTTAAGGATCCCCAAGGACCCCGGGAATGGGGGTTCCAAGAAGCCACCATTCTCCCAGGCCCACAGCCCAGGGGTCCTGCCCACCCATTCCCCTCTCAGTGCCACCACCCCCCACAGCTCTGCAGACACCACCATAAACCATCTCCAAGCTCCAGGTCTGACACCCCTCTGTAAAGCAGACACTCTCTAAAAGGCCTTTCCAGCTGAGAAGTGCGAGAAAATATAATCAGAGAAGAGCCTCAGAAGAGGCCAGCTAGTGCACACATTCTTGTGCACAAACCTGGTCCTGCAGTTTGTGTCTGAAGACTTCCTCCCTTTCACAAGAGCATACTCTGCCAATGGATAACCGTACATAAGAAGACTTTCTTTTTCTGCTGAGCTGGAATCTGCTTCCCCACAAGGGCCGCTGGCCCTGCACCATACAAATACTTTTACCCAGAAGGAGGCTGCTGGTGCTGCCCAGTTTTCCAGGTTCAGTAGAAGTGCCACAGGCCCCAGGCTTCATAAACCTGAGTTCATTAAGCCATCAGGTCCCTTTGGCCCCAAGAGCACCAAGGGACATCAATCTTCTGTATCACATAAGAGGCAATTCATAAATATTTACTGACTTAAATCAGCCCCCCCCCCCCCCCCCCCCCCCCCGAGAACAGAGCTCACCATGGCTCACAGATACAGGGAGGCAGAGGTCAACACAACATGAAAAACTTTCTAACCATGAACACCTGGAACAGATGGCCTTGCAAAGAGGCAAAGGCCCCCTATGACAAGGTACTGAAGCAAGGGAATCACAGAATCACACCAAGGTCAAAGAATTGATCTTCTTCCCTTGCACAGGGGAAGGAGAAGAGTGCTCCCAGCCTGGAGAGTTGGCCTGAGGATGACCTCTCACACCCCTTCATGTCCCTTGCCTGGTGAGGGTCTTCCAGGCTCCAGATCAATGAAGTGGAAACAAGACCAGCCTCAGAGTCAGAAAAGCGGTGTTCAAAAGGGTGGCTGCACAAGGGGAAAGTCCTGCAGAAACATGAGCTGTTCCAATGGGTTAGAGGCCCAACTCCAGGGGGGCAGGGGAGCCCAGGTTTCCCCACTGCTACAACTTTCCTCAATCTATTCCCATCAGCCCTAATGCTTCCCACAATTCTCTACACCTCTGTTTGAGCCACTCCCTCCCCACCCCAGTATGTCTTTCAAGGCCTCAGGATGCCTGCCAGACCATCCCAGCAGGCAGGGCCCTTTTCTCTCAACAATCTCACAGCACTTCCCTCTTCCCAAGACAAGGCCTGCCAACTAGAATCATGTAGAATCAGCCTATTTCCTCCTCTCCAGATTGCTCATAGGTATTTAATGATTGCAGCAATGCTCCACCCCCTCAAGTCTCTTTCTTCTATAGGCTAAAAATTCACAGCTCCTTCCACTATTCACTCTCCATTTGGCCTGATCCCCAGACCTACTCTGGTTTGTCAATGTCCTCTCTAAAAAGTGGGTCCTGATCCCAACACAACCACCTACATGGGGTCTGGCCAGGAAACAGGAAAGGAGGACCACCACCCCATGGATTTTGTTCTCGTTGTTGTTATTTCAGCTGCTTCTGACTCTCTGTGACCCTATTTGGGGTTTTCTCAGCAGACATGCTGGAGCGGTTTGCCATTTCCTTCTCCAGCTCATTTTACAGATGAGGAAACTGAGGCAAACAGGGAGAAATGGACTTGCCCAGGGTCACCCAGCTGGTAAGAGTCTAAAACTGTATTTGAACTCAGGTCCTCATGGTGCTCTATCCACCACACCTCCTGCCTGCCATGTGGATACCATATTTCTATTTGTACAAGTGAAGATTACATCCCTTTTACTAAAGTCCTCCCCAAATGCCTCTGAGGGCACAAAGGTAAGTGCCCTCTCCAGGATTCTTCCAGCAAAGAGCAAGCACTGACAGGTCCTACTGAGCCAGCAAGGGACTTCGTGCCTCTCTCCACACCCATTTCAGCCAGAGATACACACCAACAGAATAGTGGCCACCAAGGGATGGTGCAATGTTCAGACACAGACGCTCCAAGATGGTTTTTCTGAGATGTGATGGAGCCATGCTCTGCATCACCAGAGAGCACCCACACAGACTAAAGCAAGAAGATGCCTGGGAGGTACTGATGATGGAGGTCACCTGCCAAATCACTGACAGTGAGCTTGCAGCCCACTAGGACCTCTGGGTCTGCCTCACGGGAATAGCTGTCCTAGCACTTCTATCCCATTCCAACCTTGGAAAACAGAACCCAAAGGGTAGGGTTTCCAATTCATCCCCATTAAACAGCTTCTTGTTAGATCTAGAAATTGGAGGAGATTCTAATTTGGACATCCACTATGTCTTTATTCCTGACTAGCTACAATGCCATCCACAAATCTATGCCTTCATCCAAGTCCTTCATGATGTTGGTGCCCAGGGCAGGGCCCCAGGCCTGCCCCGAGTCTCCTTCCATGCTGACACCAATCCATCACTACTCAAATGGTCTTCTGGCTCAGTCAGTCAAACCCACCCAACCCAGAGCATGCCCCATCTCCTCTATAACCCAAAGGAAAGCTGGATACAGTCAAAGAGCTTGCAGACAATCAGATACACCAGTCTTTGGCAAGTCATTGATCTGCCTAGTCTAGTGGAGGACTACAGAGGCTGCTCTCTTGGCACCCAGAATGTCCCAGCCCTGGATAAAGTCCCACCATCCCCTTCCCAAACAGCCACCTCATCATGTATCAGTGGGTTCCTTCCCCTCATCAGCCTTTTCCTCAGCACCCAACGCCCAGAAGGTCACAGCTGTCTGTGCAGTATTCCTTACCTGTAAGGAATGGAAGGAGTTCACTCCGGGTCCTCTCCACACCAAGGGCCAGGGCAATGGTGGACAGCTTCTTGATACTGTTGAGCCGGAGCTACAGAGGAAAGCAGAAGTTAATAACCAAGGGCCTGGGAAAGTAGACCACTCAGCAGCCTGGCCTGTTCCCACCAATCTTCTTGGTCTGCCAAGGGTGCCTGGGGAGGAGGAGCTTTCAGGCAACAAACATTTAGCATGAGGAACACAGAAAGATCCCCAATCTGGCCCCAGCCGCAACCTGTACAAAGAGTATAAGGCTGGAATCAGGAGACTAGGGTTCTAACCATTCCATGTTCATTGGTTAAAAGGCCCTCCCAACTCTGAGATTCCATTTTCTATGGACCCTCCCAGCTCTGAGGTTCCATGTTCTATGGGCCTGCCAACTCTGAGGTTCCATGTTCTGTGGGCCTCCAGCTCTGAGGTTCCATGTTCTATGGGCCTCCAGCTCTGAGGTTCCATATTCTATGAGCCTTGCCAATTCTGAGGTTCTGTGTTCTGTGGGTCCTCCTGACTGAGTACTCCTAGGGTTCTACCTCTAGCTTTTGCTCCCCCAGCTCCCACGATGATCTGTCCTATGAAATGCCCTGAAATCACTCCTGCCCCATTTCTGTCACTGATCCAACTTCTCACGTTTCTCCAAACACAAACACAGAAACCCAAGCCTTCAAGGCTCTGGTCAAGCACCACTAAGAAGAGGACCCTGAACTCCATGACATACTGAACACACTCCCGCCTTCCTCACAAGACCTACAGGCCTTAATTTCTGGGGATGAGCATGGTTTGTTGCACAGGGTAGATATTTAATAAATGCTTGTGGCTGCTCTGAACCACTTAAATGACATACATGGCTTGGTATCAATTCAGGGAAAGTGCTCCCACTTCAAGTGCAGGCTCCAAAACATTCTAGCTCTGTGACCCTGGGAGAGTCAATTCCTCTCTGAACCTCAGTTTCCTCTTCTGTAAAATGGCCACAATAATACTTAGTCTATCTAGGTCATAGGGCTACCACAGGAAAAGTGCTTTATCAACATTAAAACACGCAAAGAGCTGTCCAAAAGGTCAAATGAGATCATGGATATAAAACACTGCACCAAAACAGCACTGCAAAATGTTTGCTTTCATCATATACACATTCCATTCCCCTCCTAAACATAGGCTGTCCTTGAAGGCAAGGGCTACACAAGGTCTACTACACTGTGGCGCTCAGCTCGGTGACCTGAACAAAGGACTCCCTTAATGATGGTCTGCTTACCGAGCTAACTCTTGATGAGAGCAGAGGGAAGAGAATGAAAATCGCTGCCAACACTTGACACCCCTAACCTCCCCCCTCTCTCCCCCTGCTTATTTACGCCTATAACATGCGAAAGAGATTGTGAAGAAAGGGAAAACACTGGGCAAAGAGGGCAGAAAACTTGGCCAGGTGATTTCTAAGGTCCCTTTAAAGGCCTCTCTTCTAAACTATTTCCATGTAACAATTCAGTTGCCTCATTTTCCTTAACCAAAAAACAGAACAAACAAATCTATGCATTAGAAAAATTAATCTAGCAGCCCATAAAGTCTGGATTTGAGAGGGGAAGAGGCTAGAAGCAGGAAGATCTCTTAGGAGCCCCCGCTGATAGTAAAAGCAGTCCCATCTACGAGCCACATTTTATCCTTTCCTGTGGAAGGAGATTAACAAAGCTATTACCTGCTGGCCACCACTTCCAGGAAGTCTTTGGCAAATGGGAATTAACTCTCTCTCCCATGAGTGACTCATCTCTCCAGATGAGCATATAGTCTCTGAGGACAAGACTGTTATTCATCAGTGTCTCAGGAGCACAGGGCTTAGCCACACAAGCCTTTAGATCAGAGCTGGGAGGGCCTTCACAAACCATGCACACTCCCCTGACCTTGCAGATGGGGAAACCACTGAATAAATGAATAACTGGCTTCCAGCCTATTTCCCTTCCAAGATCCCCCCGCACCCCCAGCACCATGGTAACAATGCTCCCTGGCACTGGTGGAGAGCTTTAAGGTTTACAAAAGGCATTTCATTCCCATTCGACTCCGCAAATGTTCTCCAAGACTGAAATCAAGCAAAACCATATCATTCCAGGCATCAGCTGCAAAGATAGAAAGGTGGGAGAGCATAGGCTGTCAAGAGAAGATGGTGAGTGAGGGTGACCACTTTGGCCAGGGCCTAAGGGTACATAAAGAGAAGTAATAGGAGATTGGCTAGAAGGGTAGGATGTGGTCTAGCAGGGAAGGCCTTAAATAACCAGAAGAGTTTGAACCTTGGTCTTTGGGCTGCAGGAAGTCATTGAAGGCTTTTGAGCTCAGGAGTGCCATGAAAAAAAAATCTACTATTGGGAAGAGTAATGCTTTCCCTCTGTTAATTATATCCTATTTAGCCTGTACATAGCTTGCTTTGTGTATAACTGCTTAGATGTCATCTTCCCCATTAGATTTTAAACTCTGTGTGCGCAGGGACTGACTTTTGCCTCTTTTTGTTTTCCCAGTGCTTGGCACATAGTAGGCATCTAATAAATCACAAATTTAGGGCTGGAAGGACTTAGAGACACCAAGCCCAACCACCTCATTTCAAAGATGAGGAAACTGAAGGTCTCAGAAGTCAAGTGACTTGCCCAAGATCACACAGCTAGTAAGTATTTGAAAGAGGATTTGAGCTCAGGTCTTCCTAAGCCCATGTCTAGTACCATATCTACCATTCTTAAAACCATTAAGACCTAGATTCTAACCTCAGAGTACTATCTAGGTGGCAAATTAAAAAGCCAACAATTATAATGGAAAACAAACTCTCTAAATGCCTAAGATAGAGAGAAGCATGAGGTCAAACACGGTTTTGGAGAAAGAACAGATCACTTCCAGCTAAAGTGACCAGAGCAGGCTTCCTGGAAAAGATGACTTTGAAGTTGAGCTTGTAAAAACACAAAGCATGGGGAGCACTTCAACAGATCTAGAATGGTAAAGGGAAGGAAGTAAGGCCACTCCAAGCAGAAGGAATGGTCCATCTAGCCTGGCTGGTGGGGACAGGCGAAGTATATAAGGGAACTGGAAAGAGACTGTAAACTCCTTAAGAGCAGGCACTGTCTTTTGCCTCTTTTTGTATCTCCAAAGCTTAGCCCAGTTCCTGGCACATAGCAGGCATTTAGTAAATGTTTATTAATTGATGATGTGATTGAAGAGATCACAGGATTTAAAACAGGAAGAGGGAGAGGTAGTATCTTAGGGATCATCTAATCCAAATCTTTCATTTTGGAGAAGAAACAAAACTCAAGGATGTTGAGCGACTTGTTCAAAGTCAGGAGGGAAAAATTAAATAAGAGCTGGGATGTGGACACGACCTCTAATTCCAAAACTGGTGCTTTCACTATATCAACTACATGGCTCTAATAGGTTAAAAACCCTAAATCAGATCCTCTTGGCCTGTGGGAAAGCTAGGAAAGGTTGCTAACCAAGTGAAAGACTGCTTCATGGCTCAGCTTTAGGGAACAGCCCTGGAAACTGGAGTCTGAAGACTTGGATTCCAGTTACTGTTCCGCTACTTAGGAGCTAACGACATGACCCTGGGTGAGACCTTTTCCATAACTCTTTGGGCTGGCAAGGCTGAGGGGCAGAGGGAGGAACTATCCAAAGACCCTCTGCTCCCAGTGTTCCCCACTGTAAGCCATCCTTCGTGGGGTGGCCTCCCAGGTTCATCCTCCTAATTGACATCCAGATTCCATGGCACTCCTGAGCTGAAAAGCTTGTGGTTATTTCAGACCCTCCCGAGTCAGGCCCCACACTGACTGCCCTTCTAGCTTCCCTCACGTTATTCCCCTTTATTCCCTCAAGCCTCCACAAAGCGGTCCATTCCCGGTAAATTCTCTCTACTCTCCCACCTCCACGCCTTTGCAACCTATGCCTAGAACGACCTCGCTCTTCTTGACCCACAGAATTCCCACCATCGAGTCCGTCCCACCTCCTCCAAGAGGCCTTCCCCGACACCCCCCCCCTTCTTTCCCCCTCGGGCACACAGCATACTATCGTGCTTTAGTTCTCCCCACACTAGGGCAGGAGCCCCCCTGGGGGGAGGGGGCGGCCCCGCAGCCTCAGCAGGAGGAGGACCCTAAGGGAAGGTTGTTCTGGATTGGAGATTCTTCCCCGTTGTACAAACAGGGAAACTGAGGCCCAGGGAGGGGCTGTGACTTCCCCAAGGTCATGCAGTGGTCAGTCAGAGTCACGGGCACAAACAGACGTCCGACTGCACTACGCCCAGCCCCCAGAGGCCCGGGTCCGGGTCCCACCCGGCCCCAGACCCCGCGGAGGGAGCAGAGGGGCCGGGAGCCCAACCTGGGCCTCCGAGCCTCGGCCTGGCTCTGTCCAATGGAAAGCCGCCAAGGGGGCGGGCTCTCCTCGGCGATTGGCTCGGCTCGCCGTTCAGCATCACCCCCGGAGGGTACTTTCTCTACCCAGAGGGTCATAGGCTTGAAGAGGGGTTGGGGGAGAATCAAGATGGAGAAATGGGGGGGGCCCCAAAAGCACCACGGCCTAGGCTCCCTCGAGAGGCCTGGACCCAGCTGGGGATTTAATCCCCAAGCCACCAATTAGGAACCTCGGAGGAGCTAAGCCCCGCCCCTTGCAGGGGCCGCTCCCCTGCCTTAACCCACTGGGGGGTCCCCGCTTTCCGTCCGTGCCCAGAGCGAATCGAGAGGCTCTTTGCTCGCCGCGAACCAATTAGGTGGCCCCCTGCGCGCCGTGAGAACCAGGAGTGCCAGCCAATCAGGGGTTCCGGAGGCAGCCCCCGCGCCCGCGCTCCCGCCCCCTGACAGACCCGCTTGGCCTGGGGTCCCCGGGCCGGGCGCCCCCTCCCCAGCGGCACCGCTGTCCAATCAGAGATGCTGTCTCAGCGAGCCACGGAGGCGCGAGACAAGCGACGCGGGCGCTGATTGGTCCGCTTTCCCTCCCCCCACCCCCAGCCCTCAGATGCCAAGAACGCCGAGCCAGCCGCCCGCGCCGCCCGCAACCCCAGGACCCCCGGGCCCCGATCCCGGCCCTGACCTGGACGTCCTCGTTACGGAGCTCGTCGATGAGTACTGCGATGGGATAGAGCGAGTCATCGCCGTCGGCCGCCGCCATCTTGGCTCCGTCCCGCTCCCGTCAGGCTTCGGCAGCCGAGCCGAGCTGAGGGAAGGGAAGGGAAAGGAAGGGAGTGGGACGGGGCGGGGCGGGGGAGGGGCAGAGACACAAGCAGAAGGGGGGGGGGGTCTCCCAAGCGACTTTGCAGGGGTTTCTGGGCTTCCATTGGCCAGTCCGCACGAGGCACCGCGCGCCCATTGGCCCGAGTAGACAGGGACACGCCCCCTATCCTCTATTGGCCAGGGGAGAAAGGGGCCTTCTCTCTAGCTGGCCCACTTCCCGTAGAGGGGCGGAGGAAGAAGGGGCGGGCTGCTGCCACTGGCATCCTAGCAACCGAAGTGGGCCCGCCTCCTCCTAATCGATCTCCAAAATTTCATTGGTCATCGCCCCTAGCGACAGACCGACTGCAGCACATCCTGCCAATAGGAGGTGACGGACGGTGACGAGACTCGGCCTAGAGGAGGCCGGGCTCTTGGAGCGGTGCGATGACGTCATCTTCGGGGACTGAGAATGCGCGCTCCCACCCTGCTTCTCCCCCTGGTCCGCGCTGCCAGGTGCAGAACCTCGGCATGGGCGTGTCTGGCTTCTCCCAGGAAGCTGACGTCAGAGCGGGAAGGGCGTTTAGAGATCACTTAATCTGATTACACCTGAGCCCTAAGGAGTCGAGCTTCGTGATTTCACGGAGTATACCCTCAGTTGTCAAAGGCAGCGTGTTGTAATGGAAGGAACCCTGTGCCTGGGTTCGAATCCTGCCTGTGCCCCTAGTTCTCTGGGCATCCCCGGTCAAAAGCCCTCCCTGGGTTTTCCCCTCTGTAAAACGGACTAGAGAGACCCGAAGGTTCATCTCAGCTCTGGCCCTCAGAGCATTTACTGAGTGACTGCTGAATACAAAAGAAGCAAAGAAAGTGGGTCAAAGAACAGGGCCTCAGGAAGCTTCCAGGAGCTAGCCAGAAGGGCAGCCTATGGACACGAGAAAGTATGATACTGGGGCAGAGGAAGGAGGTGTTGGACCTGCTGGCTTCCCCAAGAACGGGGCCTCAAGAAGCTTCCAGAAGCTAGCCAGAAGGGCTAGCCTATGGACACGAGAAAGTGTGATACTGGGGCAGAAGAAGGAGGTGTTGGACCTGCTGGCTTCCCGGGTCCCTTCCAGCTGTCAGAGCCTGAATCGAGCGTAGACTGTCAAGCCCATGGCCACCTTAATTAATGGCAGTGGTACAGGGAGTCCTCAAACTCTCAGGGCCATTTTCTGTTAGCAAAGGTGTCAAAGCTTCCTGTTTACAGAACAGGACCCCTTCTCATTACAGATGAGACTCAGAGACAGAAAGGGACTTGCCCAGGGTCACACAGCCACAGTGTCTGTGGCAGGATTCCAATATGGGTCTTCCTAAGGCCAAGTCCCACATTCTACCAGAGTGCCAACCCCTCTCTGCTCAGGTCCCATGTTTCTGCTTGGATAGAATCCTAGACCTGGAGTGAGGTGAGACCTAAGAAACCAACTCGTCATTTGTTGTTCAGTCATTCAGTCTTGTCCAACTCTTGGTGACCCCATTTGAGGTTTTCTTGGCAGAGATACTGGATGGGGTTTGCATTTTCTTCTCCCTTTTACAGATGGGGAGACTGAGACAAACAGGGTGAAGTGACTTGCCCAGGACCACACAGCTAGTAAGTGTCTGAGGCTGGATTTGAACTCAGATTTTCCCAACTCCAGGCTTGGTGCTCTGTCTGCTGCTCCTCCTAGATGACTATCATCTCATCGTAAGAGCCTAGATTTGGAGCTTTAAGGGAATCTTGGAGGTCTTCTAGTTCAGCCCTTTCTTCTTTCAGATAAGGAAACAGAGGCCAGAGACATGAAATGATTCTTCCAAGGCCATACAGTGAATCAGTGGAAGCACCAGGATCTGACTCCAAACTCAGTGGGTTTTCCTGTTGTTTTTTGGAGAAGGTGGTCCCTGAGCTGGGGTTTGAAAGAAGATAAGGTGTTCAGCAGGTGTGGGGGAAGGGGAGTGGCTATGCCAGGCATAATGGAGAGCATGAGCAAAGGATCATGGGCAGGTGAGAGTGGAGGTAGGCAGCCTGGCTCAGGGGAAAGGTGCTCTGTGTGAAGGGAATGGTGAGAGAGAAGACTGGACAGGTAGGCTGGATTGTGGGAGGCTCTCAGTGCCAGGATTGAGAATTTAAGATTTTATTTGGGAGACAACCTTCTAAGGTTCCTCCCAGCTTTGACCTCCTACATGCTGAGTTTTGCCCCAGCCCTGACATCCCATGTTCCAAGGGCTCTCTCAGCCTAACATTCTGGGTTCTAAATTCCCTGTGATATTCTATGATTCCATGATGTCATCTTCTCCTTCATTCACACTGACCTTTCCAACTATCCTTTCCTCCTATCTTTCCATATTCCCCTAGGTCCTTGTTCTCGTCAATCTCTTCCTGTACCCTGCCTTCTCTTCCTCGGCCTGTGTATAGGTGTAAGTCTTCCTCAACCTACAAACCTTTCCACTTCCATCCATCCCCTCTTTGTCATAACCAGACTGCTAGAAAGAGTCATCTGTACTCCACTGCCTGCCCTTCCTTACTGTCCATCAAACATCAAGCATTTATCAGGCCTCTAAAATATGCCAGGCACTGTGCTAGCCACTAGTGATTCAAAAACAAAAATCAAATGTTCCCTGCTCTCACAGGGGCTGACATTCTGTCAGAGTGCTAGGGAAAGCCTAATGCCAACACCTATAGTTCACGTTCAAGAGTGGGACTAAATGAGACACTTACAAGTCATTGAACAGTTGACCAAAGGAGGTTTCCTTTGCTATAACCAGAAAGGATAAGCAACAAGAAGATTGACTTCTTTGGACTCAGCCCCACTTATCTCCATATGGAAACACATTTGGTGGTCAAGGCAGGCTATGATGATTTCAGAAACCTACAGATTCAGAAGGTCCTGGCTCCACTTGGACAGGATTTTCTATGCCCTTGGGTACCTAGGAAACTGAGTAGGGAGGAAGGGCCAAACAGCTGCTAGGGGCCATTTAGTTGCCTTTTAGAAAAACTAATCCTTGATTCTAGGAATCAGGGGAAGCAAGGTTGTATCACTCAGGGAAAGGGAGAAGTGTTTGTACAAGTGCAGACAGACTAGAAATGCACCAGTCTCTATGCCCTTACAATCTGACTTCCACTCAGCCCACTGAAAATGCTTCCTTCTGAAGTCATTCCTCGTCCTTCTTGTCAACTTCTCTGCAGCATTGCTACACGCAGGAAGCTCCCTCTTCTTCTGGATCCCATCCCCTAAAACTCCTCTTATGCTCCTCCCTGACAGTTCTGCCCCTCTGAGCACTGTGCCTCTGTCTCCTTGGCTGGCTCATCACCAGCCTCAAATTCCCCAAGTCTGGAGCTTCCCAATGGGTCTGTCCTTGGAGCAAGTCTCTCCATATTCTCTGCCTTCTCCATCATTCCTGTGATTTCTGTTATCACCTCTGTACATTGACCAAGCACAGTGCCTGGCACACAGTAGATATGTGGCAAATGTCTGTGCACTCCGATCGTTAAATCTGTCTGTCCAGCCCTCTGTGCCCTGTCTCTGACTGCTGTGATGGTTGTCTGGTATGTATGTGCCCAGATTTCTTCAACTTACTCAGTTGATGCAACGTGGAGAACCTGAGAAATGAGGATCTTTCTGGGAAAACAGTGAAGACATGTATGAGGGAGCTCTGGTGGGGGGGGTAGGGACCAGATCATGCATGGTCATTCTGTGACTGGTTCCCACTGACTAACCAGATCACAAGGCCAAGGAGAGCCTTCTTCAGACGTGCTGGCATTTCCAAAAGGCAGGCCCCAGCAAGCTCCAACCACCTCCACTTGCTTTATTCACAACATGGGGAGTGTGGTGGTCATAGGGCCCCAAGACACCAGCCTTGGTCTCTGGGCCTTTTTCTTTGTTCCTTTCTGTTCTAGGTCTGGGAAGCAGAGTTTCCCACTCATTTAGGGGCAGCAAGCATTCGGATTATGAGAGTCACAATCCAGGCCAGATGAGGCCACCAGCCCCATCAGTTACCCCAGGAGCAAGGAGAGATTTGGGGTAATGAACTGTGAGAGAATTCATCCAGCACTCTGGACAGTAACTTAGTGGGCCCAGAGCCAAGGAGGCCCCCAACTAAGATTTGAGCCTTCTCTCTCAGAGAACAAGGTGATGTAGGGAAGTGTCTGTCCCGGAGGGCTTGGCAGGCCACAATATAGAATTTCAAGAGTGTCTACTAACAAAGTGGGTCAGTGGTGACCTCCAGAAGGCCAGTGAGGCTAAAGCATGACAAGGTATTTTATAGCAACGAACAAGATTCCTGAACAAAATTTCAAGCTGCAGAAGAGTCTTATTCTGAAAAGCCAGAAAGTCAAAACCCCTAACCTCAGTTTGAAAATACCATCTCTTGGATCTCTCTTTATAAACACCGCCCCCCCTCCACTCCCAAGATCACCAGGCAAAGATATGACAACCCCACCTAGAGAGATGGAAATAGTCTACAATTTAGTTTAAGCCTGTTCTTTTCCCACCATGTGGGTGGTATGTGAAGTTATAAGGGTAAAGATACAAGTTACAAGATAAGAATTGTAACTCAGGTGACTTGAAGTTACCTGAGTGAAACTTTCAAAGGGGAATATTAAATCTAATTTGATAAACTATAATAATAGAATTAAAATCAATTTTCAATTTCACAATTTCTTCTTACTGTACCTTTGAAGCAAAAATAAAAAATTCCCTTTGCAAAAGCCTGTGTTAAATTGTTCAAAGGAACTGGGATGTTAGATACGAACTCCCTAACAACAGAGGGAATAACAGCCTGAGGGGACTTAAGCCTCAGGGTTGCCCTGGAAGCCTGAGGTGAAATGGAATAGGCCTGGCCCTGGTTACAGGACATCCCCTGTGCACCTCCATAGAACCTCGAGCTAGATCTCCCTCTCAGTCTGCTCTTTCTAACCTCAGTGTTTCTTTTGAGGGCATGACCAGGTTCTCAGACTCCTCTCGTCCTAAGCTTGCAGTGTTGCAAACCTGAAAGGGCTAAATAAATTTTAATCTGATTACCTTGACTTTTCCTTCTTGTATTTATTGTAGTTGTTCAGTCCTATCCAACTCTTTGTGACCCCATGGCCCCTATGGAGGTCATTCTATCCTCCACTGTATCCCAAAGTCTGTCCAAGCTCATGTTCTTTGCTTCCATGACACCGTCTACCCATTTCATCCTCTGCTGTCCCCTTCTCCTTTTGCCTTCAGTCTTTCCCATCATCAGTGTCTTTTCCCCTTGAGTTCCATCTTCTCATTATGTGGCCAAACTAAAAAAGCCTGAATCAATTTCTTTAAGTTTTAACTGATTTGATCTCCTTATTATCCAAGGGACACTCAAAAGTCCTCTCCAGCACCAGCTTTCAAAAGTGTTGATTCTGCAGTGCTCAGCTTTCCTTATAGTCCAGCTCTCACAGCCATACATTACTTCTGGAAAAACTATAGCTCTGACTATACGGACCTTTGTCAGCATGGCGATGTCTCCCTTTTTAGTACGCTGTCCAGATTTGCCATAGCTTTCCTTCCAAGGAGCAAATGTCTTTTAATTTCATGGCTGCAGTCAGCATCTACAGTGATCTTTGAGTCCAGAAATATAAAATCCAACACTGCTTCCGTTTCTTCTTCCTCTCTTTGCCAGGAAGTGATGGGATCAGTTGCCAAAATCTTAGTTGGTTTGCGTTTTTGGTTTTTCTATGTTAAGCTTTAAGCCAGCTTTTGCACTCTCCTCTTTCTCCCTCATCAAGAGGCTTCTTGGTTTTTCTTCACTTTCTCCCATCAGAGTGGTATCATCTGCACATCTGAGATTGTTCATATTTCTCTCGGCATCCTTAAATCCAGCTTTGAAGTCATCCAGTCTGGGATTTCCCATGATCTACTCTGCATCTAAGTTAAATAAACAAGGTGACGTGTGCAGCCTTGTCTTATTCCTTTGTGAATCTTAAATCAATCAGTTATCTCATGTTCATTTCTAACTGTTAATTCTTGACCTGCATACAGCTTCCTCAGGAGACAAGTACAATGATCTGGTACTCCAGTTTCCTTGAGGACTTGCCACATTTTGTTGTGATTCACACAAAGGTTTCAGTGTAGTCAATGAGGCAGAAGTAGAGGTTTCTCTGAGACTCCCTTGCTTTCTCCATAATCCAGCACGCCTCTTTGAGGACCATCCTACTCTTCTGATAATTCTTAATTCACATATTCCCGAAGCCTAGCCTGCAGAATCTTAAGTATGACCTTTCCAGTAGGTGAAGTGAGTCCATTTCTTCAGTAATTTGAGCAGTCCTTGGTGTTATCTTTATTTAGGATTGGAACATAAAGTGATCTTTTCCAATCCAGTGACCGCTGCTGAGTTTTCCGAATTTGCTGGCCTCTGGAGTGCAGCGCTTTACCAGCATCACCTTTCAGGATTTTAAATAGCTCAGCTGGCATTCCATCCCCTCCACCAGCCTCACTACTAGCAATGCTTCCTGAGGCCCACTGGACTTCACCCTCCAGGATGTCTACCTCTAGATCAGTAACCACCCCATCATAGTTATTGGAGATGTTAAGATATTTCTTGTGCGGTGCGTCTCTGTATTCTTGCGACTCACTTTCTGCCAGAGAGGGGAGAGATATAAAATGCAGACTGGGACCAGCATCGCTGCTTTGCTATGAAAAATTTTTTATTGTTATGAAGGTCTCCTCCTTTTCTTTTTGCTATTTACCTCTCCCTAACCCTCCCGAAAAAATAAGACACAAATGGAGAATAATCATAAACAAGAGGCATTTGGCACTCAGTTGGCATTTAATGAAAGGTTATTTAGTGAATGAATACTTAGAATTTGGGATCACAGAACCTCAAAGTAATAAACTCTGTTATTTTTGAAGCCCAAACCATAAAACTATAGAAGTCTTGAACTCAGGACCCTTAGATCCCTAGAATTCTCATTCCTTCTAAGACCTCTTCAAAAAATCTGGCCTTGGTCAGATGGGTGTGTAAAGAGAAGGGAGGACCACCAATTTCTGTTCTGGAGGATTCTCAAAGAATGGAGACTCTCACCCTCCCACAGGCACAAATGCACTGCCCCATGGGGAAGAAATCCTTCCCCATCAAGCATCCAATAATACTTGTTGTCCCTCCCTCCTTCCTTCTGTCTAGCTCCATCACCCAGAGTTGAAACCAGTAATCTTTTCAATTGGGACCAAAGAGAGAGTGGTTTGCCCAAGGTCCCTCAGTGTTCTGGGCCAGGCCTGGCTGAGACCAGGTTCAGATTCAAGATTGGAATAAAATAAAACACTCTTAGATTCCATAACCTTAAAAGAAGTTTACTCAACCATAGTATAGAAAGAGTATCCATCTAAGGTACAGTATTGGTACTCCAATCAAGGACAGCATTGATGCCCCTCTTGTCTCATTACACAATCGTCTACCTAGAGTCAGGTATTCCAGACTTTGTCACCATCACCCACCTGCACAAGTGCACACGCTTACATGTGCATGCATCCATACACATATACACACACTGAATACCAGTAACTCCTGTGAGAAATGATGATTTCTCTCTTGTATTAATAACTAATTATTGAATCAGAATCAAAATTTTTATTTCTTCATCCAGAAATCATCCAATGTGGGAAACTTTCCCAAAGGTTTACCCAGGCCAAGATCTAATCAGAAAGTAAAAGATATTCTAAGTTTGGGTCAATGAGAGGATTCCAGCTCATTATGTTTGCTCAGACAGGTCTGGGAAAATGTGGATCCTCTCTTTTGTCAGACAGGTATGGGAATTGTTAAGTCTCTTTGACCAAGACTTGGGTGATCCAAGTCATGTCCCCCAAAACCCTCACTGTACTATAGCCCAGGTCCCATTATAATATTCATTCTCTCATTAATTGTTAACCAATCACAGCTGATCACCCCTCTCAGGAATGATCTTTCAATGGTGTATAAACTGTGAGCCCACTGTGTTTAGCATTCAAGGGTGTCATTGACCTTTTATTAATAAGCATGCTGGTGTTATTCATAAAATAATTAAACTACCCAGAAACTATGTCTCTCGAACTTTTTAAATGTCTCCCATTTACCTCCAGGATTAAGTATAAAGCCACCTGGTTAGCACCTGCAGCTCTACGTAAGCTGAGCCTTTCCTCTCTCTCTGGTTTTCCTACACTGACCGCCATCTTCTTGTTCTATGCCCCAACTGCACCCAGCCTCCTTATTTTTCTCATACACAATACTGCATCTCTAGTCCCTTGGCCATGGTACTGACTGTGCCTCATGCCTGAAATACTACTGTCCCTCTACCTCTAGATTTAGCTCTAGGCATTGGTAATGGGGGAGCAGGAAAGGCCTCTTGTAAAAGATGGACCCTTTGCTGGTGAACTTGCATCCACTTTGTATGTCACCTGGATATATGTACTTATTTTCATGTTGTCTCCCCCACTGGAATGTTCATTGTTACTATGTGCCCTTTGTTTTCGAAGGGAACTTCTGGGGTAATGTCTTGACTTGTGCATGAATGGGATTGAGGTGAGGCAGAGCTGCACAAATTCCTCAGCCTTAGTCTCTCTTCTAGAGTCCTCAAAGTCCAGTGGCAGAATGACTAGCAATGGCCAGGACACAGCAGATGACCTTGGTGTCTTTGATGCCTGACCCAGTCTCCTTGAGGTAGAGACCATGTTTTTGTATTCCTTTGCATCCCCAGAACTTATCTAGGCACGTAGTGAGCATGTACTAAATGCTTGTTGACTGACTGAGTAACTGCTCTGATTCCAATTCTGCTGTTGCCTGACCAGATAGATTTTCTGGACCAGGGGTGGGGACCCTGCAGTCTCAAGACCACATGTAGCCCTCTAGGTCCTCAAGTGCGGCCCTTTGACTGAATTCAAACTTCCCAGAACAAATCCCCTTTAGAAAAGGATTTGTTCTGTAAAATTTGGACTCAGTCAAAGGCCCACACTTGAGGACCTAGAGGGCCATATGTGACCTCGAAGCCATAGGTTCCCTACCCCTGGTCTAGAGGTTGGGGCTGGGTCTTCTGCCAGCCCTTCCAGTTAGAGGAGCACAAATGTGGTTGACTGATAAGCCAAGGATAAATTCTTATTAATTTGTCTGTCAAGCATCCTCTCCTCACTCCCTGCATACAGAACCCTTGTTATTTTAATGACAGTAATTTTAAGATTCTGGAATTAAGAGGTAGACTCTGTCCAAGAAGACCCCTTGGTTGAGACTGGGAAACAGTGGATCTGAGTCAACTCTGTGATGTACTGGTTGACCATAAGCTTGGGCCTTTTCCAATCTGGGACTCACTTTCATCATCTTTACAGTAACAAGGTTGGTCAGTGTCACATAGTACCTGATAAGGTCCTTGCTGACTGGCCTTGACTAAGTTCCAAGTGACATATTAGAAAGAATGTTGGTTGTAATCCCAAATCTCTTACTGACTAGCTGTGTGACCTTGGACAAGCCTTCTATGGGTTCTCAGTTTACTGCTCTGTAAAATTAGGGTCTTGGACTAGATCATCCTGAGGTCCTCTATGTCTCTAAACCTTGTAATCCTTTGACCAATCCCAGGCAACTCTACATAGGTGCCTTGAGATCCTGTAGCCTAAGGAACAGATTCACAGACTGGATGTTAGAAAAGTAGACCTCAGCTAAAGAAGAGAGCCCTGGGGATTCTTCAGGGAGCGGGGACTGAAGGGGAGAAGCACCAAACATTTGTCCAATGACCGAATGGATGAACGTGCAGGCCTCTCACAAAGGGGCAGGGAACTCCTTCTAAGATGCTACCCTCACCCTGAGGTTGATGTCCATCTCTGTGCCCAGACCGTAACTATGTCCCAGATTAGGAAGCCCTCAGATGGGGAATGGGGAGGCACTGCTTGGTGTCTACCAAGAAGGTCTGGCCAGGCTGAGGCCAGGAAGAATGAGGGTCTGAACCCAGGTTCTGTCCCTCTTTGGGACTGCCCTGCCTTCAAGCACTCAGAAGATGGGTGCTGGGCTGGTCCTTTCTCCTCTGTCTAGGAGCTGGTCCACTGGACAGTCTGTGGAAGCAGAGCTGCTTGGGCCTTGGGTTCCGCATTGTCCATCAGGTGTATACATTATCACTGGATCTGTTGATTATCATAAGCATGGGTTCATATTTAAATAACATTTGGTTCATGTCTAAATGTTGTCAGACCCTTAAAACCAAAAGGCTACTCCACCTGTTCTCCAACCCTGCCCAGTCTCTAGAAGCATCCTTGATTACAATCAAGCAAGGAGTAAACAAGCCTTTCTTAGGCCCTTCCCTTATCTAGGGCACTTGGAGAACTGGGAGGAGTAGACATATCAATAGATAAGTATGTGATAAATAGCAGGAGGGGTGAAAAGAGAGCTCCAGACAAAAATAATAGCTGGCATTTAGACAGTGCTTTACACATGTTGTCACATTTGACTCTTACAACAACCCTGTGAGGTAGGTATATTTTATAGATGGGGTAGCTGAGGCAGACAGGGAGTGAAGTAATTTGTCAAGGGTCACATTCTCATCTAAAGCAACTTTTTAACTCTCTCGCATCCACTATGCCACCTAGCTGCCACCAGGCAAAAAAGCTTGGAAAACATAAGAATGGAGGGATGATTTCTTTCATCTGAGTGAGCAGGGAAAGCCTCTGGCACAAAGTATCTTTCTGAGTTGAGCCTTGAAGGAAGAGAAGGTGTTCCAGGCAGGTGATTCAGCCTTTGTGAATGCATGGAGGTGGTAGAAAGAAGACCGGACAGGAGAATGACAGTCATCCTGTTTGGAGGGGACATAGAGTACATGAAGTGGCTGGAAAGGGAGATGGCAGTCAGATTGTGGAGAGCATTATGGTCCAGCCTCAGGGGCTGCTATTTTATCCAGTGGGAACCATTGAGGGTTATTGTCTAAAGGCCCAACAGGGTCAAACCTGTGCCTTTGGAGGCTCTAGGAAAAGAGCATGGATTCAAGTTAGAGGACTATGGTTATAAGAGTTTAGTCAAGGAGTGAAGAAGGCCTAAGCTTGAGCTGTGGCCCTAAGAGTGAAAAGAAGGGGATGAATGGGAGACGGGTGGAGGAAAAAGTAATAGGATGAACATTTTGATTTGATTTGTTCAAGGAGAGAGAAAAGCAAAAGGTATCCCTGAGATTTGGAGCCCAAATGTCTGAGAGGAAAGTGGTTCCATCAAAAGAAATGGGAATTCTGGGAAGAGGGCCAGATTTGGGGTCAGAATGATGAGTTCAGTTTAAGACATTGATTTTTGACACCCCACAAGCTGGTAGAGACACAGGACTGGGGCTTGGAGAGAGGTCAGGAATGCACATATGCATGTTCACACTATCTCTGTCCAGCCCTGCTGCTGCCTTCCTAGATCTACCCTGGAATCTCCTGCTTGGTCCCGGTGGAAGCCCTAGGAACAACAGTCCCACCACATGGTGACTGTAGGTTCAGCTCCAACCCTTCCAGGAGTAGGGAGATCCTAGATCGTGGTGTGAGGTCTTCTGAATAGGGAGGGCTCTCTCCCCCATCATGACCCCTGCAAAGGATCATAGGCAGGAGCTGGAGGTACCTATCAGGCAGACAGTGAGGTGAGTGATATAAATGCCCCCAGGCAATTGTGGCTGGGTCCTCCAGGAGCCAATGGCCTGAGTCAAGGATCCAGGCCTGTGGACCCTCAAATCCTCACCTCCCCTAACTTCAGGGCAGCCAGCTCTGAACCACATTCCTCTGGGGATAGGGCTCACAGAAAAGAGTTCCCTGGCTCAGCTAGTGATGATGGAGGGCTCCTTGAAGGAGGCAGGACCTCAGGAGAGTACCAAACACCAGGATGTAGAGACTGCCTGGGAGGCTGTGATGATGGGACAAGGAGGGAGGTGTCCAATGAGATGTCATCTATGTGACCTCAGGTGCATCCATGAGAACTACCTAGGAACATGGTTGGACAGGGCTTTCTTCTCTCCGGATACAGTGGAGGATGAGACAAAAGGGGAAAAAAAAGAAGAGGGAGTTGTCAAGAAGGGAAATAAAGAAGGAAGAAACAGAGATAGGGCTGGAGGAAGGAAGAGAATCAGAAACTCCCTTGGGGAGGGGGCAGCAAGTTTCAGAAAGCAGAGGAGAGACTGGGCAGGCAATAGGGACCTCCCTTGCCCCTACTCAGGAACAGATATAGAGTGGAGACCCTATTATCATCTTAGACCTGGGATAAGGAGGTGAGACCCATAAAGACAGAGTTGCTCCCTAGTCCTCAATCCCCTCAGGACTACAAGCTATCTGATCTTCTAGCCCCTGGTGGCTATTCAGCTTGCTCAGAGGCCAAGGTACCAAATCTCACCCTCAGAGCACCCCTAGAGAAGCCCAGCCCTGAGAGGGAAAGGGGGAGGGAAAAGAAGGGTGGAGGATAAAGGAGACAGGAAAGAGGAGAAGAACCTGCTCCCACACCTGAAGGAGCACTCAACACCCCACTGCCAGCCTCTCCAGCATCATGATCCCTCTCTGGTTTCTGCTCAGCTTATCCGGGACATGGACGGGTATTGAATAACAGGGTAGAGATGGAGGGAGGGTGGGCAGAGACCAATGCTTTAGGGTCCTTGGTGAGCATGGGCAGGGGAGAGAAGAGGGATCTCTGTTCTTCTCCCCTCCATCCTCTGCTTGATCTTGCCCCTCCTCTCTCCTCCTCCAGGCATAGTGGGGCCAGGCTTTTTGAGGGAACCAGGCAGGGAGGGAGGACTCCTGACTTTCCTCTCTGGCAGACATGGTAATGGAGCAATGCCACCCCCAGAAGTCAGTGGAGCAGGAGAAGAAGGCTCTATCCTGGTGCCCTTTGAGTTCCTCAATCACCCCCCCAACCCTGTTTGTGCCTGGCCGGGAGGGAAAGAAAGGAAGAAGGGGGAGGGAGGGAACAGGTTCCCCAAGCCTGAGATGAGCCTTTCGTGGGCTCTGCATATGTCTCTCCTATTGCTTGGCCTCTGTGCCTCCCCAAGGTCTCGGTGATGTCTTTGAGCTCTCTCTGTGGCTCAGTGGGAACTAGGAAAGGTGATTCATCTCTCTTGTTTGAAATCCCAGAGGGCTTCCTGAAGGAATAAAGGGATTTGCCATCAGCCTAAATGAAGAGAGGGAGGGAAAGGCTTAAGAAAAGGGAAGGACAGAAAGGACTAGATGAGCTGGTGTGGCCAGTTCCCTCTCAGAACACAAGGAGATAAGATCAGGGATGAGACAGTAACCTAGCTGGTCATCCCTCAGCCAAAATGATGTCTCCTATCTCAGCGGGGAAGTTCAGCAGGGCAGGACCCCGTCTCCTTCCCCTTCCCCACTCTCTTGCCCATTCTTTTTTTCCCACAGTCACCTGGACTCTTGAGTGCTACAGTTTTCAACGTTCCTTTACTGGTCCTTTTGATCTCTCCGGACTCCCAATGCCCACTGTAATCTGTGGCCCAGGCCAAGATGCCTGCCTGGAGGTGGTGACTTCCTTGAGTACAGGTAGGGATAGGGGTACAGGGAAAGGGTGGGGAACTGGGGAGGGAAAATAAAAGGCCAGGGAGATAATACCGAATCTTGCCACAGATCTTGTCATTTGGTTATCCAGAGTTGAAAGGGACCTCAGAAGGCATCCAGTTCAACTTGTTCAATATCCCTGACAAGTGATTCTCTATCACTGGCTCAAATTCTCCCAGTGATTGAGAGCTTATTACCTTATGAAACTTGTTTAGTCATTTCCAGTTCTCAATGACTCTCTTTGCAATCTTCTTGGAAGAAACACTAGAGTGGTTTGCCATGTCCTTCTCCAGCTCATTTTACAAATGAGGAAACTGAGGTAAACAGGGTGAAGTGACTTGCCCAAGGTCACCCAGCTAGTGTTTGAGGCTGGATTTGAACTCAGGTCTTCCTGACTCCAGGTCTTGCTCTCTATCCTCTGCACCACCTAGCTGCCACCTTATGAAGCAGCCCATCAGATGAGAAGAGATATTCCTGCAAGAGCTCTGCTTGCCCATAGTCCCTACTGCTGGTTCTTCATTCTGTCCTGTGGGGCCACAAAACAAGACTAGTCAATCTCTCTTCCCCATAAAAACCCTTCAAACAACTAGACAGCTATCATGTCTCCTCTGGGCTAAAGACCCTTAATCCCTTCTCTCAGTCTCCATCCTGGTCACCTGCCCCTCAGCATGCTCCTGTTTATCAATGCCTTTGGTAAAATGTGGCAAACAGAATGGGAGATGTTCCTCCAGATGTGGTCAGACCATGGCAGAACACAGGAGACCGTCACCAACACCCTAGTGCTGGACTCTATGCCCCTACTGAGGATCACATGAGCTTTAGGCTGCCAAATCATACCTTGGCACACATAGGACTTGTGGATTTCCAAGACCCCCAGATCATTTTCAGATGAGCTGCTCCCTAGCTGCCCCCTAAACTTGTGGGGCTGACTTTTTTTTCATTCAAATATAAGACATTATATTGATCCCGTTGAATTCTGAAAGGAAAAAAACTCTTACGACCTTAGAACAGGGAAGATCAGAGCTGGGAGGCATCTTAAAGATTATCTAATCCAGTCCTCTAGGAAGGGCAAGATGGGGAAACTAAGACCCAGAGTGTAGTTGCTTGAGAGAAGGAGTGATATACTAAAGGCCACATAAGTTGGGAGAGAGGTGACCTGGTGTAAAATGGAGTCAGTTAAGGTCTGAGAAAAACAATGAGTCAGAACAGTAGGGCACTGAGATGGCTTGTGGGGAACATGTTGGGGCTGGAGGACTGCAGATCAGACTCGGGGATGAGGCAGAGGGGCCATGGCTGAGTTACATCCTTCCTCTTTCCCCTGCTTCCCATCTCCAGGTTATAGAAACTCACTAACTATGGTGAAAAAGGGTTGCTCTTATGGGACAGGCTCAGGGGAGATGATCTCAGAGGGAAACTCATTGCCCCCTGACTACACCATGGTTCGGCAATGCCAGGAGAATCTATGCAACCGCCAGATTGAGAACCATGACAGCGTTCCCAACCTCAGCCCAGGTGAAGTGAAGGAGGGACAGGGAAGCCGGGGAGGCCTCCAGAGACCCCAGAACCCTCTGAACCCCTTTTGTTCATCAACAGAGACTGACCAACTGAGCTGGAGGGCCTGTTAGAAGGGAGCCCATAGGGTGTCAGGGCTGGGGGGCCTTAGAACAGGCAATGTCAGGACTGGGAGGGCCCTTAGTAAAGGGAATGTCAGAGCTGGGAGGGGCCTTAGTAAAGGGTTGGGAGGGCCTGTAAGGATGATCTAATTCAATTCCTTCATTTTAAGGATGGGAAAACTGAGGCCTAGACATGTAGTTCTAAGTGCCTGCAGTAGGGCCCTCATTCTCAGGATATTTGAGAGATAGAGTTGGGGATACATATGTGCAAAGCCACCAGTTTTAGGACCTAGTGACCAATGAGGAGGGAGGGGTCCACCCTGACCTGGCAATGTCTGTTGTTCCTTCCCAGCACCAGACCCCCCTGAGCTCAGTGGCATTGAGTGCTGGGCCTGTGTCAGTACCACTGCTGAAGGCTGTGAACTCCACAAAGCCCACAAGATCAAGTGTCATGTGGGCCAGAGTGTTTGCTACCAGGGTCAAGGCTTTCTGGCCATTGGTGAGTAGGAACGGGAGAGAGCAGGTTGGGGAGCCCTGGTCCTGGGAGAAGCCTCATTCTACCTGCTAACCTCTGCCTTCTCCCCTCTTCCCAGACAATTTCAACAACTCTGTCTACGTAAGGACATGCCATGAGCCCACGTGCACTTTTACTGGGGCCGCCACTCACTGGTCGGACAACTATCTCAAAGGGACCTGCTGTAAGGGCAATCTCTGTAACAGCATCTCCAATGTCCCCCAAATTGTGTACTCCCATGCTCCTGCACTCCTGGCCCTGCCCCTGCTCCTTACCATCCCCTTATTGTTAGGGGTCTGAACAAGTCCTGGCTTCCCTCCAAGCTTAACCTTTCAGTCTGTGGCTAGAGAGCCTTAAAAACTCAGGCAAGGGATCCGGTACCTATGTGTGTTGCTGGACAGGGCGGGGAGGGAGGATAGGGGCATGCTTGGTTAGGAGTGAAGAAGCCTGGAGAGTCACCAGTTTGAAAGAGGCTTCAGAGGCCTCCAGCTCAACCTTTCCTTTTCCCAATCCCTCAAAAGCATTCCTCCTGCCTCCTGGTGAATACATTCTGTGAAGGGGAACTCATTGTCTCTCTAGGAATTCTAGTCCACTTTGGACAGTGCTGATTATTAAAAAGTGTTTCTTTACATCAATGTGAAGTCATTGTCTCTGCAGTTTTTCCACCACCACCCCCCCACCCTGTCCTCCCTTACCCATCCTCCAACCCCTGATACATCACCTCTTCTCCTAATTCTGACCTCTGGGGACAAACAGGGCTGTGTAATCCTCTTCAGTCTGACACCCTTCAGATAGTTGAAGTCAGCTCTCTATCACCAGCCTACCACCCCAAAGTCTTTCCTTGTGTAGGCTAAATATCTCCAGTTCTTTCCCCAGATCCTTGCTGGCTCTGTTCCCCAGGCTCCTGAGGGCCTGATCCAGCTCAGCAGTATTCTTTCTTGGGTTCATCTCTCAATTCTCTCAGCAACTCTCTAAGATTATAAATTTAAGAGAAGGTGCCAGTCTGCCTTGGTGGAGAACATTTCCTCACCTCAGAGTTCCCTATATCAGTAGAATTCCAGGTCCAACTCCCATCCCTAGCAGTGGGAACCTGTAGCTTCAAGGCCACATGTGGCCCTTTAAGTTCTCACATGCAGCCCTTTGACTGAATCCAGACTTCACAGAGTAAATCCCAACTTTACAGAACAAATACCCTTAATGAAAGGATTTGTTCTGTGAAGTCTGGAATCAGTTAAAGGGCTGAATTTGAGGAACCAGAGGGCCACACGTGGTCTCAAGGCCACAAGTTCCCTACCCTTGGACTCTTGAGTATTAAAAAATCAACCAAACATAGGTCAATCAAGAACACATCTCATAGTTTATCTGGTAAAGTAGTGATAAATTAAGATTCAATTTACAGAACCTTCACTTAGACAAAAAAATAAATTAAATTCTAAAGATTTAAATCTGGAAGGAACCTTAGAGGCTATTACCACTTCAAGTTACATTTGAGGAAACTGAGACTCAGGGAGGGAATAGAACTTGACCAGGATCATTCAGATAATGAACAGAACATGTTTTGATCAAAAAATATGTTTCAGAAATTGTCCTGTAAAGTAATGAGGAATCAATATTTGAAATACAAAATTGGGAGAGGCATGCCTGGACTCCTAGGCACACTCTCTCCTAAGACTCCAAGGTATACTGGGGTGGGGTGGGAGTATATCTGTTCTTTCTCTGTCTTTATCCCTCCTGTCTTTTTATCTACTCCTAACCAGAACTAGGGCTGGCATACCTTGCTTTCTCCATCTGTAAGATGAGGTTCTTTGCAGCGCTGATTTTCTTGTGATTGAGTGAACTGATATCCTTCTTACTGACCCTATGTAGCAGAGCAGCATGCCAAGTTTGCCCCCTCTTAGATCTGGGGGTAGCAACAATTGTGACTAAGTACAGTACTTCCCATGGGACATGTGACATCAAGCAATTGGGCCAGCCAGGGAGGGTCAGAGGAGGGGGCCATAGGGTTGGGAAAGTGGAAAGCATGTGTCGAGGTCAAGGATAAGTGGAGGAAGGCCAAAACAAGTCCAGAGCCTACAACTTGAGTCAAAGAACATAGAATGTCAGAGCTGGGAGGGGCCTGAAGAACATGGAATATCAGAATTAGGAGGGACTTTAGAAAAGAGCTGGGAGAGACCTTAGAACAGAGAATGTAAAAGATGTTAGGGTCCTTAGAGATAATCTAGTCTATCCTCTCATTTTACAGATGGAACGTTTTAAGCCAAAAGAGAGAAGAGATTTGCTTTAGGTCACAGTCGGACTGAGGAACAGAGCCTAGCTCAGAACCCAAGGCCCCTGGCTCTCCAGCCAAAGTTGTCAGGCATTCAGCTGATATCTGATCGCCTCAGGGATCCTGATTTCTTAGACCCTGCCCAATCGGGGATCCAAGAACGAGATCAAACTGTGGTCTCTGACTACCACTCCATTCTCCCACTCACTCAACATCACCCAGTCGGGTTCTACATCAGGACCGGGGACAGAGCTCTTCTTCCGCCTTCTATATCTCAGCACCAGGGACAGTGACGGGTCCAGCGTGTCTAAAGTAGAGGATGGCTAAAGAGGTCTCCCCTCCTACGTTTACACAAGCGCACGCGCACACACACACACACACACACACACACACATCCCTCACCTCTCACCCCCCGACGGCTGGCGAAGGGTAAGTTAAGGCAGAAATAGAGACTGGAATAGTCGAAGTGTCTAACTTCCCCTCCCACCATCACCACCATCCCAGAACTACTAAAAGGCCCAAAGAGAGGTAAGGGACGTGGATACACACAAAGACCCAAATTGATGGAACTGGATAGAATTTCCGACGCCAACAGAAAGAGACAGAGCCACAAAGAGACAGAGACCTACAGAGAGACGTAGAAACAGACAGACACGCAGGAGGAAATAAGACCCACAGAGGCACGAAAATCAAAACGAAGACAGAAGCAGAGAAGGAAACCAAGACGTCTCTGCGCCTCCGCCGGGCTCTCTCTGCAGTCCCTTGCACTGTCACCAGGGGGCAGCTCCAGGACCAGGATTAGCGGAGCTCCAGCACAAGAAGAGGTTACCCCCCAGAGGGTGGAGGGGAGGGGGGGCAGGACCCGTTCCCCCAGCCCCTCCACTTTCCGGATGTCCCGGGGCCCGGGCCCGCCCTCTCCCGGAGCCCCGGGCGCCGCGTGATCTTTCTGCACCCCCCGCCTGTCAAACGCTCCTTTGTCCCCAGCCCTGGGTCGCGGCCAGTCCCGGAGATACGGCCGCTTCTGCACTAAGGAGGCTGGACCCTGGCCAACGGGAAATCCCGGTCCGAGCCTCCGAGGCTCCGAGGCGTCCGGGTCCGCCTGTCCCGGTGTTTCCTCGGAGACCCAGGCGTCCTTGTCGCCCTCCCTCCTTCTCCCAACCATCATGGGAGAGAGACTCCATGGTCCTAACCCTTAACGCTCTCAGGGACGATGATGTCCCCATCCTGTCGTCCCTCCTCCTCGCCTTTCCCCAAAGGGAACCAGGTGTTCTCATTCTCTGCCTCCGTATCCCCCTCGGACCGAGCATCCGAGGCCTTGAGCGGTGGTCTGTGACTCAGCCCACCCCACCCCCACTCCCCAATGCAGCGAGAGTTCCCTCCTTCTCCCTCTTCCCAAGGGGAGAGGCCCAGACTGAGTCACGGGAAGAGGCTGACTGAGTCACCGCACACACACCCCCTCAAGTCCTGCCCCTGGAGGAAGGGGGGGGCTGGTCACTTCAGAGCCCCCAGGGGGCGCTATCATTGCCTGTGTCTCTCCCCTGTGTCTCACTGCTTCTATCCATTTATCTCTGTATCTCTCTCTTTAGTCTAGGTCTCTTTCTCCTTAACTGTATCTTTTATCTCAGGCTTCACTATCTCTCCGTGTGTCTATGCCCCAGACTTCAGGACCTAGAATATACCCGCTTATTCGATGTCTGTCTGAGTCATAGATTTAGAAATGGATGGGACCTCAGAGGTTTAATCAGTCCTTCATTGCAGATGAAGAAACAGGTCCAGAGAGATTCAGTAACTTGCCCAGGGTCACTCAATTAATATCTGAGATAGAATTCAAATCCACCCATTAAAAGGACCTGGGGTGGGGGTGGGAGGGAGCCTGAGAACATAGAATGTCCCAGCTGGAAAGGATCATGGAACGTGGAATGTCAGACCTGGAAGGAACCTCAGAATATAGAATATCAGAACTAGGAGGAACCTTAGAACAAGATAACACTTCCGCCTCTACTCCTCTGTTTTTCTCTTGGACTCTTCCTGTTCTTTCTCTCTTTGCTTATGTTTCTATTTTTTCCTGTATTGTTAACTGTTCCTCTCTCTGGGTTTCCCATTGTCTCTCTAGGTGGTCTCTGGGTTCATTTCCCTGAAGTTTTATCTGTGACTGCTTTCTCCCCCAATTTCTGTGTGTGCCTGGTCTCTGGCTTTCTCCATGGAGAGCTTATAAGGTGTCAGAGGAAGCAAAAGAACCAGAAACAGCAAGACTTAGGTGTATTTAAATATCTTTGCAGTGTTTCTGAGTAGGTGAGACTTTTAACAGGAGTTTCTGTGCCCATACTTGTGAGTATGTGTATGTATGTGCATGTGGAAAACTGGGCATGTCTGTGTGGCTCCTGAGATTCTGCCCAGTGGGTGGGCATCTCTCCCAGCAGATGGGAGATGGGTAAAAGAAGGGCACTTATGTGTGTGTGCTGTGTCATTCTGGGTGTTGTGTTTGTATGTTGCTGGGTGGGTCTCTCTGTGTATATCATGCTCCCTGTGCCTGGCTGTATGGAGCTGGTGTGTGTCATTCTGTGTGGGCTGCTATGTGTCATGTTTGTGTGTTGCTGGGTGTGTAGCATGATGGAGAGGGCCCTAAACAGCTAATCAGAAGTCCTGGGTTCTAGTCTCAGTTCTGTCTCTAACTTGCTTTGGGAGTTCAAGTTAAGTCAATCAACAAGCATTTATTAAGCATCTATTGTGTTCCAGACACTGTGTGTGCTAGGTGGAGAATACAAAGATAAAGAATGAAAGCGTCCATGCACTTAGAAGATGACAAATACACATGTAAGCATATTCAGAAGAAATATAAATAACAACAAGGTAGCTACTCCTCTGGGTCTTAGTTTACTTATTTGTAAAATGCAGATAATAATACCACCTACATACGTATATTATGGTTTTGGAATCTTAGAAACTGATCACTGGATTTGAAGTCAGGACTTCAAATCCAACCTTAGACACTTACTGGCTAACTGACTGGGCAAATCACTTAACCGTCTGCCTCAGTTTCCTTATATGTTAAATGAGGTTAATAATAACCTCACTCAAAGAGTTGTTGGGAGGATCAAATGAGATAATTCATGTAAAATGCTTTGAAACTGTTAAATTGCTTATATCAATGCTGGCTATTATTACTTTTATTATCAAATAGAATTTAAGGGATCCTTAACTTCCTCTAATCCCATTCACCTCAAAGATGAGGAAATTGAAGGTTAAGTAGTTTAAATAGGAACAGGGATTTTAGGACTGGAAGGGACCTCAATGGCCATCAATCCAACCTCTCATTTTACAGACAAGGAAATTAAGGCGCAGAGAAGTAACATTGCCCAGTGCCACAAAGCCAACAAATGTCCAAAGCGGGATTTAATTCATGTCTTCCTGATGTCAAGAATAGCAATATTCCCAAAAGTCTGAGTCTCTGACCAATCCATCCTGACTGGGTACAGTCTTTTTGGTAGAGGGCGGGGCACGCTTTTGGTTAAACTTCCTTCCCCCAGGGTGCCAGCATTTCCTCTCCAATCAGTCCTCCACTGATCAAAACCACCTGGTTTAACTGGTTTTGGGAAGAAGCATGATACCCCCCCTCCCCTACTGTTGCACCCTGGGTCAAAGCCCAGGTCACCCTGTGCTAGTTCTGGCTCTAGATCTAAGATTCCTTCCAGTTCTAAGACTCCACATTCTAAAGTTCCCCCTGGTTCCTAGAAATGATGTCCTATAGTCTGATCAATAAACCAACTTGCATTTATCAAAGACCCGCAATATGCCAAGCACTATGCTAGATATTGAGGATAAAAAGATGAAAATGAAACATTTCCTGTAAGCTCTGAGGGAGTTTACATTCAAACAAGGTAGAAAACATGCACACATAAGTTTATACAGAAAATATATACAGTCTTTAAAGGAAAAAGAGAAAGCAAGAGGGACGGGGGGAGGGGGGTAAAGAGAGGCTTCATGTGAAAGGTGATGATCAAGTTAAGTCTAGGAGAAAGTAAGGGTTCTAGGAGGTGGCGTGAGGAGGGGGAGTGTTCCAGACATGGAGATGGCCATGCAAAGGCACAGAGAGGAAATGGAAAGTCATGTGTCAAAAATGGTAAGTAGGTCATGGTGTCTGGTATAGAATGTGTGTGTGTGGATGGGGGAGAATAATGTGTAAGATGATTGAAAAGTTAAGAAGGGTCAGCTTGGAGATACTTTTAGGTGCTAAAAAGAGGAGTTGACATGCTACGATAAAAGGCTCCCTCGATCTCTGACATTCATTGTTCTTTGATTACTTCTCCCTCTGAAATTCTGGGTTTTCAGGTCCTTTCAGCTTAAAAAGTCCCATAGTCTAGAGTGATATTCTGTGTTCTAAATGTCCTCCCAGCTCCGACATTCTACTTTCTAACATTCTTTCTGGGTCTCCCATTCTATGTTCTAAGAGTCTTTCCAAACCTGACATGATTCTTTTAGTTCACACCTTCTGTGTTTCTTTGGGCTCTGAGCAGCTGTTTTTCGTTCTTTGCTTTCCAGTGCCGGCACAGTCTTTGATACGTAAGTAGGTAATTAAATGTTTGTTGATTGACTGATTGATCTGACACACCGTGATCCAAGATTTTTTCCCAGTTCTGACATTCTATGGTTCTGCCCTCCGCTTGACTCTGAGTGTGTGTGGGTTGTATGTAGTGACCGAATGTGAAACAAGGAAGACATCTTCCTTCTCTCTGCCCCGACCACCCCCTGGTACTTCCCTGGTCGGGGGACAAAGGGAGGGAGAGAGGGTGTCTGGAGGCGGGGAGGCCACCCTCAGCTCCTCCTTGTCCCCTCCCTTTCTGGCAGCCACCAGCTAGAGTTAGATCAGGCCCCTCCTTCCCTGCCTCCCTGCCCTGTAGGTCTCAGCCTCTGGCTGGTACAGAGTGCAGATACCGCACTGGCCCCAGTCACCGGACGCCGCTCATTTGCAGTTGCTTTTCTACCACGCACTCTCTCTGTCTGGCGCCTTCCTCGGGCGCTTTCTCTAGGCTGTCTCTCTGAACTGTCTCTCGACTCTTTCTCACTGTCTCTGAGAAGTGCCTGGCTTCGCTCTGAGATGTCTCGGAGCGGTCCGGGTGCTATCTCTGAGCGGTCTCTGAACAGTCTCTGAACTCTGGCTAAGCATTTCTGAGCATTCTCGGGGCACTCTCTAAACTTCATCCGGTTCTTTCTGGAGCCCTCGTGCTCCTGGCCGCGGCCCCCACCACTACCACCACCCAGCTCCCTCTCTGGCCCCTTCCAGTTCTCTGACTCCCTCCCGGGCTCTAGGGCTCCCCGCTGGCTCCTTCCCTAACTCCCCACTAGCTCCCGAGCTAGCCCTGGCGACGCTCTGCGCGCTGGGTGGGGGCAGCGCAGGGCCCTGGGCTCGGGGTCCCTCCGGACTCAAGGCCCTCAGGCCCATGGAGCTGGTACCAGGGCTAGGCGCCCTGAGGCGGCGGAAGCGGCTGCTGGAGGAGGAGAAGAGTCTGGCAGGCTGGGCTCTGGCGATGGCTGGAGTGGGCATTGGGATGATGGTGCTGCACGCCGAGATGCTGTGGTTTGGTCAATGCCAGGTAAATGGGGGTCCAGACCCTGGGGCAGGGGCTTGGGCTCAGAACGCTTAAATCCTGGGCAGAATGATCAGAAAGATCCAGAACGAAAGTTTGGGAGCAGAACGTCTGAGCCCTGAGGAAGTTCGGGCGGGACTCCTGGGTACCTGGGCAAGGACAGTAATCCTCCAGGGAATGCTAACACCTAGTGTGGAAAGATCTAGGGGGCAGCGATCCCCCTTGCGTTGATTCCTTGAGATGCTAAAGAGGAGTAACTTGTTTCGGAATATTTGAGCTCCTTATCTAACGGTCTAACTGTGGGGCGGGACCGCTGGGGTAGAATGACAAGCGAGAGAACAGGGAACCTCCCTCCAGAGAGTCCAGGCTGATCTTCCCAGCTGCCTGCTATCCTCTCCACAGCTGCCTCAATGACTTCCCTTTTAGGTGTGGGGGGGAGGGGAGAGAAGGCATGGTATTCTTCTAGAAGGTCTGATGCCTGGGTCCCAGAGGGAATCGGGATACCTGCCTCCCTGAAGGTTAGATGTTGGGGAATCCTGAAGCCCTGGCGCCCTAAGGGGGCACAAAAATGTCTGGATCCCTGAAGGGTCTGCAGTTGAGGGATCTCAATGCCCTGGGTATGTCCTACCCCCAGGGGTAGGGTGGGGCTATGCTAAACTATCAAGATACAACACTTGAGGGTTGAGAATTGAGGGTTGGGAAGGAAGCCTGGGCCTTGAAAGGGTGGGGATTGGTGGGATCAGGACGACTTAGTCCAGGGCAGGTGAAGCTGGGACAGGTCCCTGCAAGCCTCAGGTACATTCCATAGTGTCTAGGGCAGGGAAAAAGAGAGGAAGGGAAAGGTCAGAGGATGAACAAGTAAATATCGCTGAAGCAAATAGGAGGTGGGATGATGAGAAAATAGAGGAGAGATAGGAAGGCACAGCACTGTAGAAAAGAATTAGGGAAAGACCTGAGCAAGTTGGAGGAAAGGACTGACTAGAGAATAGGGGTATTGTATACAGAGTTTGGGAAAGGAATTAGAGATCGAGTTTGAGGAGTGTGTTGGAAGCACAACTGGGGGCAGAGTTCAGGGAGGGAACTGGAGATAGAGTCAGGGAGAGAGCTGGGAAGTCAAATTGGGGACAGAGTGGGGGACATTTGACAAAGTCTCTGATGTTATTTTTGTGACTTAGCTAGTGAGACGTGGAAATAAGAGCTTACTTACGTAAACTTAGAATTGGTTCGATGACCAGCTCTAGATTAATGGATCAAAGTCAACCTGGAGGGAGGTCTGTACTGGAGGCCTCAGACCCTGTCCTTGACCCTGTTCTATTTCAGCACTGACTTGGATGGAGTCCTAAATGGCACACTTCTCAAATGTGTTGACGACATGATGCTGAAAGAGATAGTCAATACACTGGATGATAAAATCAGGATCTGAAAAGATCTCAACAGGCTGGACCTAAAGTCCAAAAGTAATCCAGTGAAAGTTAATAGGAGGTAAAGAACTTAGGCTTGCAAGTCACCTTCACAAGTATAGAAGGTGTGTGGTAGACTGCAGTTCAGGGTGAAAAGGGTCTGGGAGTGGGTCTTGATGGACTGCAAGATTAACATGAATCAACAATGTGACATGGCACCCTCATGATTCTAACACAGAAGGTAAGTCCAGAATGAGTGAGGAGATACTCCTGCTATGCCCTGGCCAGGTCAAAGCCCATCTGAAAGGTTGGGTCTGGTTCTGGGAGACATTGAGAAATCAGAGAGGAGAGTGACCAGAACAACAAAATGAACCGAGGCTTGATGCCAAGAAAGGATCAGTCAAAGAAACTGGAGAAGAGAATAAGGGGAGCAATGATCACTGTCTTTATGTCCTCAGAGGGCTGTTAGAGATAAAAGGGAGGAACCCAAGGGGCTGATTCCAAGGGGCAGAACTAGAACACTGGGATGGAGGGAGGGGGCAGTGGGGAGAGGAGTTACAGAGAAGTAGGTTTCAGCTCCACGTTTCTAATGATTAGAGGTGCTAAAAAATAGAATGGTTGTCTGCCAAGGTAATGAGTTTCCCATCTTTGGAGATCTTCAAGTTGGCTGATCACTTGTTGGGTATGCTGGAGAGGAGATGAGGGTCAGATGAGATCATAGACTTAGAGTACTTGGTAAGACTTCATTCATACCGCAGAGGTTAGTTAGTTATTATTGGTCAGGTGTGGGCTGGACTGAGTGACTGACCCTGAGGTTCCATAATCCTGAGACAGTGGTGTGGGGGCGGGGGATGGGAGGGGGGGACAGAGTTAGGGAGAAAGCTGAAGGAGGGAGTTGGAGGCAGACTTGGGGATAGTTAGAGATTTTCTAGAGGAAGATATGGATGGGGGAAGGGAGAGCTGGGAGATGTGTTCTCCCCTCTCTTCCTCCCTCTCCAGAAGATAGAGTGGCTGGGTTGAGGAGATCCAAGGTGCTCGGAGTTGTGCCCATCTTCTCTCCAGCCACAGAGCCTGATAAGAACATTAGGCAAGAGGGTGGATGGACTGGGGGCCAGGCAGGCACTAGGGGGTGGGGCTTGCCCGCCACCAGTGCCAACAGGAAGCAAGGCCTGGAGTCAACCTACCGCTCCCACGCTCTGGCTCCCACACCCACTGTTTGGAGAGGGTGTACCCCCCACTCCCTCCTCCAGACTGCATCCCCTGAGAGGGGACCCCCACAAGCATTGAGGCTCAGTCCCTCAACCCCTGGAAGACCCCATATGTAGAGCACCATGCTTCTCCCACTCCAGCCCTGTCTCCTGACTCTCCATGTGACCTTGGGGGACACATTTCCCACTCTGGGGCTCAGTTTCTTTATCTGTAAAATGGTAACATTAAGTTTATAAAGGCTCCTTCTCTTTGAGGAACTTGGAGGATACAGCTTCTTCCAGGTACCCTGGCAGCCTGCCTGAGTCGACTTTACCTCTCACCTTTAAGAGACTCCAGGCCTGTTCTTCAAGAAAGGCCAAAAATCCTAATACATAAAGAGAGGGAAAGAATCTGAAACTGACAGGAAAGTACTGCCACAGCAGGGAAAGACAGACAGAAACTGGGCCAGTGAGAGATGGACAGAGGCAGATGCACAGACAGACACAGAGATGGATAGACACAGACCACGACAGAGACAATCAGAGACAGAAAGACTGAGAATGTAGGAATACAGAAGGATAAACAGACAAGGATACTTACAGAAGTAAATGAGTGGAGATGGACAGATGAAGACAGGGTGAAATCCAGAGACAACCAGAAAGAGCAAAAACTTGGAAGGTAGAGACTGAGACCAAAATAGAGTAGTCAAAGACATAGACAGATTATGGGGTTGGAAACAGCCCCAAACAAATACAAACTGGGAAAGACAATAAATGAAACATTAAGTAACTGAAAGACAAGGAGGTGAAGAGAGAGAGACACAGAGTCAGAGTCCAAGGCTGAAACAGAGAGATGGAGAAGGGTTATGGAGACAGTCAGACAGATAGAGATGGACTGAGACAGAGACAGAGACAGAATGGGATAATCAAAGAAAGTGAATGGTTGTAGGCTCAGGGAATGGAGATATACACATAGATAGACACAGAGAGAAGCAAAGAGATAGGCACCGAGAGCCAGGGAGCCAGAGAAAGACAGATTGAAACAGTCTTCTAGACACTGAAGAATAAAAACTCAGAGAAATACATACTGACACAGACAGAGAGAAAAGAGGGGGAGCTGGAGACAGAGTGATACATGGAGATACCCAAAGAGACACAGAGACCCAAAGACATGGATAACAGACACAGATACGAAGGGGAGAAAGAGATGGAACATCAGTGAGACAGAGTTGGATGAGAGATGGAAGAGACAGGGGTAGAGGGGGCAGGGGGCAGAAGGCAGCCTTGATGACAGGGAAGGAGGGAGCAGAGGCTGTCCTTGGGGAGGGGCAATGTTGGGGGGACAACAGCCCCATTGTTCCCTTGAGGAAGGCTGGGACAGGAAGCTGGCAAAAGGTCACCAATCAAGGCAGGGACCAGGGTTGGGCAGCCTGCAAACAGGTGCTGCTGTCTGAGGTCAGGAGTCCAATCCCCCATCCCTTTCCCTTAAGTGATCAGGTATTCAAATTCCCTGAGCACCTTGTCCCCCACCCCAATAAGACCCAGATGTCCTAATCTCCCCCTCTCTCACAGGGACCTGAACATCCTGATCTCTCCAGACCTCTTCCTCGCAGAATTTTTCCAATGTGTTGCCAAAGAGAGAAAATACACACTCAGTTGTGGTTACTGGAGGACTCAGGCTTCCGGCCCCTGAGCCCAATCCGGGCCTTAAGCCAGACTGGTGGGATGGGCCCTAGAGTGGGGGGAGGGAGCAGCTCAGGACAGGGAAGGATAAACTGGGAGATGGAGGAAAGGAGGGAGGGATAGAGTTTGGGCCCAAGCAGCGCCCCTATCCCACAGGGGATGGGGTATGTCTGGTAAAGATGGTTTCTGGAGCAAAGTACAGCAGTGTTTAAGGCTCAGAGTCAGGTGTTTTGTCTAGATTTGTCTGGGCTCAAGCATTTGTTGCACATGTGACCTTGGGAAAATCACTTCCTTACTTCTGGGCTCAATTTTGCTCATCTCTAGTCTGAAATTCCTTATTCCTAAAATAAAAGCGTGAGACTAAGCATCTCTAAGGGCTCTTTTAGAACTAAGATTTTGAATAGGGAGTTAGGATTAAATTAAATGCTTAATAAATGTTTGTTGACTTAAATGATGGTTTCCAGGGGCCCCTAGAGAAGAGGGTAGATGTTCTGAATTCTGAATGATGATTTTGTGGGTCCCTAGAATAAAGGTTGGGGGTTATTGGATTCTGAATGGTAGTTTTTAGAAGACCCTAGAACAAACAGAAGGGAGGGGGTTACCAGACTATGAATGGTGCTTTCTAGACACAAGGGGGCAGGGTGTCACTGTTCTCTGGGCATTGAACAGTGGGTTTTGAAACCAAGGCAACTGGGGAGGGGGGAGCACAGAATGATTGTGGATAGAAGGAGAAAAGGATTAGAGAAAAGGAGGGGTCAGGGATACAGCCTTAACCCTCAGAGCGACTAGGCAGAGGTTTCACTAAATTCTGAATGGTGGTTTCTTGGGCCCCTGAATTTGAGACACTTCTCCAGGAGGCAGGAGGAAGTAAGATAGAGAATCGGGGACATGTGACTTGTAGTGAAGAGAGAAGGGGGTTATTCTAGAGAACTTAGAGAATACACACACACACACACACACACACGCACGCACACACACGCACACACACGCACACACACACAGTCCCCTCCACTCATGAGGAAGGAGGAAAGATTCGGGGGTAGAGGAGGGTTAGGAGAGGAGAGCAATATGAACCAGACCCCTAAAGGAGAGAAAGGTACTGTCTATGACAGGGGTGAAGAACCTGTGGCCTCCAGGAGGTCTGTGATGACCAGATAATAGTTTCTTAAAAAACCCCAGGGTTAAGGGTGGGGGTGGGAGGGGAGGAAGTAGGACATCTACACTCTTTAGGGACTATGGCAGACCCTGAGAGCTGTCTTTCACCTTCCCCATATCTCTGTAGTGGATTCCCTATCTCTTCCTGGTGAAATGTGGGATCACCATCTCCACCCTTCTCCTCCTCGGGCTCATCTTGGCCTTCCATGCTAAGGAGGTTCAGGTAGGTAAGCCTGGTGCATCCAAGGCCCCTATCCCTGCTCCCCCAGCCCCTCCCAGTCCTGCCTGGGCCACCTCAATCTTTCCATCCTCCTTCTCTTCTACCTCCTCCTTTCAGGGGTTTCCCTGCCTGCCCAGACCAGTGACTAATGGGAAGGGTGGCAAGCAAGGGTCCACGCCCTGACAGAGACTTCTCTACCCGCAGGGCCCTGAGCATCCTGTTCTCCAGACTCTCTATCATCCCCCACCGCCGCCCCCCAACACACCCTTCATCCTGTACCACAGCCCTACAGCTCTTTCCAAGGACAGCAGAGAAGAGGAGAGGAGGGGAGGAAAGGGAAGGAAGGGAGAAAAGAAAGGGGGAAAGGAGGGAGAAAAAGACTAGAGGTAGAACGGAAAGGTGGAGGGAAAGGAGAGGAGGAAGGGAAATGGGAGAAGGCTGAGGAAAGATAGAAAGAGAGAAGGGAGAAAGGAAGAGAAGGGGAGGGGAACAAACTAAATGGAGAACAAACAAGGGAAAGCAAAAAGAGGGCTGGAGAGCGAGAGGAGAGATAAGAGGGAGAGGGAGTAAGGGGAGAGAAGGAAGGTAGAAGTGCGAAGACTAATCGGAGAGTGGAAAGAGGACAGGGCTGAAGGGGTTGAATGAAGGGAGAAGAGAAAGGGCCTCTTTCTCCCAAACCATTCAGCGCTGTCCAGATCTAGAGCTGCGGGGGCGGAGCACAGACTAGCTCACCCCCACTTTCTTATCTTACCGACAGGGGAAGTATTCTTGTTCCAGGGTCTCCTCTCCTCCCTCCCCCGGTGACTGAGAAGGCTCTAGGAGTCTCCCTCCCTCCCTCCTCCTCTTGCGCCCTGGTGATAAGCCAGCCCCAGGCTCTTTATCAGAGGTTTGGGAGCCGGCACTTGACACCCCCGCTGTCCCCCTAGCTCTTCATGACAGACAACGGGCTTCACGACTGGAGGGTGGCGCTGACCGGGCGCCAGATGGCTCAGATCGTACTGGAGCTGCTGGTGTGCGGGGCGCACCCGCCCCCGCTGGGGGCCTGGGACGCCCCTCCGTGCCTGCTGCAGTCGCGCCCCTGGCCAGTCTTCCTGACCCAGGCCGAGGCGCTGCTGTCGCTGGCCATGCTGCTGCGCCTCTACCTGGTGCCCCGGGCAGTGCTGCTCCGCAGCGGCGTGCTGCTCAACGCCTCGTACCGCAGCATCGGCGCCCTCAACCGCGTGCGCTTCCGACACTGGTTCGTGGCCAAGCTGTACATGAACACTCACCCAGGCCGGCTCCTACTGGCCCTCACCCTCGGCCTCTGGCTCACCACGGCCTGGGTGCTTTCCGTGGCCGAGAGGTGAGCTCCCCAGCCTCAGCAGGGACTCCAGAACGGAGGGACGGGAAGCGGGGGAGGGAGAGGGAGGGACCACTCCCCCCACCTGGAGCTGAGAGAAGAGAGTCCTCCCAGAGGCCCAGACAGCACTTTGGAGGGACCTCCGGAGTTGAGAGGCAGCAGTGTCTAGGGGACCCCAAGACAGAGTTGGGAAAAAGCAAAAGGGATTTGGGAGGGATGCTTCACCCCCACCACACACACATATACCCCCTGTGGGGGAAGTTACAAAGACACAGTCCTATTCAAGGGGGACACGTTATGAACCCCAAATGATAATTTCTCGGGGTTCTAGGACCAGAGCAGAAAAGGAATGGAATGTTTACTAGACCTAGGGTGTGGGGCCTTAAGCAGAAATGTCAGAGACTTGGACACCTGACTGGGTGATCCCTCTGAGTTGCTGGATAACTTTGAGTAAGGCATTTACTCTTATTCCTCTACAATCTGTAAAATGGGTGCAAGGAGGAACACATATCATAGCACCTGCAAGTCCCAAGGGAGACAGAAGGCAGATCCCATCCCTAGTTGAGGACTAGCTCCTAGTCAAGTGGGTAATTGACAAAGTTGAACAGTGGCTCTGCCCCTGAGTGAAAGAATCCTTCCAGACACGGGCTGGAAGTAGGAAAAGCAACTTCAGGTAGACCTTGAAGGATGAAAATCTTAGAGGAAAGGAGACTAAAGAGACTGGCCCAGGGTCACACTGAGAGGGAAGTATAGCTTGGGAGGGGGGAAGTACCTAAACAGGACTTTGGGGTGGTTCAGGAGGTGGGAACATAGAAGGCATTTGGAAGAGAGCCAAGGAAAAGGCTTATCCCCCAAAGGCATCATGAGAGCCAGGGCAAGGGCTCCAAACTCACCTTTCCCTTTCTGTTCCCCTTCCCTAACTCCCTCCCCAGACAGGCAATCAATGCCACCGGGCACCTGACAGATACTCTGTGGCTCATCCCCATCACCTTCCTGACCATTGGCTATGGGGATGTGGTTCCAGGCACTGTGTGGGGGAAGATTGTCTGTCTTTGCACAGGGGTTATGGTAAGTCCCCTTGAAAACCATCAAGCCTCCCATCCCTTAACTCCGGCTCTTTTGAGGGACCCAGGTCTTTGCTCATTTGCCTGGATATCAGGCAAGGAAGGGACCAGAACAGAGAATAGCAGCTGGGAGGGAGCTGAAGTCCTCGTCTAACATTTTACACATAGAGAAACTGAGACCCCAAAGGGGAAATGACTGAGACTAGAATCCGCAGATCCAGACATCTTATCCAAGGCTCCATTACCTAAAATAATCAGACTAATAATCAGATAATAATCCCTCACACACACCCCAACATACCTCTGAACTTTTCCCTTGCTCACAGGGGGTATGCTGTACAGCTCTCCTAGTAGCCGTAGTGGCCCGAAAACTGGAATTCAACAAAGCAGAGAAACATGTCCACAATTTCATGATGGACATTCAGTATGCCAAAGAGGTGAGGACATCAGTGCCCCTCCAAATCCCTGCCACTCCAGACCCACATATCCAGCTTTCCCGGATCTCAGACAGGATCCATCAGTAATGATCCGCCAAGTCTGACCTAGCTAGCCCTCTCAGGAACCCGAGTCCTGATGCCCCAGCTCCCAGGGCCCTTTGGGTCCCAGGAATCTGGGCTCCCAGCACCCACTGAAGCTGTGTTTTTTCCAAAGATGAGGGATTCTGCAGCCCGAGTGCTACAGGAGGCCTGGATGTTCTATAAACACAGTAGAAGGAAGGAGTCTGGAGCTTCCCGGAGGCATCAACGGAAATTGCTAGCTGCCATCCACATGTAAGGCCTGGCTGAGGCTGTGGGGGCAGGGGGGAGGGGGGCAAGAGGGAGAGGAGCAGCTGTAGGGAGGGGTGTGTGTGTGTGTGTGTGTGTGTGTGTGTGTACACACAACCGAGCACACAACTTCCTGATGAGGATGGGGTTGGGGATGGAGCAAAGACTGTGATGAACTGCAAAGAGCAAACCCCAGAGTCTGGAAGGGCACGGTGGTGCCATGAGAGCCAGTCATCCACTTCTCCTCATGCAGATTCCGTCAGGTCCGCTTAAAACATAGGAAACTCCGAGAACAAGTGAACTCCATGGTGGACATCTCTAAGGTAAGGCAGAAGACAGAAATCTGCAGGGATGTTGGAAGGAGTGATGGAGAGACAGTGAGATGGGGGATGAAGAGACCAGGAGACAAGAATGGGGAGATGGGGAAGGGTACAAAGTAGTAAGGGATGGGGGACGGAATGATAGAGTACAGGGGGATGGGGATGCAGGGATGGAGGGACAGAAGGATGAGGGGGAGAAGGAGGGAGGGGACTGGGGCCAGAGGCTAGTTAAAGGAGAAGGACATCATGGGAAAGCCCCTGCACCTTTTGACAAGCCCACCTCTTCCCCTCCCTCAGATGCATATGATCCTGTGTGACTTGCAGTCTGGCCTCACCACTTCCCACAGAGACCTGGAAAAGAGAATGGATATACTAGGGGGGAAACTTGACACCCTGACCCAACTCCTCAATGCAGCCTTAGAACCTGGACAGCCCCCAGAACCCAGGGAGGCCACATAGTTGGTAAGGAGACTCCTGCCCTACAGGGTCATCAGCATTCTAAGTGGGAAGGCACATCCAGGTTAGGTGCAGTCAGAGGGTGCTCAGCCTTCAATCTACTTCTTGAAGGAGGATTAGAGAAGCCAGCAGAGTGGTGAGCTCTGATGGGAGCTCAGTGCCAAGGAGGGGGTGTGGTTTCTGCCCCAGAATCACCCAGGCATGACCCATTCCCCCACCACTCAAATCTTGCCTTGACAAAGGCTGTACCTTCCTCCTAGCCAGCTCTGGGCAAAAGGACGAGGGTGGGAATAGGGGTAAAGGAGAGGGCTTCTCTGTGGGGAACTGGGAGAGGGAAGGTGATTTCTCCCAGCCTGTAGAGGCTCAAAGGAATCCTTCTGTGTGTAGCTGTGCCTGACTCTGAGTCTGTCCATCTCTCTTACTGCATTGTCCTTTTCTCTGTTTTTCTATATGTGTGATAAGGTTTTTCTTGTCTCTGTGCAAATGGGTGCTTTTCTGTAGTTCACTAAGAAGTATGTGCCTAACTTAGTGAAGTATGTACTTTACTAAGATGTATGTGCCTAACTTTCTCTCTCTCCCCGCCCCGCCCCCCCCCCCCCCTCCAGGGACTGTGAAGCGGGAACCTAGCTCTTTCGGCCCCAGGGGACGAGGCTGGTCATTCCCTTTTAATTCATCAGAAGCATTAAGGAGAAACCCAAGTCCAGGGCAGTCCCTCTCTCCAACAGCTGCTAGAGTCCCTGGCTGGCCCAGGGGTACCCCTGCTCATCCAAGCAATGGAAGGGGTGAATTTCAAAGCTGCTACGTGACTGGAGAGTAAAGGAACCCAGGAACTACAGACCACAGGCCTTCTCCAAGTCACACCAGCAACTAAGGAGAAGAAAAGGGAGATTCTGGGGAGGAGGGAGGAGCTGGAGGCCAGGTTTCTGGATCCCCGGAAGGGTGGGTGATGGGAGGGCCATAGCTCTCATTGTTCCCTGGAGGCCCAGATGCCTGGATCTGTGAGTGGGCAGAGGCTGGATGCCTAGGTCCCTGCTAGGGACAAGAGGCTGAGAGAGCTGGTTCCCTAAGCTAAGCGATAGTTGAGAGGGCTGGACACACAGGTCCCTGACCTCAGCAGCTGCCGGACAGTGAAAGAGCTAAAGGGATCAAGTGTCAGGCGTGGGGAGAGGCTCCTAAGACCGACAAGCTGCCAGGTACACGGAGGCCCGGGGCACCCCCTAGTGGGGACAGCAAAGGGGAAGTGGGCAGCCTGAGCCCCTGGAGGGGAATCTGGCAGGAGCTTCCCAGCTTTCTCCCTCTCCCAGCCCCAGTTTGTAATAAAAGCTAATATTACGGAACAGGGAGATGTTGTTCCTTCCGACGTCCTAATGCCAACAAAGACCTTGTCTTCTATGAGCAGAGGCAGACACAGGGTGAGGATCCCCAGATCTTGGGCCACCAGTGCCACTGATTTATTGAGTGACTTTGAGCAGATCCCCTTGGTTCCACCTCTTCTGTGAGATGAGGGGGCTGGACACCATAACTTCCAAGGTCGCTTCCACTCATGTAATGCTAGCAATATTAAGATAGTAAATTAGCTGTCAATGGAGATATTCAAGTTCAGGCTGGACAAAGATATTGTAAAACATTAGCATGAGAAGGTACCATGAAGTCCTGCCCTCTCCTTTTTACAGGTGAGGAAAATGAGGCCTAGGGAGAGGGACTTGCCCAAGGTCTCACATCCAATGCTGCTCAGGTAAGGGGCTGAACTAAGTGTTCCCCAATGTCTCTTCAGCTCCCCCCTAGAGGGGAAGAGATTTGGAGGATCATACAGTACCAAAAATGAGTGAGTGCTATACCATACCATCAACATATTATAGACCACTAGGAACAGGCAGGAGCCACCACCCATATTGGTCAAAGAAAAAAGTAAGATCTGAGTCTGGTTTTACCTCCAAACAGAGACTACCATTAAATCAACCAAGATTCCTGAGAAGAGAGTTACTAAAATAGACCAATGACAGCGTTGGGTTGGTCCCAAGGGGCCCCCATTATTTGCCTACACTACTTCACTAAGATGAGGTCTCTGACCTCATCTGTAAAATGCACTAGGTGATACCTAAGCACCCACCCATCTCTGAAACTTCTAATTGTAAAGAAAACAAGGGAGAATGAGTAAGATAGGGACAAAAGGGAACCAAGAATGGCAGAAGAAGGAGGGAACTTCGAATATTCAATATCAGATACCCTCTAATCCAGGGCAGAGAGGTGGGGCAGTGGATAGAGCACCAGTGCAGGAGTCAGGAGGACCTGAGTTCAAATATCACCTCAGACACTTGACACTCACTAGCTGTGTGACCTTGGGCAAGTCACTTAACCCCAATTGCCTCCTCCTGGGTCATCTCTAGTCATCCTGATGAATATCTGGTCACTGGATTCAGATGGCTCTGGAGGAGAAGTGAGGCTGGTGATCTGCATAGCCCTCCCTCACTCAAAACAAAGTCAAATGCAAGTCATGTCATCACTTCTCTGATGGCATGGTCTTCTTCAGCAATGAAGGACAAACGCATACCCTCTAATCCAATATCTTCATTTTCCATATATGAGGACCAGAGAGGGAAAGTAAGGTTCTTAAGGCTACCCAGTCATTTTGTATGGTTTTTGGCAAGGCCCTTGGGCCCAGAGTCACACAGCTAGTAAGCATCAAGTATCTGAGGCTGGATTTGAACTCAGGTCCTCCTGACTCCAGATAGAGCTAGTGCTAGCCACCTAGCTGCCCCTCATCCAATAAATTTATAACAGAGCAGGAGTCAGACCTTAGGGAAGGGTCACCCTACCTTACAGCAGGAGTAGATGGAAGTTACAGAGTTTGATTTCAGTTTGATGTCAAGAAAACCATCCTCCCCATCTGAGCTGCCCCAAGGTGGAAGGGGCTGCTTTGGGAGCCAGGAGGGTGGGTTCCCTCAAGCAAAGGTTGAAGGATCACTTCTTGGCTGGGATGTAGAGGGTTCAGTTAGTCTAGGACAGGGGTTGTTAACCTGAGATGCAGGGATAGATTTCAGGGGATCCATGAACTTGATGACAAAAAGTTACATCTTTCTTTCCACTAACTTGTAGCTGAAATTTAGCATTTCTTCCTATTATAAATGTAGGCAGCAATTATTATTCTAAGGCATCCATAGGTTTCACAAGAAAGAGGTCTATGACACACACAAAAAAAGTTAAGAAATGTCAGAAAGAATCTGAGGTCTCTTCCAGTTGCAACATTCTGTGAATTAGGGTATTTACAATCTAAACCACTTCCCTCCAGCATTTTGCACATTGCTTCTACCTGTGCTCCCCAAGACCAATCAGGAAAAGTCTAATCTCTTTTCAATATGTCTATCAATCAAATACTTAAAGACAGGGATCATGTTATACCTGCCCCCTTCCCACACTTCTCTTCTCCAAGATAAAATATTCCCAGTTCCTATACAAGATTTAATGCCTTGTGTGTGTGTGTTCATCCTTCGTTGCCGAAGAAGTCAAAGCAGGAAGGACCCTGTGAACAAGTACCATGGAATGTAAGAGCAGAGAGAGGAAGAATTTTAAGAGACCATCTAATCCAACCCTTTCATTTTGCACGTAAAAAATCTCTGAAGGTCAAAGGAAAGCTCACTTTCCTGAGGTCATCCAGCAAATGAAGGCCAGAACTGAGATCAGAACTCAAGGAAAGATCACCCCACCCCACCCCCGCCACCCCTTTGTTTTCCTTGGCCCCAAGTAATCAGCTTAAGGTACAACAAGCAAATACAGGCTTGCTGTTAGGAAAAGGTTCCTAACAAGGAGCACTGCCCCAAAGTGGATGGGCTGCCTCCAGACTGGGCGGGTGCTTCCTCACTGGAGGCCTTCAAGTCAAGGCTGGAAGACCACTTGTTAGCTGGTGCCTTATAGAGCAGCGGTGTCAAGATATCCGCCTCCAGACTGCACTGTGCCAACTGAATCAGATCAAAGTGTAAATGAGAAACATTTAACAAAATACAGAATGATATAATATGTGGTATTGTAAGCCATTGTGCGCCTACAGGGATCCTTGAGTAGGGCTGAGTGGCCCAATTTCTCTTTGAATTTGACACTGGCTATAGAGGGTTCAGGAGTCCATCTAGAATCACAAGACTGCTCCTCCTGTAAGCTCCCAGGATACAAAGCTTCCCTGTAACTCTTTGCCCTGGTTTGTTCAGCCCTGGAGGCCAGGCAGAACAAATCTAATCTCTTCTCCAGGTGACAGAGATGACAACCCTTCAAGTATCCAAAGATGGGGCTCACATCCCTCCCTGTCTTCCCTTCTCCAAACCAAACAGCCCCAGTTCCTACACAAAATCCATCAATCCACAAGCATTTATTAAGTTCCTGTTATGAGCCAGACATCTGTGATAAGGGCCAGTGATACAAGTAAAGTAAATAAAAGGGGTTTAAGAACATAAAATTGTAGAGCAGGGAGGGCCTTTTGGACAGAGAATGTAGGATGTCAGAGCAGGGAGGAAGCCCAACCTCTTCATTTTACAAGTGAGAATCTGAGAAACTGACTTTCCCAAGGTCATCCAGTGTTGGGGGTACAAGCTCAGTTCCATGTGGGCAGTCTCAGGCAGGTAAAAGTGAGGACTTCTAAACCTTAGGGTTCTCATGAGGCCCCCCAGGGAACAGCTGGGAATTGAGGTGTGAGACCCGGGCTATCTCGTGCATTTCCACCTCTTCCCCGTGGGAAACTTGCTGGGGAGAGCATCCCCGCCCTCGAGATTAATCCATGGTCTGATCACACCTATTGTTGTCTAAGGGCTGAGAACAGGCATGGTATTCAGGTGCAAACTATGCGGCGGGAGAGCTTAAGTAGGGTCAGGAAAGCCTGAAGGTGCTCTTAGCACTGAGGGGCCCTTAGAGGACAGAAGGCCCCTCTCCCCTCTTCCCTCTCCCCTCTCCCACTCCCACTTCCATTCTCTTACTGTAAGATCTTTGCCTCCTTGGGAGGCGGACTCCTCTCTCCTGAGGAAGAATTCTCCCTGCACATGTAACCAAGACCCTGAATAAAGCCTAACCCTTGTTCAACTCTGGAAAGTCTCTTCTCTCACATGTTTATCCGGTTTGGCCAGCCAAAGACCTGCGACAGGTAAGGAAAGACTCGGGTAGCCCTTAGGCCTCTAGGCCTGACAATCCAGTAAATTAATGACAGAATAGGAATAAGAATTCAAAAAGATCCAATCCATGCCACCCTCCATCTGTGGCCAAGACTCTCCCTTTTCTCCAGAAATGTTTGCTTTTCACACTTTGGCTTCCCCAGTTTACCCAGGGCTAAGTTATCAACCCAGTACCTCTAGGACACACCTTTGAGAAGCAACTTGGGTTCCCTGGATGGTGGCCAAGGTAAGGGATTTCAAGGATTATTGACTACCATGTTGGCCCCCTAGAAAACACCATCAGCTTCCACAGCACCTGCCACAGATGGGCTCCCTACTGTACCCCACATTCTAAAGTCCCTCCTAGTTCTGACATTCTATATTCCAAAGCCCCTTTCAGAGTTGATCTTTCAATCACCAAATCCATTGGCCTTTTCTCAGTTCTCATCTTTTTTGACCTCTGACACTGTGGGTCACTCTCCTCCCAGACATGCTTTCTTCTCTGGGTTTTGCTAACACCAATCTCTCCTGGTTTTCCAGTCTTTTGAACATTCCATATTAGACTCCTTTGCGGATTCTCATTCCATATGATGACCACTAATCCAGGAGTATCCCCTAGGGGCATGCTGGAGGCCGCTTGAACTGGAAAGAGGTTGACTGTTAATATTTTTATGGAGAGCATCAGCAAATACTACAAAATCAGGGATTCATCTATTGTTTTGTTCATTTCTATAATTAGGGAAGTGAAAACATTAATAGGCAAATTAAATTTAAAAGTATGCCATTCATACATTCCCCTTCTCCACCGACTGGTGGTTAAATCATTCCTCGCACATCCCTAGCCAAGGCTTTGTTCTGGGCCCTATTCTCTTTTCCTTCTATTCTTTCTTCTTTGGTGATCTCACCACCTCCCAACGGTTCAATTATTATCTCTATAGACACTTCCTAATTGCAGATATCTGGCCCTAGTCTCTCTCCTGAACAGCAGTCACACACCACAGCATCTGCATCTTGGACATCTCAAATTGGGCATCTCAAACTCACTATATCCAAAACAGAACCCATTATCCTCCCCCTCCCCACAAACTGTTCTCTCCTCCCAACTCTCCTGTAACTCAGGCTTACAACCTGTCATTCTCATCTCCCCTCACACATCCAACCTGTAAGCCTTGTTGTTTAGATCTTTCTTGAATCTCCTCCATGCCCCTTCCTTGTCTCAACTCACATAGCCACAAACGTAGTTCAGGTTCCTGAAAGAACTTCCTATTTGAAAAAGGTTTTATTGGCCTCTTTTTACATTACCTCCCACACCTAGTATCACTCTTCTTTCCCCTCAAAGACAGCTATTTTATACAACAAATAGTATTTTTAAGGAAGAAAACGGGAAAAATCAGCATAACTGAAGAATACACTGAAAAGGTCTGAAAATGTATGTAATATTTGTAGATCTCCCAGTTCTGCAAAGAGATAGGAGTGTCTTCTCATGTCTCTTCTTTTGAGTCAGGCTTGTTCTTTAAAATTGGGCAAAATCGGGGTGAACTCACCTCCAATGAGGAGGAAATTAAAACAATAATTAGAAACTACTTTGCCCAACTTTATGCCCACAAATTCGACAATCTAAATGAGATGGATGAATATTTTAAAAAATACAAATTGCCCAGATTAACAGAAGAGGAAGTTGAATACTTAAACAACCCCATCTCAGAAAAAGAAATTGAACAAGCCATCAATGAACTCCCTAGGAAAAAAATCTCCAGGGCCAGATGGATTCACAAGTGAATTCTATCAAACATTTAAAGAACAGTTAATTCCAATACTACATACACTATTCTTGAAAATTGGGGAAGAAGGAGTCCTCCCAAATTCTTTCTATGATACAAATATGGTTTTGATACCCAAACCAGGAAGAGAAAAAACAGAGAAAGAAAATTATAGACCAATTTCCCTAATGAATATAGATGCAAAAATTTTAAATAAGATTTTAGCAAAACGAATACAGCATCTTATCACGAGATTAATACATTATGATCAGGTAGGATTCATACCAGGACTACAGGGCTGGTTCAATATTAGGAAAACTATTAGCATTATCGATCACATCAACAACAAAGCTAACAAAAACCACATGATTATCTCAATAGATGCAGAAAAAGCTTTTGACAAAATACAACATCCATTCCTACTAAAAACATTGGAGAACATAGGAATAAAGGGAACTTTCCATAAAATAATAAGCAGTATCTATCTAAAACCTTCAGCAAGCATTATATGCAATGGGGATAAGCTAGATGCATTCCCAATAAGATCAGGGGTGAAACAAGGTTGTCCATTATCACCACTATTATTCAATATGGTACTAGAAATGTTAGCTGTAGCAATTAGACAAGATAAAGATATTCAAGGAATTAGAATAGCCAAAGAAGAAACTAAGTTATCACTCTTTGCAGATGATATGATGATTTACCTAGAGAATCCCAGAGATTCAAGTAAAAAATTACTTGAATTAATAAACAACTTTGGCAAAGTTGCAGGGTACAAAATAAACCCACACAAATCTTCTGCATTCCTATATATTAGCAACAAAGTTCAACAGCAAGAGATAGAAAGAGAAATCCCATTTAAAGTTAGGGTAGACAGTATAAAATACTTAGGAGTCTACCTGCCAAAACAAACCCAGGGATTATATGAACACAATTACAAGACACTTTTTGCACAAATAAAGTCAGATTTAAGTAAGTGGAAAAACATTAGTTGCTCATGGGTAGGCCGTGCTAATATAATAAAAATGACAATTCTACCCAAATTAATATACTTATTTAGTGCCATACCAATTAAACTATCAGACAATTATTTTCTAGAATTGGATAAAATAATATCAAAATTCATTTGGAAAAACAAAAGGTCCAGAATATCAAAGGGACTAATGAAAAGAAATGCTTGGGAAGGTGGCCTAGCGCTACCAGACCTCAAACTGTACTATAAAGCAGCAATTATCAAAACCACTTGGTATTGGCTAAGAAACAGAGAGGTAGACAAGTGGAATAGACTTGGCACTCAAGATGCAGTAGGCAAGGAATATAGCAACCTTCTGTTTGATAAACCCAAGGACCCCAGCTTCTGGGATAAGAACTCATTGTTTGATAAAAATTGCTGGGAAAACTGGATAACAGTGTGGCGGAAATTAGGCATAGACCCATACCTGACACCATACACAAGAATGGGTACATGATTTAGGTATAAAGATTGATACCATGAATAAACTGGAGAAGCAAGGAATAGTGTATTTATCAGATCTATGGAGAAGGGAAGAATTCTTTACTAAAGGAGAGATAGAATGCATTATGAAATGCAAAATGGATAACTTTGATTACATTAAACTGAGAAGTTTTTGCACAACCAAACCCAATGCAACCAAAATCCGGAGGGATGTAGTAAATTGGGAAAAAATTTTTACAGCTAAGCTCGGGGATAAAGGCCTCATTTCTAGAATATATAGAGAACTGACCCAAATGTATAATCATACAAGTCATTCCCCAATTGATAAATGGTCAAAGGATATGAACAGGCAATTTTCAGAGGAAGAAATTAAAGCTATCTATAATCATATGAAAAAATGCTCTAAATCACTATTGGTTAGAGAGATGCAAATCAAAACAACTCTGAGGTACCACATCACACCTATAAGATTGGCAAACATGACAGAACAAGAAAATGATAAATGCTGGAGAGGATGTGGGAGAGTTGGAACACTAATTCATTGTTGGTGGAGCTGTGAGCGCATCCAACCATTCTGGAGAGCAATTTGGAACTATGCCCAAAGGGCTACAAAAATGTGCATACCCTTTGACCCAGCAATATCGCTACTAGGACTATATCCCCAAGAGATCATAAAAATGGGAAAGGGTCCCACATGTACAAAAATATTTATAGCAGCACTCTATGTAGTTGCCAAAAACTGGAAGTCAGGGGGATGTCCATCAATTGGGGAATGGCTGAATAAATTATGGTATATGAATGTAATGGAGTACTATTGTGACATAAGAAATGATGAACAAGAAGACTTCAGAGAGGCCTGGAAGGACTTATATGACCTGATGCTGAGTGAAAGGAGCAGAACCAGGAGAACTTTATGCACAGCAACAACCACAGCGTGTGAGAGTTTTTTCTGGTAGACTTAGATTTTTGTAATAACACAAGAACTTCTGAAAAAAAAAAAAAAATCCCAATGGTGGACCTCAAGGCAAAATACCTTCCACACTCAGAGAGAGAAATATGGAAGTCACTCACATAATGTAGCAGATCATGTTTGTGTATATGTATCTGTTTGTGTATCATATTCTGATTTGTTATACGGATTCTTTCATTTATCTTAGTCTGACTACATAGCATGACTATAGTGAAAATATACTCAATAGGAAAGTATATGTAGAATCTATACAGAATTGTATGCAGTCGTGGGGAGGGAGGGAGGTAGTGGGGGGTGGGTGGGGAGGGATAAAATCGCAATTGTATGGCAGTGATTGTTAAACATTAAAAAAATAAAAAAAATAAAAAAAAATCTGTACAGGGAGAGTGACTATTTCTGTCGAATAAGAATGAGAAATGCAAAAAAAAAAAAAATTGGGCAAAATCACTTTTGATTTTTTCATGTGGTAGTTTTTCCCCATTTACTAAGATTTATAAATTATTTTACAAATGTTGTCTCATTGGATCTTCATAACAGTCCTGGGAAGTAGGTGCTATTACTAGTCTCCATTTACAAATGAGGAAACTGAGGCAGGCAGCTGTGAAATAACTTGGCCAGCATCACACAGCTAGTATCTCAGGCAGTATTTGGAGGATCTTCCTGATCCTAGGGCTGGCACTCTATGCCCTGCCTATGTAGCATAGCTGGCTCTTGGGAGCCCATACCCCCCAACCCCACCCCACCCCCGCCTCTTGAAGTGACTTTCTAAGTGGTCTTCCTGCCAGAAGTCTCTCTCCTCTCCAATACATCCTCCACTCGGCTGCCAAAGAGATTTTTCTAAAGCACAGGTCTGACCATGTGACCTCCTACCCAGTGAACTCCAGGGCTCTCTTTATAAAATCATCAGTTTAGCATTTATAGTTCTTTATGACTTGGCCCTTTCCTGCCTTTCCACTGGCTTTTTACACTGCAGTACTTTCCTGTTCTACGTTCCATCAATACCAGTCAATCACTCTCCCTGCCTTTGTACTGGACGACCCCTGTGCCAGGAATGCTGTTCCTCCTCACCTCTGACTTAGCTTCCTTCAAAGCTCAGTTCAAATATGGCCTTTTGCAAAAAATCCTTTGCTAAGTGTGTGCCTGTGCCTGTGTGCACCCATAAACATCCCAACAAGTCCCATGGTGAGTGCCTTCCCTCTGAGATTACCCTTGATTTATACTGAATTTATCTTGTACACATTCACTTGTTTACATGTCTCCCCCATCAGAGGAAATGATACGAGAACAAGGGCTTTTGGCATCGGAATCTCCGACACTTAGAACTGCTTTGCACATAGAAGAAGCTTAATACATGTTTGTTAATTGACACTCCCGTTCTCAGGCCCCTCCCAGCTCTAACATTCCCACTTCTGAGGGCCCTCCCAAGTCTGACATAAATGGCTCACTGGAAGGTCCTGCTTCAGCTTTCCTTTATCCTTCCCTAACACTCTGGAATTAGTTACTTCTCCATATCTTTTCCATTAGATTCTAAGCACCTTACATTGTATCTTTGTATCCCCAGGGCTAAGCATAGGATCTCAAATAGAAGACCTACACATTTAATACTTCGATGAATGTATGATAGAGCTGGGAGGGGCCTTAGAACAAGAGTTGTCAGAGGTGGGAGGGGCCCTAGGACAGGGGAGGTCAGAGGTGGGAGGGGCCCTTAGAACAGGGGAGGTCAGAGATGGGAGGGGCCCTTAGAACAGGGGAGGTCAGAGGTGGGAGGGGCCCCAGGACAGGGGAGGTCAGAGGTGGGAGGGGCCCTAGGACAGGGGAGGTCAGAGGTGGGAGGGGCCCCAGGACAGGGGAGGTCAGAGGTGGGAGGGGCCCCAGGACAGGGGAGGTCAGAGGTGGGAGGGGCCCCAGGACAGGGGAGGTCAGAGGTGGGAGGGGCCCTAGGACAGGGGAGGTCAGAGGTGGGAGGGGCCCTAGGACAGGGGAGGTCAGAGGTGGGAGGGGCCCTGGGCCAGGGGAGGTCAGAGGTGGGAGGGGCCCTGGGCCAGGGGAGGTCAGAGGTGGGAGGGGCCCTGGGCCAGGGGAGGTCAGAGGTGGGAGGGGCCCTGGGCCAGGGGAGGTCAGAGGTGGGAGGGGCCCTGGGCCAGGGGAGGTCAGAGGTGGGAGGGGCCCTGGGCCAGGGGAGCTCAGAGGTGGGAGGGATCCTAGGACAGGGGAGGTCAGAGGTGGGAGGGGCCCTAGGACAGGGGAGGCCAGGCTCGGAGCTTCCGCCCAGTCCAACCCTCTCATCTGACACGAGGGTAGTGAGGGCAAGGGCGCTGGCGGAGGTCATTCCCCCAGCCACGGGTCGTGACCCGGAAGGCCTCCGAGCTTGGGCCGGGAAGATAGGGGCTCCCGTGCCCCGCTTCTCTATTCCGGAAGACTTCCAGGAGGAGGAGTTGGGGCGCGCTTCATTCACAAGCTCATCTTCAAGGTCCTTCTAAATCCAGAAGCTTTTATACGGTAGCAGGTCCGACCAGGGACCCAGGGGAGGAATTCGAACCCACGACCAGTCACCAACGACAGCCCCAGCCCCGCCCCATCTGGAGCAGGCGTAGTAGAGCCAGATGAGAACACAGCCTAGAAAGGGCGGGGAGCGACACTCAGCCGAAGACTAGGTTTACACATGCGCAGTTCCTCACACTCGCGCACACCCGGCACCCTCAGCGCATGCGCGATGACGTCACTCTAGCGACAGTGCTCTCTTCACCGTCGCTCCCCTTCTCCCCCCTCCCTTTCCTCCCGCCCCCCGATTGCGGGACGCCAGCAGCATCGCTCCCTAGCGTTTTCCGTTGACTTGCCGGTGACGGGCCCCTTCATAGCCCAACGCAGGAGAAGCGCGCGCCCTGGTCGTGGCGCCATTCAGCGGCCAGCTCAGGTAAGGGCCAGGCGGCGCGCGGGCGAAAGGGCTCCTCCCACCGCGGGCGCGCACCAGGCTCCTCCTCCCGCCTTGGGAGCCCCCACCCGCCGCCGTGCCAGCCAATCAGGGGTCCTTTCAGAGAGGAGGCTCCGCCCCCTTCGCGCCTCCGCTCTAAGCCCAAAAGACCAGTCAGGGGCCAGCTCAGGGAGAGCCGCGCCCCTATCGGCGCGCGCCGAGCTCCGAGCGCCAGCGAGCCAATCCGCATCCAGTTCGGAGCGAGGCGCGCGGACGAACGGACTCCACCCACCCGGCACGTGCCTGATTCAGTCCTCCCGCCTCCGTTAGCTTTCTTCTTCCCCACCATGGCCGGTAGCCCAACCCGGAAGTGATTGAGGAGGGGGCAACACCCCCCTTATTGTCCCGAGACCCTGGCGTTTGAATGCCTAAGCGGGGAAAGGGGAGAGCCTCGGGTCCGAGTCTCGCTTTTGTCACCACCTGGGTGACCCTGGGCAAGTTACTTAATGGCCCTGGACCTCATGTCCTCATCTGTAGAAAGCATAAGGGACGGTGGCAAAAGATGTGTGAAGGCGACAAGCATTTATGGAGCGCCCTCTGTGTGCCCCCTGTGTGCCCACGGTGTGTGTGCCCACTGCCCACTGTGCGTGTGCCCCTGTGTGCCGGGAACGCCAGCCACGCAGATGACAGCAGGAAGCCAGCTCCCGCCCTCAGGGGGCCTAACGGTCCAATGGAAGCTGAGGGGGCGGGGCCAGGCGTGGTGGGAAGGTGGGGAAGGGGCCGTTCCCAGCGCCTGGCGTCACGTGGCATGTGGGTGGGGCTGTTGCCATAGCAACCCAAGCAAACCCAGGCCCCAAGGGTGGAGGATGGAATGGAGCCTGGGGTCCACAGGGGGTCCTTGCCCTGGGGAAGGCAGAAGAGCCCCTGCTCAAGTGACTCAGGGGAGGCTATCTACCGTTGGTGAACTGCCTGCGCCCCTCCGGGACAACCCCCATTCTTATTGTTGTTGCGTGGTTTCAGTTGTGTTCGTTCTTTTGTTGTGACCCCATTGGGTTTCTTGGCAGAGACACTGGAGGGATTTGTTATTTCCCTCCCCAGTTCATTTTACAGATGAGGAAACTGAGGCACACAGGGTGAAGTGACTGGCCCAGAATTTGAACTCAAGGAGATGAGGCTGTGTACAATTATATTCTGATTATGGCTCCCCGTAATTCAGTGACCATTTCAGTGCCTGCTAGGCGCTGGGCACTGTGCCGTGGTGATGGATATTCAGATGTTTGAGTACATCTGAAGAGGGAGTACCGTCAGAGGAAGAGAACTTCCCGAAGTAGCAAAGCTGGGCCTAAAGGCAGGTCTCCTTATTCCCACACCAGGTCCGTCCATCCAAAAGCATGTATCAAACACCTACTACGGCGCAGGCCCTGTGTTAAGCACTGGGGGTATAAAAGAGGGCAGCCGGTCCCTGCCTCATGGAGGAGACAACACTAATGGGTAGAGACAGGAGAGGGTCCCCCGCACATGGTGAAGTTCAGAAGTACAGCCAGGTGGCAAGGCCTTAAGGGAAGGATCAGGCAGGAGCTCTCCACCACCCACCTTCACCATCCCCAGGGCAAGGGGTGCCAAGGAGATGGGCGGTCCAGGCTGATGTGACCTCGCAGGATGTTGAGGTCCCAGAGCTGGTTTTTGGTCTGAGATTCCTAGAGCTGGGTGAACTCCAATCTCAGTGCCAGGAGCCTGCACACTGCTTCAGGGAAGACCTCCAATTTTCCCTCTTTCCTTACTAGGCAGTGCCATGTCAGAGTCTGGGCACAGCCAGCCAGGACTCTATGGGATAGAGCGGCGGCGCCGATGGAAAGAACCTGGTTCTGGGGGTCCCCAGAACCTGTCTGGGCCTGGAGGTCGGGAGAGAGACTATGGAGCACCTTGGGAACGAGATCGAGAGAGACGGGTGAGTGCCTGTGGGGTGGGGGGAGTGGCCCTATGTGCCTGATGGAGGGATCATCTAGTCTCCAGAGCCCCCAGACCTGTGGTCAAGATGACAAGAGTGGAGAGACCCAACGCTTGCCTTAGAGAACTTGCAGTGGCTAAGAGGGGGCATCATCGTCATCATGATGCCGGGGGTCATTGTAGCTGAAAGGAGAGAAGTCTGCTGTGGGCGAGGCCCTCTGCTAGAAACTGGAGGCCAAAAGCAAAACCAAGGAGAGCCTGCCCTGAGGGCAGCGTGTATGTCTGCATATTCATGTACAGGCACAGAGAAGTGAATGCCAGATGTGCAAAGTAAATGCATAAGATCCTGAGAGGACCAGGGGAAGAGCCTGGGGTGGGAGGGGGTCTGGCGTTCCCGGAGGGGGTGGGGCAGGCAGCCTGCCGCCCCTTGGTTCTAAAGTCAGGGCATCTCCATGTGGGCTGCTTCTTTGTTACCATGATTTCCAGAGGCCAATGAGTCTTAAATTATATCTCCTCAGTCTGTTTCTCGGGGAGTCTTTTACATGAGAACTTGGGTTTTTTTCTGTTTCCAACGTTGTGATTTTGTTGTGGCTCTGGAGAAGCTGTCTGTTCTGGTTTGCTGGGATTCCCTGTGGGGGCCATGACTGCTTCCTCTCCTTCCATTTCTTTCCTCCAGAGCTTTTGTTTTTCATCCCTTGACTCATTTCTTCTAGGTACTCACGTGGTCCTTGTGGAAATTCCATTTTCCTTTGAGTTTCTCTTTGCAGTGTTGTTAACGGTTGTTTAGACTGGCTGGTGTTTGCCTTACTTCGGTCCTCTTTCCAGTCTTAGTTCCTGACCTGGGGCTTGGACCCTGGCCAGGCTCTGACTTCTGCTGCCTTTTGAGGCCCTGCTTGACCTCACCCCATATGCCTCAGGTTCTGGTGCTGACCACCGCTTCCTCCGCTTAGGCCCTCTTTGGACCCTTGAAGTTCAGGAGCCCCTGTGGGATCTTCAGGGCCACCCAGGGCATCACAGGACGAGCCTCTGGGCCTGAGCAATTCCAGTCTGATCTCCCGTGGGTTCCTGGCTGACCTTTTGTGCACTTCTGGGGTGGAAGGTGCCAGTCCCTCTAGTTTCTCTTTGAGTTTCTCGATCATTATTCAGTCTCAGGTTTCAGTTGGAGTGGGCATGTGGGGGCTGGTTGGTCTGCCTCCTTTCAGGCAGCTACCTTGGCCCTCCAGTGGGGGAGGTGGCCCAGAAGGGAGTCATGATACAGCTATCTCCACGATGGAGAGGAGACTAAAAGGGCTGTCCACTAACACTCACAGATGATTTGATCAGTCGTCTAGTTAAGGAAGGTGGGCTCTTCCCTGCCATGGTGCAGGAAGAAGGATGGAGTGCCAGGGCAGAAGGTGGCACCCCTTCCCCACCTTCCCCTCTGCATCACATGCATCATGAATAAGTCTTCTCCTCTGAGTGGGGTGGGGTGGGGAGGGAAGGAGAGATCGGGGATCAGTGCAAGGAGAAGGGCCTTGAGCAAAGCTGGAGCACTCCTCCTTCCCTTCCACAGGATGGCACGGAGGAGGCAGGGGCATCAGTCATACAGAAAACACCAATCATTCTCTCCAAGCCTCCAGCAGAGCGGGTAAGGTCATGGGAAGTCCTGAGGGAGGGGGCAGGGCATTGTTGGGGTCACTCCAAGCTTCTTTTTCTTCTGCAGTCTAAACTACCAGCCCCGCCAGCCCCAGCTCCCACTGCCCCCCAGACCCCAGCTCCTCTGGACAAACCGATTGTGCTGATGAAGCCTCGGGAAGAAGCCAAGGGCCCAACCAGCGGGGCAGGTGCCCCAGTCCTTGAAGGCGCCACACCGCCCCCTCCAGTGGTCCCCATCCCTCCCAAAGGGGAGAAGGAAGGCCAGCGGCCCACCCAGCCTGTCTACCAGATACAGAACCGAGGCATGGGCACTGCGACACCCGCTGCCATGGACCGTAAGTTGGGGGTAGAGGCTGTCTTCTCCCAGGAGCCAAGGCCGGCAAGGTTCTGGGGGTGATGGTGTAATGCTGGGTGTGGAAACACATTTGAATGCAGGAGTCCTCAGAACAAAGTAGAAGCGCACTCTAAAATGGGGGGAGGCATAATCTTTAAAGAGAGATGAGCAAATACAGAATGCAAAAGATTTCCATATCCTGGAATGAAATGCCAGGCCCTGGAGTGCTTCGGGCTGCCCCCAGCCCTGCTCAGTCACACCCTGTAAACACTGTTTAAAAGCAGAAGAGTTCTGTACTCCCAAATCTCTCCCAAGACGGTCACCTGCGATAACATAGTAATAAACCCCTGGACTGAAGGGCTCCTTCCACTTTCATGTACTCAGATGCTCAAACATTGGGTCCCCCCCCCCCCCACAGTGCTGGGAGGATGCTCAGCACCTGGGGGCTCCCTCCCTTTGCTGAAAGGCACAGCTGAGGGTCCTTTTAATGCTGTGTCTGATCTAGACTCTCGATGGCTAGGCCCTTGGTTTTGGGAGTACAGACAGGGCTAAGATCACCTCAGCCCCATTGCAGAAGCCCCTGTACCCACTGAAAGGGGAAGCTGCCTGGGGCCCCAAGAGATCTGATGACCACATAGTCAGTACTGAATGTCCTTCGTCCAAGGCCAGGCCTCCCTCCATTTCTTGTCTGTCCACCATTGTCTCAGTTGGGGGACTAAGTTGGGAGCAGAGGAGACACATTCTTAATGACATGTAAAGTGGCCAGGGGTGGCATTTAAATGGCCAGATTCTCTCCAGTGTCCAACTAGGAAGGACGTGGGTGTAAAGAGCCCCTGAGAGGGGGTTGGGATCCTGCTACCATGCCCCAGCAGCCTTGCTCAGGAGTCTCCAACTTTGTCTGAACCCACATGCCTAGCACGGGCCTTCTTTGTAAACTGTAGACCTAGCCCATCGTTGTACTAATAACCATGCCCATTGTGTAGCCAAAAGAATAAAACCAGATTGTATCATGAAGGGAAGGGGGAGCTGCCAGGGACGTTGGCGTGTGTTGCTGAATCCTTTGGGCAGTGGAGGGGAGGATGGATCAGGGTGGGGAGTAGGGGTGAGCAGTGCTAAGGCCTGTGAGTAGAGGGAGAATGACTGGGAGGAGGAGGCCTTCGCTACAGCTCACCCGTCAGCCAGGCCTGCTTATCCTGGGGGATGCCCCAAAGGTAAAAGGTCACTGCCCCTGACCAGGGTGTCTGCTGCAGTGAGGAGGGGCCAGGGAACCAGAGAGGACTGGGGGCTGGGTGAGAGACAAGACTTCCCATCTCGCCACCCTCCCCTGCCCTCTTGTTTGAGGTTATGCTGTGAACTCCCCTTTTTCAGTCAGCCACTTAGCATTGATTAAGTGCCTGCTGCGTGATACAGACAACAGAAAGGCAATACATCCCCGCTCTCAGTGAGAGCTCTTGAGACCCCAGTCTGGGTGACAGAGTCCCTGTTTTCTCCCCCTCCCAGCTGTGGTGGGCCAGGCCAAGCTGCTCCCCCCCGAGCGGATGAAACACAGCATTAAGCTGGTGGATGACCAGATGAACTGGTGCGACAGCGCTATTGAGGTAAGCCCTTTGTCCCAGGCCCTCTGCCCATGGGGCAGCAGTCGAGTTACCCAGGAAGAATGACGTAGGTCTCCACGGCCATTGGAGGTGTCCAAGTCAGGCCTGGGTGAGCCCTGGTCAGGGCAGGTTGGAACGGATCTTGTGGGAGGCCCCATGCAGCCAAGAGTCTGAGCTGGCTCTGGCCTCAGCATCTGTTAGTGCTCATCCTCTCATGGTGATTTGTTGTAGTGCAGTGGCAGCAATGGTCCTGGGTCCTGACGGCTCCCCACAGGTGGGAAGGCATAGCACAGAGCCCTCCTGTCTACGGGCAAATGGTCCAGCCAGGGCTGGGGGGGTCTGCCTCATGAGGAAGATGATGGGCCTTCCACCTCTGTAGTCTGGGTCCTCAGGTCTTCCTTGGCCCCTTCCTGAGAGAGGAGGCTCCTTAGGGCAGGGGAGGTGGAGGCCTGTCTTTGTGATGGGGGCTGAGAAGCCTCCAGCAAGTTTCTTCCCCTGCCTGGAACTGCCCATCCCTCTACAAAGTGAGGAGGGTCATAACCTGGGGGGAGGGGCACAAGGGAGGGCTCTTCCCCTCCTTGGTATCATGGACTCCTCAGAATCATGTTTGTAAATGCACAAAATGAACTAGGGTGTTTGTACGTTAACAAAACCCAGGTTCATCTCCCCAAGTCTCAGTTTTGCCCAAGGCCCTGGCACACCATGGTCCCCATCTCTGAGCCATACCCCACGCCCCTCCCAGATTCCCCTGGGGGCATGAGACTGACGCTATCGTGGGGTCTGCTATCCCCACAGTACCTGCTAGATCAAACGGATGTGCTGGTGGTAGGGGTCCTGGGTCTCCAAGGAACAGGCAAGTCCATGGTCATGTCCCTGCTGTCGGCCAACACTCCCGAGGAGGATCAGAGGTAAGGTGGGAGGGGTGGCCTTCTGGTGCCTACTTCCCGGGCTGTTGGGAAGCTTGAGGGGCTTAGAAGTAAAACCCTTGGCAGATGTGTCATCATCAAAGGACGAGCCTCCTCCCACCCCTGGAGACTTGCTGTAGTCTGAGGTCTTTCCACTCCCACCCCAGGCTCATCCCACTTCTGCCAAGAGGCCTTCCCAGGCTCCCAGTTGTTCATTCAATGAACCAATCAAGTATTAAGCACCTGCTGTGTGCAGCCTCTCTGCTAGGTGTTGGAGATGCAGAAACAGAATTGAAACAGTTCCTGTCCAAGGCCCTCCCTAGTCTTGTTTTATTCTCATGTTCTCTCTCCCCCCACCCCTCTGTTTCTCTCTCTCTCTTCTCTGTCTCCCTCCCTTCCTCTTGCCCTCTTGGTGTCTCTCTGCTCTAGCCACACTGGCCCACTCTGCTCCCTTCCCCTCCTGCCTCTCCCTACAATGTTCTTCCTTCTCCTCTTTGCCTGTCAAACTGACTCATATTTTGGGCCCCCTCTCTGATTTTGCCTTCCCCAATCCCTTCTGGGTCCTCTCCCCCAAGTGCGTTGCCCGCCCTCAGGGACACACAGTGTCCTGTGGTTCTGGGTCAGTCTCACCTTTCCAGTGGCCTGAGCTCTGTCCATTCCTAGGCCAGGGTGAGCTAAGCTTGATATTTTTCTCAGCAGAGTCACCCAGATTGGCACACAGTAGGCATTTAATAAATGCAGGTATGCAGAAGGAGCCAGTGAGGGAGCCAGCATTAATCTGAATCCTGACATTTCCTTGGGCCCTGCCCCTTTAGAGTTGGCTTACATGAGTGGAGGTGGAGATGCTGTCTCCCAAAGGCCCCTCTGAAATGGCTCGGGTGTCCCTCAGGAATGCAGAGCACTCACCCCTGGATCCTGAAGCTTTCTAATGCACCGGGTCCCAGAGAGGGTTGGAGCAGGGGAGTTCTGATTTGGAGACACCAGAGGTCCAGCAACGTCATCTCCTGCACCCTACCCCCACCGGAGGCTGGTCCCCCACCTCCTGTTGCACCTCAGGCCGACCTTTAATGGTCATGCACAACATGGGGGTGGGAGGGAGAGATCAGTTCTCAGAGCCACTGATCCTGGCTGGAGCCACTTCTCTTTGAGGACGGGCTCCCAGGGGAGCACCATGAGAAGAGCTGAGGAAGATAGGGTCTGCAGCAGGCTCTTCACCTTCCTGGGGCCAGAAGTCAGACCTCCCCATTCTCACATGATGCTTGTGGTCCACTAAAACTCTCTGCTCTTCAGAAGGGCTGCTGCCTGCTCAGACTGGCTTCCCTCGGCTCCCTGTCAGTTGATCGTCACTCTTGAATTTCCAGCCTGTGGGTCCAGTCCAGTGCTGGTTCTCAAAGCTGGGCTGGTTGCTCAAAGAACTGCATGATGGAGGAGCCCAGCAGCTCTCCCTGGACCCGCCCCTGACATTCACATGGCACTCTAAGGCTGGTCCAGTGCTTTACCCACATTATCTGTTGAGCCTCACAACCCTGACCCAAGTATTGCAAGCCCTGTTATCCCCATTTGAGGACCCAGACTCAGAAGTCAGACAGGTCCTCTGAAGTGAGTAGGTGTCAAAAACAAGGTTGAAGCCCAGGTGGGCACCCTGCCCACCACAACTCCTGCCCCTGCATTGTTGCACAGAGCTGTCCCTGCAGAGGGCTGTCCTAACTCTGGCGCCTTCACTTGACTTGCCTTCCATCTGGGACTGTGTCATTGGTAGAAAGACCAAGCACAGACCCCTGGGGCGCTGTACTGGAGATCTTCACCTGATACCAGCCCATGAGGGGAATGACCTCACCCAGCCAAGGGCGAGTCACCCATGGGGGCCCAGAAGGCGGATGAGGAAGAGGGTGCTAATGAGTGTCTGATAGGAGGGAATCAGTCCTGGCCTCCCCACAGGGCATATGTGTTCCGGGCTCAGAGCGCTGAGATGAAGGAGCGTGGAGGCAACCAGACCAGTGGCATCGATTTCTTCATCACCCAGGAGCGGATCGTCTTCCTGGACACCCAAGTAGGACCCCCTACCTGTGTCTCCAGCCCCACCCCAACCCCTGGCCCACGTCTCCAGCCCCTAGGTCACTCCATGTACAGAAAAGGGAGGCTGTCTGTAGTGTCCCCAGAACAGTTGGTCCATTTGTCCAGTCTCTGTCCACCACCCCCTGGAGGTCAGTCTGACCATTTATCAGGATTAGCCTCAGTGACTATCAGGCCCAAAAAGAGAGTTCCCAACAACCAGTCCTGGGGCCCTCACTGCCTATGTCTGCCAGCTTCACACACAACCTCCCCACCTACCCCCCCCACTCCCTGCCCTGCCCTCTGGGGCCATGCCACACAAGGCTAATACATACTCTACTCAGGAACCCCTCCAGCCATCGAACCCAGCTCATGTGTCCTCAGCATCTGCAGCCCAGCTCCTCAGCTTCCCCTCCTCAAATGTGGCCCCCAAATAGCAGACTGCGGGACAGAGGTGGACAGAGGCCATGGACCCCAGGCCTCTAATATCTGCCCTCCTCCCCTTCTGCACTCCCTCCCTCCCATCCTTTAAGGCCTTCCCTCACTAGGCCCGATGGGCAGAGCACTAGATCAGGGGCCTGGAGACCACGTTGGAGCCAACTAGAGCCATTAGTAAGCACCCACTGTGTGCATGGCTAAGCCACGAGGGAAGAGGATGAAACCATCTGTCCTGCCCACCAGCAGTGTCACCCTGGGCATGGCCCCTGAACTTGGGCTCAGAAACCCTCCTGAGGTGCTGGGCCACCCTGACTCCCCTTCCTCCCCGCAGCCCATCCTGAGTCCATCCATCTTAGACCACCTCATCAACAATGACCGCAAATTACCCCCAGAGTACAACCTCCCCCACACCTATGTGGAGATGCAGGTGAGTGGCCTGGGGCGAGGGGGAGCATCATCAAAGGAGAGGGGGAAAGGGGCCGTGATGTAGCTGAGAACTTTCTGTGTCTGTTTCCAGTCCCTGCAGATCGCAGCCTTCCTCTTCACAGTCTGCCACGTGGTCATTGTGGTGCAGGACTGGTTCACTGACCTCAGTCTATACCGGTGAGAGGGCAAGGGACAGGAGGGAGGCAAGGGTGGGGCTGGACACGTTAGGGGAGCCACTGGATCTTGCAGTCAGGACTCCAGGTTCAGATCCAGACTGAGGAGCTTCTTATCTGTGCACCCATGGGCAATCCTGGACTGTAAGAGCCACTGAGGAACCGCAGTGGAGTGGCTGGAGCACTGGCCTTGGTGTCAAGAAGGCCTGGGTTCCAGTCCTGCCTTAGACCCTCCCTAGCTGCATGCCCCTGGCAGAGTGCAGCATCTCTGTTGGCCTCATCTGTAAAATAGGGGTAAGGACAGCCCCTCCCTCCAGCCTTATCATATGGCTCAAACAAGGCAGCGTTTGTAGGATCGGAATGACTTGGGTTCCATGGTTAACAGGGTCCCAAAACTGTCATGGTGTGAACTTCTCAGCACCTGGGAGAGAAGGCAGATGCCCTGATGCCTGGCACACCCTCAGGTGCCATCTGGCTCTCAATCCAATGTGGTCTGTGTGGCCCCAGGCAATGCAGCCAGCCTCTCTGCTCTCCCCCACCCAGGTTTCTGCAGACAGCAGAGATGGTGAAGCCATCTACCCCTTCCCCCAGCCACGAGGCCAGCAGCTCATCAGGCTCGGATGAGGGCACGGAGTACTACCCCCACCTGGGTGAGGCAGCTGCATGCAAGGAGGGCAAGGGAAGTTATGGCTGCTGCTCCTGCCTGGCCCAGGGATCTCACCAGCCACCTCTCCCTCAGTTTTCCTGCAGAACAAGGCCCGGCGTGAGGATTTCTGCCCTCAGAAGCTTCGGCAGATGCACCTGGTGATTGACCAGCTGATGGCCCATTCCCACTTGCGCTACAAGGGTAAGGGGCTGCCCTGGGCCTGCCCCGGGAGCTGTCTTAGCCCGACCTTGCTCTCACCCAGGGCTGTTTCTCCCCTTCCCTAGGCACTCTGTCCATGCTGCAGTGCAACGTCTTCCCGGGCCTGCCTCCCGACTTCCTGGACTCGGAGGTGAACCTCTTCCTAGTGCCTTTCATGGACACTGAAGGGGAAAGCGAGAGCCTGCCTCGAGCAGGTACCAGCTGTGGGATACTGGGCTGAGGGTACCTGGTACCAGGCTGAGGGCAGTGCCCTGCCTGGGCAGAAGTGGTGAAGGGCTGCCCAAGGACAGGGGTGCTGAAAGATGCCCTGGAGGAGAAGGGCAGAGGCACCTGGGCCAGTGCTCTCACATTTTCCCTCCTATCCCTAGGACCAGGCTCCAGCCCGCTGTTTTCCCTTCTCCCGGGCTACCGAGGTCACCCCAGCTTCCAGTCCCTAGTGACCAAACTGCGTAGCCAGGTGATGTCCATGGCTCGGCCACAGCTCTCACACACCATTCTCACTGAGAAGAACTGGTACGGCCCCTGGGGAACAGGAGGGAGAGTTCCTGCCAGCTGGCGGGCACATCCCATGGACAGTGACTTGGGTGCCAGAGGCTGCCTTGCACTGTTGGCAGAATTTGAGAACACAGAAAATATTAAAAGAATAGTTTGGGCCCATTTAAAAGGGGAAGCAGAAATCGCTCAGCCAGCCTGGGCTCCTTGAACCTCCTCTGACCAGCCTCCCTCTTTACCTATATGAACACACTGGGTGGGGAGAGGGCCCAGATTTCAGTGTTCTCCCCCCACAAGCCATCCTGATGCAGTGGGGAACCCAGTGACAGTCATTAATGGCTTGTAACAGACCTGGAAGGAGGTCTCCAGTGGAGTGTCCCAGGGCTCCTTCCTTTCCCTCTATGCCATGTTTATCAACATGGATCTGAGAGAGAAGCCTTCTTTCCCCTGGTAAGGAATCACAAAGACCTTGACAGACTAGAAGTGAGTCTAATAAGGAATGTGATAGAGAGAAGAAGGGTAAAGAAAGAGTACCTTGGGGTCTGAGGAGTCACCAGCATCAGTACACTTGTAGATGAACATGCACAAACACACACACACACACACACACACACACACACACACACACACACACACACACACACACACACACACACACACGATAGCGAAGGCTTAGCCAGACCACTGTCATGCCCCAGACATCTAGATGAATTATCTCTAAGAAAACCAGTGTGATCTCGGACCACTTAGAGCAGCAGCAAGCCAGGTTGAGAGGGCTGTGCTCCCAGTGCCCTCTGCTGTGGTCGACCTGTGTTGGGCACATAGTATTCAACTCCGCAGGCTATGTCTTGGAGAGACTTTGGTGGGTGGAACCCCTTGGCAGAGGACTAGAACCCATGACATTGGGCCAGCCGACAGAGCCAGATGGGGGCGGAGGAGCCTCTTGGGGCATGATGTGTATTCGGGGCCATCCACAGCAGAGGAAGGAGGGACAGAGAGGCCCATGTGGGCAGTAACCCTAAGCGAGCAGGAGGGCCCCAAAGGCCAGCCTGTTGTTGGGCTGCTCTCCAGGCCTCAGTTTTTCCATCATCTCTGCCTTGCCTCCCTTCTAAGGCTGCAGGGAAGGACCTCATGGGAAGACAGCCAGAGGTCTGTTTCTAAGGGATTCTCCCCCACTGGGCCTTCCTCTGGGATCCTGCAGATCAGCTGTTCAGCTGGTGGTTCACCAGACCCTTCCCTGATGGCTGCTGGCCCTCAGTACTTCAAAAGACCACCCTGTGAGGTAGCCCACTGCACAGATGAGGAAACTGAGATGGGAAGTGCACTGACTTCCCAGTAAGATCCCTGGACCTCACTTTCCTCATCTGCACAGTGGTAGGTCTGAGGCAACTGCCATGTATGCTCCCCTCCGGCTCTGGAGCTGTGATCTGAAGGTGCTCCGTAAGGTCCCCTCTAACTGATGTTCTCTGACAGACACTTCCCTGCCTCATGCTTGACGCCTGTCCTCCCCTCTGCCTAGGTTCCACTATGCTGCCCGGATCTGGGATGGGGTCAAGAAGTCCTCTGCTCTGGCTGAGTACAGCCGCCTGCTGGCGTGAGGGTGTGCAACAAGGGTGGCATGCAGGGCTTCCTAAGTTCCCAGGAGGACAGTGGGTCCCTCCTTTCCCCGCCTCCAGCTGCCGTGTGTGAGGATGAGCACACCGGGCACCCCCCAGGGGCACAGACAGCAGCAGCAGGAGAGCCAGGGGGGATTCAGCTGCTCAGAAGACAGGGGGGCAGTGGAAGGTTCTCAGGGGTTGGTGGAGCCTGGGGCTCATCTATCCCCACAGATGGAGGGAGGAAGGTGGTTCATTTCCAAGACGAACAAGAAGCAGGGCCCCTCTCCCAGCCCCCTGTTCTCAGGATGGACAGCCAGACGAGGTGGGGAGCTCTGAGCTCCCGAATTCCAAGTCTTGTCCCTGTGGTGGCCAGGGCCAGTGATGCCCCTGTCCTCGAGGGCTCCTATTCTGGGTCAGATTTGTTGGTTAATAAAGATGGTAACACAGCACCGTGTAGGCTTCTCATTCCGAGACACTGTCCTCTTCGCCTAGAGTTGACCTGGTCCCGTGGAAGACCAGGCCTGGGCAGGAGGGCACCGGTCAGCTTCTGTCTTTGCCTCAATCCCCAGGCAGCCGGTCAGGGTTGCTGCCCATGGAGGAGGTCAGGCCAGGCCGGAGGTCAAAAACAGCCTTCTGTGTGCAGACAGCAGCACATAGTTCAGCATGCAGTAAGCACCTAATCCATGTTTGTGGGATTGAATTGTTACTCATTGTACAGACGAGTCAGTGCAGACACCACCTTTGGCTGTCCTATCATATACATTGTAGAAATCACGTTATACAGATAAGTAACTAGTCTTGAGTAGCTTGGTGTTCAGGGAGATGCTAGTCAGTTCTTGCATCTTTTAGGAATCGATGCTTGCATTCTATTGCTTACGTAAGTGAGAAAGGTGGAATTATACGGGTATGTCTGCCATGTGTCGGGAATTAATGCACCAGTTATGAAATAAACTTAGTAAATGCAGACAAAGGCAATAGCTTCCATTGTCATGTGGACTGGTTTTTATAATTTGCGTGTGTGTGTGATGTGATTGCCTACGTAAAATGTGTACTCTGATACACAGAATGTTCTGAATAGGCTTTGAGGGGAGCTCTTGAGATACTATCCCAGTATCAGCCACCAGGCCCTACCAGAATAGAACAGAAGGTGCCGTGAGGCTCGTGATCCCGGTGTCCCCTAAGAGGATGCTGGACCAACCTTCTAGCACTTGCTCCCCTAAATATCTCTGATCCAGGAGATCACAGTTTGGGTTTTCAGGTTCAAGCCAGTTTCCTTGTTGCTGTCTCTTAGAGGGGAAGGTCTAACCCCAAGTTTATACTTGCAGGCTTGACTCCTTCCCACCAAATGTTAGTTATACAAAAGACCATCACAAGTAAACTCATTCATCTCCCACATGGCAAATAGAAGTTGGGGAATTTATCCAGATTGGGACGTGCCAGACACACACAGAGTAAGTGACCTCTCTGTTTAGGGATGAAAGGTTTCAGCACAATCCCACCCATCCTGGAGGAAATTTCCCAGAGTCTCTCGGGAGGCAAACTGACAAAGCTGGGATGTGGAGGTTTCCAGCTTCTCAACACGTCCGCCATTTCCCAAAGTCTTCTTCCATCGTTAAAGACAGCAGCCTCTGATAGCACAGGGAGTAGAACACTGGGCCTGGAATCAGGAAGACCTGAGTTCTAATGTGGCCTCAGACACTTGCTGTGGGACCCTAGGGAAGTCCTTCAACCTCTGCCCCAACTTCCTCAACTGTAAAATGGAGACAGTAATAGTATCCACCTCCAAGGTCGTGAGAATTAACTAAGATACTTATTAAAAACACAAAAAAGTGCAGTGCCTGGCACGAAGTAGGTGCTTCAAAGATGCTTATTCCCTTTTCCCTTCCCATCCTCTCAGAGTCTGAAACCATGTGTGCCTCCCTTGAGGTAAGGATGAGAATATCTCTGCCCTCCAAAGCTCCAATGAAAGTAATCATTCCATGAATCCAGAGTCATTGAGGACTACCACGCAGATGGATGGGTGGATAGATGGGTGGATGGATGGATGGATGGATGATGGATAGATGGGTAGGTAGATTCAAAGGTGAAAGACAACTTTGTAAGTCTTAACTGTAATCGATACAGTGATGAACCATGTCTCCAGAGGACCTAGAACAAAGTTACCCACCTCATGATATACACACACACCACACAAGACTAGACAGAGGCAATGTGTCAGTGGATAGGAAGCCAGCCTCAGAGTTGAGACCTGGGTTTAAATCCCTCCTCTAACATAATGGGTAATTTACCCTGGATAAATAATTTTTTTCATGCCTGAGGCAGCCCTCTGGTACTCCACAGAACACTTGATCAACTTTCAGCTACTCTCTGGCCCCACATAGATCACTGATACACTGGGACAACTCCAAAGAGTGACCCTCTGTGGATAATTGACAACCTACATTCTTCCACCCCATCCCAGGGAATCTGAGTCCCTGGTTCCCATTGTTCCCACTCCATTTTCCATCCACCATTAACTACTTCCTTGTTCCCATTCCCCTCAATCCAAAGTCCCCAAACCAGCTCTGGGGCTTCCTGGTCCCCCTTTGCCCTCTGATGCCTGCTCCATGAGTAGCAAACCCTCTGCATTCTTGCTTTCTGAGTCTTGTTGCCCTCGCTGTGATGCAGTTTCTCCGCCCCCCACCCTTCCACTGATGGCATGACTTCCCTCTCCAGAACTGCTTACGCTTTTATATCGTACTCCATTCACTAGTCTTGGCGGGGCAGTTACAGTACTTCTTGCTTCCCATTACCACGCCCAAACACTATCTGTACCAACATCATTCATTAACCTCTCAACCTTTGAGGTTTATTTGATTCCTATGTATCACCCAATCAATATTCTTGGAGCTGCTGTCCAAAGGACGTTCTTCTTCCTTGATGAGTTGAGTGCCTGGCTCAGTCTTTCTCTTCTCAAGTCCCCTCATCCTAGGGTGCTTCAACAAGTATATGGATACTCCCTCAAATAACCAAACCTCCCAAATCCGCCGCTTACTCATTTGCCATGAACTACACCACAGCCACACACAGATATGGTCTCACCCACACGTGTTCCACCATGTTAATGAACTCTGAAATTCCTTTATCTGATTAAGATCTTATCATTCTACTTCTCCCTCTGCAACTCCAACCCCTGTTTGTCCTTTGCCCTTATCCCATTAAAAAATCTTCCAAACCCCAGCCGTGGATTATTCCCACCTGCTGCCTTCACTTCTACACACACGCTGCTGAACTAGCCTGGAGAAAGTCATTTAACTGTCCTGACTCAAAGGTGTCCTATAATTACAAAAAGTCATTACAAAGGTGTTATGTAATTTCAACTGGACCCTCACCGCTGCAAGACAATCCTTCTACACATCCCTAAGCATTTCCCTGAGAGTTTCCTCTTCTCCCCTGTTGCTCATCTCACATCACTCAAATGTCTTCTGCCTCTATCTTTTTCTTCATCCCTTTCTCACATGGAGAGAAGGTCCTTTTTTAAGTTAATTCATTTATTTTCACTTATCAACATTCACTTCCATATGTTTTATATTTTCTCGCCTTCCTCTCCTCCCTCTCCCCAAGGTGGCATGCAATTTGATATAGACTTTACATATACATTCCTATTAAACATATTTTCACATCAGTCATGTTGTATAGAAGAATTAAAACTAGTGGGAGGAACCATGAGAAAGAATAAACAGAACAAAAAAGGAAAATAGTCTACTTCCCTCTGCATTCAGACTCCATAGTTCTTTCTCTGGATGTGGATGGTATTTTCCATCATGAGTCCTTTGGAAATGTTTTAGGTCCTTGAATTGTTGTGAAGGGGCTAAGTCTAACAAAATCAGTCCTTCCACACTGTGGCTGTTACTATGTACAATGTACAATGTTCTCCTGGTTCTGATTTCACTCAGCATCAGTTCATGTAAGTCTTTTCAGGTGTTTCTGAGGTCTGCCTGTTTGTCTCTTATAGCACAGTAGTATTCCATTACGTTCATACACCACAATTTGTTCAGTCATTCACTGATTTCCAGTCCTTGGCTACCACAAAAAGAGGTGCTAGCATTATTTTTGTACGTGAGAGATAGTCCTTCTTACCAAGACATAATCTCTTTACCTGCATGGTATCCCATTCCATCCTGCTTCCTCTGATACATTGACCCCTCAATCATCTCACTTTCTCTTTTTTTTTGTCTATATATCTACCATAACTGTTATCTTATATCTCTCCTCCCTTTGTGGCTAAAGTCCTTGAGAAAGCTGAAAACAGTTGGTTCTTCCATTTCCTCCAATCTCACTCTCAACTCTTTGCAGTCTGGCTTCTCACCTCATCATTCAATTGAAAATGGTCTCTCTAAAGTTACCATTGATCTCTTCCTTGCCAAATCCAATGGCCTTTTCTCAGTCCTCATCCTTCTCACCTTTTCTGCAGCCTCTAACACTGTTGGTCACCCTTTTCTAGATAGATGCTGCTTTCTCGTGGTTCTCCCCCACTCCCTGTCTGGCCATCCTCTTGCCTCCTTTGCCAGATCTCTACCCAAGCCACACCCATCCTATATTCATGAATGTCTCACAAGGTTCAATCCTGACCCTTCTGATCTTCTACATCTCTATTTTTTTTCACTTAGTGATATCATCAACCCCCAGGGTTTCAATTATCTCTACACAGATGACTCAGATCTACTTAGTCAGCCCTAACCTCTCTGTGGACCTCCAGTCTCCCATCTCCAATTGCCTTTCAGGTATCTCAAACTGGATTCCCTCTAGACATCCCAAACTCAACACATTCAAAACAGGACTTTTCCCAAAATCCTCCTCTTCCTCACTTCCCTTTTACTGTCCCAAGCAGCACAAGTCACTTGGGTTCACAAGCAGGGTACCATCCTCCATTTCTCACTCTCACCTCCCATACCTGGTCAGTGGTCATGTCCTGTCCTTTCTACTTTCACAATGTGTCTATACACCGCCTTCCCTGACACCACCACCACCTAGGTACAGGCTCTCCCTCGCACCTGGATTGTTGCAGTAGCTGCTGAGGGTTCTGCCTGCCTCAAGTCCCTCCCCGCTTCATACATTTTCCATCCAGTTATCAAAATGCTCTTCCTGAAGAGTGGGTCTGACCATGTTATGCCACCCCCCTCCCCAATTCAGTGAACTCCAGGAACTCATTCTATCACTTCCAGGATAAAATATAGAATTCACTCTTTGTCTTTCAAAATACTTCATAACCTGACCCTTCCTACTTTTCCAGTCTTTCTACATCTTATCCTCACCCTACCACCCCCCCACCTCTGTGATTCACAGATTGTCTTCCTTCCTGGTTTTGTTTGGGATGCAATACTTCATATCCCAACTCCAAGGATTTTCTCTGGCAGTTCTCTAGGCCTCCTTCCTCAACTCCAAGGTTCTCTGGCTAACCAGCTAACTAACATCCCACCATCAACCTTTCCCCCTGGGACAACTAGATGGCACAGTGGACAGAGCACTGGTCCTGGAGTCAGGATGACCTAAGTTCAAATCCATTCGAAACCATTTACTAGCTGCATGACCCTGGACAAGTCACCTAACCCCACTGCCTCAAAAAGAAAAAACAAACCCCCCAGTCCCCCTTAATCTTAGTGTCTTCTCTCTAAACCTACCCCTAGCATCTAACCTGTTTGTACATAGTTGTCTGCATGTTGTCTACCCCCAATAACCCTAGTGATTAACACATAGTAGGTGCTTCGTAAATGTTTGCTGACTGACTAACTGATCCATATTGGAAGAGGCTGATTCATCACAGGGAGTTTGTCTACACCTAAGATATCACAATTCTGGACAGAGAGCAAGAAACTCTAGGCAAATAAATACAATGTCTCACACAAGCAAGGAAATACAGTATCTTATTACAAGGGATATAAATTATACCTATACATTAGCAATGAACACTTGAGGTGTTTTAGTCATTGTCCAACTCTCCATGACCCCAGGTGGGCTTTTCTTGGCAAAGATACTGAAGTGGTTTGCCATTTCCTTCTCCAGCTCATTTTACAAGTGAGAAAACTGAGATAAACAAGATTAAGTGACTTGCCCAGGGTCACACATGAGGCTGGATTTGAATTCAGGTCCTCCTGACTCCAGACTGGGAGCTCAATGCACTGCACCACCTAATTCCCCTAGAGATGAACACATCTCTTTTTTTTGATATTTTATTTTTTCCCAATTACATGTAAAAAGTTTTTAACAATTATTTTTTAAAACTCTTGAGTTCCACATTTTTTTCCTTCCCCCCTCCCTGAGATAGTAAGCAATTTGATATAAGTTATACGAACACATCTCCTTGAAGCCCCTTGTGTGAACTGGTGAACACAGCGCCTTCAGACATAACACCAATTCCACTCATTCTATGTCCATGGTGCTGATGCCCCCTCCTGGTGAAGAAGCTCCTTGACTTGCTCATGGCTCCAGGGGAGCCCAGGCTGGCTCAGGTCCTCCTGAGTTGGAAGGCCTTGGAACTCAGCCCCCACCACATACAGGCTTGCTCTCCTCCATACAAGGGCCAACCTGGCCACAAAAGCCTCAGCCTCGGAGACACCTGCTTTGGCCCATCTCAGGACAAGGTCTGTATCAGGGGAGCGAGGACCGTCGGGGATGAGCTTACAAATCCTTGAAGAATATAAGCAAATAAACCCAGTAGCCCAGGTGATGATACATTGATGGTGTTAGACGCAATATGGCGTGGATCAAGAGCCAGCCTGGCTGTAGGGAGATCTGGACTTAAATCCTACCTCTCATTGGTTGACCATGAGCAGCTAGGAGTGCAGCATATAGAGTGCTAGACCTGGAGTCAGGAAGACATGGATTCAAATACAACCTCAGACATTTGCCAACAACGTGACCCCGGGCAAGACCCTTAACCTCTCTGGGTTTGTTTTCTCATCTGCAGAATGGGGGTAAGGAGGGCACTGGTCTCCTGTGGTTGTTTTGAAGTTTAAATGAGATATATTAGTAAAGCCCTGTCAGTCCTAAAATGCTATATAAATGCTAGATATTATTGTTATTATCACTAGTATATTGCTTAACCCCTCAGTGGCCTCGCTACTCTTTAAAGCTGATTTTTGGAGAAAGGGATGACCTGTATTTGTGGAGTAAATTTCTTCCCAGGAGCTTCCTACACCAGTGAAATTAGGTCTGAAGTTCCCCCCCCCAAAAAAAACCACAGAGAGACATTACAAATTATATGTTAAGGATTTTTAACATTTTTATTGTCTTTTTCCCCACTTAATTTTATATGTTAAGAGCCCACACCTGTCACCCCTGCCACTAGGGAGGCCAAGGGAGCTGGATCGTGTGAGGTCAATTCCAAGTCCCTCAGGTATCTACACTAAGTCCGGCACCAACACAGTGAACTCTGGCCTGTGCAGGACTGAACCATCCTCGGTCAGAAGAGCCCAAATCAAACCATTCAGGGCTGTTCAGTGGTGGGGTCTGGCCATGAGTGGCCAGGGCACTCCCAGCCTGAGTGAGAGCGGAGACTCAATTTAAAAAAAATTAGCGCATCTATTAATAAACTGCTTCTGCAGGTAAATAAAATACTTTTCATGTTTGTAGTGAACGAGCAGTAGACGATGTCCCCAGGGATGTGCATTCACCTACTGGCCCTGAGATATTTTAGAGATAGAACATTGATCACTGTACTGAACACTAATAATGGTAGAGAAAAAGATAGCATTTATATAGCATTTTCAAGTCTACGAAGCACCGTCTTCATGTTATTTCATTTGACCCTTGTGAGGCAGGTGCTATTATTCTCCCCATTCTATAGGTAAGGAATCTGAGGCCGAAAGGATGAGTGATTTCCTCAGTTTCCTTGTTGTGACCAGACAGCAATGCCTGTTCACCCTTGCAGTTGTTGTGGAGTGTTTCAGACTCTTTGTCACCCTATCTGGAGTTTTCTTAGCAAAGACACTGGAGCGGTTTGTCATTTCCTTCTCCAGCTCATTTTACTGATGAGGAAACTCAGGTAAATACAGTTAAGTGACTTGCCCAGGGTCACGCAGCTAATAAGTGTCTGAGACTGAATTTGAACTCAGGTCTTTCTGTCTCCAGGCCTGGTGCTCTATCCATTATGGTGCCACCTAGCTACCCTGAGTTATCCTTATCCAAGAATATTCTTTTTCTTCAAAACTCCTCCCCAGATGATCACCCTGACATGCCAGATGGATGACCATTCTATTATTTGTTCATCATTTTGTGGATACCACTGCAGTAATAAGAGCACTGGGCATGGAGTCAAGAAGACCTGAATTCAAATCCTGGGTGAGTCACTTAACTTCAGTTTCCTTATCTGTAAAATGAGGGTAATAATAACACCTCCCTCCCAAGGTTGTTGTAAGGGTCAGATGAGATGATATTTGCAAAGGTTTTAGCCCAGTGCTAGGCACATAGCATGTGTTGGTCCTTCGTTGCCAAAGAAGACCATGCCATCAGAGAAGTGATGACATGACTTGCACTTGACTTTGTTTTGAGTGAGGGAAGGCTGTGCAGGTCACCAGCCTCACTTCTCCTCCAGAGCCATCTGAATCCAGTGACCAGATGTTCATCAGGATGACTGGAGATGACCCAGGATGAGGCAGTTGGGGTTAAGTGACTTGCCCAAGATCACACAGCTATTAAGTGTCCAGTGTCTGAGATGAGATTTGAACTCAGGTCCTCCTGACTCCTGCACTGGTGCTCTCTCCACTGCACCACCTAGCTGCCCCTTAGGCACACAGTAGGTGTTTAATAAATACTGGTGCCCTTCCCCTACATAACAATATTCTAACAGGTAACGTACATAGTGCTTTACAATGGCCATCTCCTCTGATCCTCATTCGGCCCCATGTCTGTGGTCCTGTGATCAGTCACCCAGGCTCTTGCACCAGGGCCAGCCCTATCTTTTCCACAAGCACAACTCTTTCTCTGATGAAATAAACTTTCATTACTACTTCCCTTGGGCAATCCTCATCTGGTACTGGGTGGTGTCCTAAACCACCCTCACCACTGCGTAACTCCTTCCTTTCTCTTTGAGTGAACTTCCATTTGAGTATCTCCTTGAGCTTCCCATGACACAACCACATAAAATCACCAGACAACTAGAGTTTTAAAAAAAGAAAAATCATGGGTGCTTGTTTCCGGCATAAGCCCCAAGCCATGAACAATACTGCCCAGTTTCCCAGAGACAGTTCAGCCCACTTTCCTCTTCCTATTCTGTTCTGGGCCCATGTTCCTTGTCTGCCAAACGTAAGGCTCATCATGGAGGCACCATAAGAGTTGTCCATGAAATCTCATGGCTTCCTCTGACCAACAGGCTGTTTCCTGATGAGGATCATCATTCCTAATTCTTTCTGAGTACCATCAGTAGTTAGAATTCCATGGTTCATAGCAATCAGCCTGATGTCCTCAGCTAACACATGTCACGCAATCTTTTAGGACTCCTTCCAGATAGATGCTGGGTATGTGGAGCAGCCTAGGTGAATGAGTTGCTGGAGGGTTCCAGGTATATGGACAACATCCAAAGAGTCACAAAGAGTGGGGTCAGTCAGACCTAGGCCTTTTTCTCTCCATCAGGCTGGAATCAGGGAGTTGACCTTGACCTCATTGGTATCCTCCACATCCTTTACAGCCTGCCTGATCTGGTGTTGGTAAGCTCAGACTACCCCATGAAGACCAGAGGGCTGTTGTCCTCAGTCTTTTTCAAGGAAGATTCTGCCATCGAGGGAAACTTGATGATGATGTAATGATCAAATTAGTTTCTCCTCGAGGACTTGGGCTGTCTTCAAGGTTGAAGTGTGAAAGACAACAAAATAACCTGAAGAAAGTTTTTCTTCACTGCATTTGCTTAATGAACCTCAGGTATATAAGTAGACACACCCTGCATAAAATTATCCCCCCATTTTCTGATCATGGGTCCTATGTTAAAGCATGTTTGGGAGGGGGGAATCACACCAAGGGTGGTTACATAATGGGCATGTAGAGAAGATGGTGACCTATTGGAGAACAAACCAATCTGTCTCCTAGTGGGAGCATCTGTCTTGAACTAACAGTATATGGTTCATCTCGTTTCTGTATTGAGTACTCTTCCTTCCTAAAAGGTGGGACTGAGCCTGTTTTGGCCAAAATGTTCAATTCCTTTGAACTCTCCTACAATAAATTTCCCTTGATACTTCATTAGTGTCAAGAGTATCTCTAACAATTTGGCAGCTAACGTGGGCCCCACTCATTGACTTTGGGCAGAGTGAGATAAGATACCACAGGAAGAGTGCACTTGTGTTGATTTTAAAAGTCCCTGTAGGTTGAATCTGCTCCATTCAGGCCCACGACCTCGAACCATGTTTTGGAGTTCAGAGGAATTGGGGAAAGCCCTGATGGCAAGTTATGGGTAGATCACACAAGTTGGTATATTGGGCAAAGGTAAGAAACACCCTTTGTTGATCAGGAGGTTCCTTGGGAACTATCTAGCAAGTCTGGATGGAGGCTGGTGTCAGCCTTAATGGACTGCAGATGGGCAGAATGGGTTCTAAGCCTATGGTGGGGAGGAATCCCCAGGACAGGGACTTATACTTGGGACAGCTTATGATAGCCAAGATGGCTTTTGATAATCGGGATGCTCCATACCCTGTGAGGCTGTCAGAATCGGCAGTGGGCTGAAGGCAGGCTCAAGTATGGGAGGGAAAATTTCTAAGGTACCTATAGAGGGGGAGAAATCCCTGGGAAGACTGGGAGGACAGTCCCAGGACAGAGGGGAAGAATACCTGAATGTTCTTAAGATACTGGGACCAGGAAGGGGTTAAAGAATCCTCTGAGTATTCCTTTGGTAGTCCGTTTGAAAGAATGCTGGCTATATTCCGTCCCCCATCTGATCCCAAAAGAGAGCAGAGAGGAGGAAGGAGAAGGAGGGAAAATCTAGATTCTGGGAAGGATCTTTTAAAATTGGATAGAAATTAGTCAGAGTAAATTATAACAAATTTTTCACCGATCTGAATCTAGATTCAAAACTGATGAGCACTCTATAATGCTTTGTCAAACGTCTTGTCCGTATACGTTGTGTTTATGTTTCTGTGTGAATGAAAGTCTGTGTCTGTGCTTTATCTGACACTTTGTAAGGTTGTCAATTTAGTCAGCCAGCTATCAAGAGCAGAAAGGCTAAGATGGACTGTCCTTGAAATGCCACATTACCTTCCTTCTTCAACCCTCCCAGATCAGTTTGAGAGGAGTGAAGGGACAGAGAGAGAGAGAAAGGGAGAGAAAAATTATTTTACTGCTTATAAAAGAGTGTAGAAGTGTCAAGTCAGGAGTAGACAGAAATAAGTTATATGCAGTTTTGAAGGGGCTTTAATCAAAGCCCACCAGAGGGAAAGGTAAGAAAGTTTAAGCAGGTAGAGATGAGAGGAGCATGGGTACTGTGTGATCAGAAGGCTTGAAAGAAGTAAAAAAAAAGAGGGAAGGAATCTCTCTTTTTCCCTCAAACCAAAGAAAGGCAGGCTAACCAGCATTTAACCATTTCCTGCCTCCCCCAAAGGAGAAACTTTTGTGTAATGGGATACAGCTGAAAGTTAACTGAATTCATTCTGGTAGCATATGGAATTGTGAAAAGGTGAAATGTGTCACTCTTAATTTAACGTTTAAAGATAAGTTAGAATTTATCTGATGGAAGTAAGTGGAAGATAAGTAAGTGAAAAAAGAAAAAAAATTCCAAGCAAGCAGCCTAGAAGAAGGGTTGAGAGTTTTGAATTTAGGTTTAATTAGATCTTGAAGCTAAAGTTGGTACTTATGTTCAAATTAAATCAATGTATCTGATATCAGATAATGAATTTAAGTAGCAGAAAAAGATAGTAATAATAAGAGGCTTTTCTCTCTTTAAAAAGCAATACGTAACAACATCAACAAAACTTTAGGATAAAGAAAAAGAGGTTTTTATTATTTTTTTTGCAGAGGGGGAGGGGAAGAAATGTGGCTTTCTTGGTATGTAAATTGTTAGACATTTAACTCCCTCTAGTTTTTAAGGTTCAGGGTAGGATAAAATTGTTAGGCATTTTATTTGGAATAGAAAGGAGAATAGACATAGTCTGAATAAAGGTAGAAAAGAAAAAGGAATGGTGTAAAGAAAAATGGAAGATGTGGGAGCAAAGGACCCATGTGCTTTCAGCCACTCCTTTCCCCATATTATTTCAGAAGACTTAAGGATGTTGAAAGAGTACAGAGGAAATGAAAATTTGTAACCTGATTGGAAAACTGACAGACAAAGTTATAGAAAGTTTTATTAAATTTAAAAATGGGTACTGACTGGGGTAAAGATATTGATTATTGTGATTAGTAATTGTTACAATTCAATTAATTATTAAGTTTCCAAGTTCCTTGCTTAGAGGAGAAGTCAAGTCTACCTAGTTAACATTGGTTCAAAATTAATAAGATCTCTTTCACCTGGCCTGACAGAATATTAATTTAAGCACATTTTAAATTAACATAATTTTAAACCTTTTAAGAAGGAAAGGTTATTCAGATTGAACCTAAATATATGTGTGTAATATATGATTAAAATACATATATATTGTTACTTGGCATTTATAATTGTAAGGTGCTTAACATAAAGAACTGCAGTATAAGGCAATTATTCCATACCTGATAACTTTGAAATGGGTTCTAAATGTCAAAAGTAAGAAGATAGTTTCTGGAAATGCATTTGACATATGTTTCTAAATTGGATTGTATTTCCACAGAAATTTGATAATTTGAAACCGTTATAATTTATTGTAAATAAGCTGTGATAATGCTGATGTTTGCTATATAATGGTAGACTTTTCATTTGAAATCTTGGCTAAAAAGATTTAATTCATGAACTATCTCATTCTTCCAAAGTGAGTATAATTAGGGAAGAATAAACAAGCTTGTGAAACAGGGACATAAATCCCTCAGACTGTAAGGTTAGCTATTTACCTCTTTATTTTGGTTAAACTGAAATGGGATTCCAGTACAAACAGTCATGTTAATACAGGAATAGGTGCCTAAGTTATCATAAAGTGAATTGACATGGGCTACAGGCTAACAGAGCCTAGCAAATTTCTATAATCAAGAAGTGATAAGTGATTATCAGGTGATAATGTGTGTCCAAGTGTTGATGAGGAGATGAATTTCTGTGCAAGGTGATTTGGAAATATCTAAATGTTGTTATATTAGGAACTGCATTGTTACACTAATGATGAATGGGTTAAGAAACTGTTAAGTAAGGGGAAGTTCTTGTGAATTTTGTGTTAAAGTTGCTGTACTGTAAGTTTTCTATTGAGAAAATAAGAATCCTTGAGAGATAATAAGTGTGATTTTTAAAACTGTTTCATCTAAAAATATATTGGTGTATGTTAATCTGGAGGTTTCTGCTCTACTACACTAATTCTGCAACAATTTAGGAATAAATAGGACTTAAAGTGGTTTTAATGCATTAAAATGTTTAAAGATTTATTTTTGCTTTAAGGGAGAAATTCTTGTCAAATTTTTTTTGCTTTCGTTTATGAAATTCGTGAGATTGATAACTAAGTTATTTGAGGTTACTATTTTAATGCTAAAACTTAAAATTGTTCATCGATTACTGTGTATGGAAAGGAGGGGATTGGGTGAAAATTTTATATGTATTGGTGCTGACCATTCAGAACAATCCTCCTGTAAGTATTATGAAAAGTCAGCCCCTCTCCCTGAGGGTTTTTATGGTCTTTGCCAATTCCCTTTATTTTGTAAAATTGCCTGGGCTGTTGGAAACCATCTGTGTGGGTGACGTCATCAGCCCCAGGAAATGAACTTGTTTGGGTTATGTAGTTCCTAAATAAGCAAAGGATTTTTTTTTGGTAACAACTGGCTTTTACACTGGGACAAATGTAAATTTGAGAAGGAAAGATGCTAAATAGAATCCCTTATGTATGTGACTCTTGGTAAACCTTTATTGCTTATTGCAACTCCATGAGAATAAAATAATTGCATTTGGCTCTAAGCTGTGATTGGTGAAACTTGCTGTTTGAGTTTTTGGGATCATAATTAATCTCGCTTTGAGTTTGAATTTAGGTATAGTTGTCTGCATTAAGTCAGTATCTGGGGAATGCCATTGGCTACTCAGAGAGAAAAACGTGAGTGTTATTCCTGAGTCTGGTTATCTAGTCATGTCCTTGCTTTTCCTTTTTATGGGCTATTTCTGATATTAAAACAAATAGTAGAAGATGTGAGCACAATGTAAGCATGTGGAATTTTACTGTTTTCAATCCAATAATTGGATACTATTATATAGTCTTGCAAAGGATAAATTCCCTGGAATAAGAACATTCTTTCTGAATGATATGGGAACAATTAGATAAAAGAAAGGAAACAAAGTTACAAACACAATGATGGATCATTATCCTATAGACTAAGATAAGGATTTAAAGTTAGCAGTAATAAAGATATATCTGGATGGAATAAGGTTTTTACATGTTACAAAATGATGTAAGAGCAATTGGATATTAATACAATTGACTGGTTACTGAAACTAGATCAGAGACCTCTTCAGTTTGGGAAAAAGAATTTCAGTGTGTTTCTTAGAACCAGGTAACCTGTGGTAATACGGAATTATTAATGGATTATTAATTAATTATTAATGGATTGACAGAAAAGTGAAATTTTCTGTTTTGATTTGAATTCATTCCATGACCTAAACATAAGTTGAAGTTAGTGTTCAAACTTACCGTATGTGTAACTCATTCTTTAGATACAGTGTTGTTAGAAAAGGATAAAGAAGCATGGGGAACAGATGTAAATCTATTAGAGGAATAACATGATTTTAATGGTAAATTTGATTTTGACTGTTATTTATTCAGAAACTAGAACAAGTATAGAAAGGCATACTTAAGACTTACTTTAAAAATGTTCCTCAACCAATGTGAAATTATAGTCATATTTGAGACTGATTATTGGAGCTTGCTATTTTAAGATTTTATGGGATTATTAACTGACTGTTTCTCTGAGTCTAACTTCAGGTGTGGATATAAGGAAAGTCTGCCTGAGCCACTGAACAATGATGCCAGTGAACCTGTGAGATGCTGGTATGAACTGCAAAAAGGTGATCTCATGGAAAGGTTGGGAGAACGACTTTTCTGCCTAAGCTCAAGTAGCATTCTCCTGACTCAGTTTCCCCACTGACACCTGGCAGACTTAAGCCTGGCTAAGTGCCAGTTGTCAATCTATACTTCTGCCTGAAATTGATGTGAAAGTAAGGAAATGTTCCCTTGTTCTGGCTATGTCCCCACTCTTAATGACAAATTCCTATAATCAAAAGATTTGTAAGCATAATACCAGATCAATTAAGTAATAGGTTGGTAAGGAAACATCTGAGGTTAAGATGTAAGTCCAAGATTAAACTATTAGCTTGGGATTTTAGATCAAAAATAATAAATTAGGGTCATTTAATTCTTAGTAGTAGCAAGAAAACAGACAGATTGAGGACTTGTGAAGGTAACATACTTAGTTAATATTATTCCTGTCTCAATTAGTTAATGTTAAAGAAATATGGTTTACAGTCTATCTTGTAAATTCTTTAAAGAGGCATAGCATGACCAGAAGTTGGAAATGTTTATTACTTGACATGTACTGTGTTAAAAATTTATCACTTATTGTATTTATGTAGGTATTGGAACCTGTTGTTAATTTCTTAGTGAAGTCTCATCTTCTTGATGGGGGGATGAATATGGACAATTGGCCAAAGCTCCAATTTTAATTTTTTAAGAGTGATAAGGGGTATACAGCTTAAGAATGGTAATTCATAAATTGTGTCAGGATCAGTTTTGTAGGAGAATGGACATAGGAAAGATGACTTCTACAAAAGATGGCAAGAAGATACTCTGGTAAAGATGGCTTAAATGGACATCCAGACCAGAAAGCTGCAACAGATGATACTCCCCCCCCCCCCATTGCTATTGAGATGAAACTTCTAAATGGACAATTGTCCATCTAGAATTCATTGATTCCTCTTTTTCTTTTGGATCTCTGTTTCTGTACTTAGGAAAAGGACTGCCCCTTGTAATTTGTCAATGTGTCAGTCAGCCTCTCTGCCTTCTTACTTAAAGAAGAGATAGATGAAGGGAAGAATTCATATGAGAAAGTAAAGGAGCATTAAAAATGTGGAAACAAAACGAAATGTTAAGATCTTAGTGGAAAAAAAACACAGAAAATCTCCATCAGATGAGGATGTTAAAAAGGTTTGAAGAAAGTATTGGGGGGAAAGTGTGGAAACATAACCCTTATCTAAACAAAAGGAGGGATTGTGAGAGACAGCAAAAAGTTAAGTTTCCACAGAAGTTATTATTTGATGAAGTCACTGAGAATAAGTCAGATAATAAGAAAGTTAGCAGATTGAAGATGGACTCAACCAATCAGGAGACAGACAGTGGCCTTCAGAAAGTCACAAAATTTTTGATAAGATGGTCCAAGCCTGAAACTGGCCTGACCCAGTAGAGGAATGTAACGGGAAATAACCTGAAGAAAGTTTTTCTTCACTGCACTTGCTTAATGAACCTCATGTATATAAATAGACACACCCTGCATAAAATTATCCCCCCATTTTCTGATCATGGGTCCTATGTTAAAACATGTTTGAGAGGGGGGAATCACACCAAGGGTGGTTACATAATGGACATGTAGAGAAGATGGTGACCTAATGGAGAACGCACCAGTCTGTCTCCTAGTGGGCGCATCTGTCTTGAACTAACAGTATATAACTCATCTCACTTCTGTATTCAGTGCTCTTCCTTCCTAAAAGGTGGGACTGAGCCTGCTTTGACCAAGGTGTTCAACTCCTCTGAACTCTGCTACAATAAATTTCCCTTGATACCTCATTAGTGTCAAGTGTGTCTCTAACAGAAGTGTCTCAGGTCACTGGAACATGAGGGGTATTTGGATTTTCCTTTTTAAGTAATAATAATAGCTAACATTTCTATAGCACCTACCAGGCACTGTGCTGAGTGCTTTACAAATATTATCTCATTTGATCCTCACAACAAACAATCCTGGGAGTAGGGGCCATTATTATCTCCATTTTGTAAATGAGGAAACTGAGGCAAAGAGATGACATGACTCACACAGCTAGTGTCTGAGGCTGGATTTGAACTCCCCTTCCTGACTATATGTCCAATACTCTATACACTGAGTTCCCTAAGGGACCCACCCTTCCAACATTGTCTTCTTGGCATTTAGGATCCTTAACTTGGCTTCTGTCTCAGGGGCTTATTTCTTCGCATTTTCACATCCTCTTGGGGAGAAAGGAATTCCTTTTCCCTCTGGATTCTGAATGTTTCCTAAGACAGTAGCCAATACTTTCAGTAAGCATACATCCACTCACATGCTTTGTTTCATGCCTCCCTTAATACTATTTTAAAATATTAGCACAGAGAGAAGTGAGCATAACCAGGAGAACAGTGCACCCAGTAACAGCAACACTGTTCAATGATCAACTGTGATAGACTTAGCTCTTCTCAGCAATGCAAGGACCTAAGACAGCTCCAAAAGACTCATGATGGAAAGTGCTCTCCACATCCAGAGAAAGAACTATGGAGTCTGAATGCAGAGAGGAGCAGACTATTTTCTCTTTTTTGTGGGTTATTTTCTTTCTCGTGGTTTTTCCATTTTGTTCTTATTCTTCTTTCACAACATAACTAATGTGGAAATATGTTTAACATTTTTGAATTGTATAACCAATTGCTTATTATCTTGGGGAGAGGGAGGGGAGGGGAGGAGAGGGAAGGAGAAAAATTGAAAACTCAAAAATCTTATTTTAAAAATGAATGTTGAAAACTATCTCCACATATAAATGGAAAAAAATAAAATACTACATACAATAATAATAATTAATAATGAGCATAAGACCCCTACCTCTGGTGAGCAGGAACATACCTATCTCTCTTGCTAAACTACTCCAAAGCCTAAAGCTGAATTTTTGCAACATAGCCATCGATTCCAGCTCTGCTCTCTGGGACCAAGAAAAACAAGTCTTGGTTTGATGATGTGATGTGATGGCTTCAATATTAATGACAGTCCTTTCCCTTTAGTGAGAATACTTTAGTGTCTTCTGTCCAAGATGGGCATCCCTGTTCTTTGAGTGAACCTGTGTATGGCCTGATCACACCAGCACCTGCCCAAATCCATCCTTCCTCTAAGATCACTCTGCCTCCTTACTGTCCTCCACTGGTCAGTCTGGCCAAGTGCCTTCAATCAGCCTCTTTTCCTTGACCTGATCTAGGTTGTCTAGCCTCCTGAACTAGACCCCAATGCCTTTTCATAATCTGTCTATAAGTCACTCAGTCTTCCCAACCAACACTCTAAGCCTGCCTTCAAATATCCATCCATTACTCCTGAACCACTGTATCTGCTCTCTCCAAGTCTGTCCATCCTCACTAAAGACCAGCTTGTCTATTCCACATTGTCTGGTCCATGTGACCCTTCTCCCAGGACAGTCCATCTTTACAGAAAAATGTCAGTCCCTTAATCTCATAATTCTAAGCCCCCTAATTGTCTGCCCTCCCTGTGTCAGTCTGTTTCATCCTCCCCACACACAGTCTCCTTAGAGCAGTGATAACTACTTATTAAGCTATTTCCCCTCAGTCCCACCTCATTGTCCCTTAAATTAGGCCCCATGTCCTCATCCTCATCTGGGTCTGCCTTCCCAAAGAATTCTGTTCCTATGGCTTAAGTCAGTTCATCTGTCCATCCTCATCCCTAGATCAGATTCTCCCTCCATCTCATACCCAAATATCTCCCCAGATGACTCTCCAACACCCCCAAATCCATCTCTCTCTTTGACACTTTGTGTCAAAGTCTGTCAACTCCACTCTCTTCTCCCCCATAACCATGTCCACACCCCATCTGTCCATACCTCTACATGTCAGTGTGCCTATCTATCCAAACCTTCCTCTAGCACCATGGTCAGTTTGGTTTAGCAGAAAGAGCAAAGCATGTGAAGTCAAGGACTGACCTTACCTCTAATACTCACTCACTCCCTCTTGAACCTTGGGCAAACCACAGCCTCCCTGAGCCTCAGTTCCTTCATCTGTAAAACGAGTGGTTGATTTTGGCAACCTCTAAGTCCCCTTCCTAAATCTATGGTTTGATGATCTGTCCTGTCCAGGCTCCCATGTCAGTCTGTCCACTCCCTCCTGGTGAGTCAATCCATTTCTCTAGCTTCATTCCAAATTGGTCAGTCCCCAGTCAATCAGTTCCTTTGTCCAGTTTCCTCAAATCAGTCAGCTGAACTCCATCTGTCCACTCCTTTCAGGTTGGTCAGTCCATCCTTCCAGCTCACCCTCCCCAGGTCAATCAGTCTGCATGCCCATCCCTGCCAGGACAGTCAACTCATCTGTCCCCGCCCCCCACATCCACCATGTCATCTCCCTGGCTTCACTCAGGGCTTCTATTCAGGTGGCCAGGTCATTAATCCATTGGTTCAATTTTCTATTGTCTCAGCCCCTATCAATGAATCTGTCTGTGCAACGCCTTCAGGCTAATCTCAAGGTCCAGTCCCTGCTCTCAGTCCATCTCTACCTCACCCAGGTCAGTCTATCAAATCCCCTGAAACTAGTCAGCTCATCTGCCCATCTCAATAAGGAGCACATAGAGGATGGATGAGCCTGAGGAGGGTGTGAAGAGGGGTGCAGGATTGGAGTCAGCCACCTCAAAGGGGAAAGGGCTACCTCTGGGAGTGCTGGGTTCTTGCTCACTGTGGGAGGGGCACACTATAAATGAAGGCAGGGAGATGGCAGGAGGTATTCTGCCAAGGAGGGGCTGAACCTTGGGACTTAGAGGTCCCTTTGAACTAGAATGTCTGATCCTGTGAAAGGTCCAGTAAGAGGAGCATAGACTTCTCAGGGACTATGAAATCAAGTGGGATGTCAGAACTTGCCAGACAGTGCTAAGAGATCATTCAAGTCCCCTGGACCCTTCTCTTTCTCTCCCTCCTTCTCTCTCTCCTCTCTCTCTCCCCCTCCTTCTCCTCTCCCTCGCTCCTCATCTCCTCTCTTCTCCTCTTCTGTGTCTCTCTCTCCCTCCCTCTCTCTTTTCCTCCCATTCTCTTCCTCTCCTCTTTGTCTCTCTCCCCCCTCCCTCCTCTTCTTTCTCTATATCATCTTCCTCATCTTCCACTAATTTCTCAGTTTCTTGCAATCTGGATTTCACCTCTCCCCTCCACTGAAACTGTCTCCAAGGTTGTCTCAGTGATCTCTTAACTACTAACTCCCCAGGCCTCTCTCTGTCCTCACTTTCCTTGATGTCTCAGAAGCCTTTTACAACCAAGCACCCCCTGCTCCCTTTCCTGTTCTCTCTCCCCTCCCTAGCTTGTGGGCCACTGCTCCCTCCTCCTCCTCCCCACTGCCAGACCTCTCTCAGTCTCCTTGGTGGAATCATCCTAGATCTTTGCCCTCCTCTGAGATGTCCCGGTCTTGGGTTCTCTTTTCTCTCCCTTCTCATTTGCTTCCATAGGTTCTACTGTCATCACTCCACAGATAAGTTCTGGTTCTTTCAACAAAACCGCAGGGACACCTCTCCACCTGGATATCCTGTTGCCTTTCAAAGTCAGCCTGTCCAAAACAAAGCTTCTTCACCTTCTACCATCCCCATTTCTGTGGCAACTACTACCATCCTCCCCATCACCAACCTCCACAACTTCAGCACCATCCAAGACATTCTCTTCCTCCTCAGCCTGCCCTCATATCTGACTAAGCCTTGGCCAAGCTTATTTCCCCTCTTTGGCCCTCAGTTTCTCTATGTGTAAAATAAGATGGTTGAACTCTGTGCCCTCTGGGTAAAATTATGGTGTAGGTCCATAGATCATTAGTTAGGAGGAACTTAGAGGCCATCTAGACCAGTCCTTCCTCATTGCCCAGCCCTCCCCCATCTCCCACAGTTTTGCAAGGCTGAAGCTGAGACAGGAAGTGATTGGCCCAGTCACACAAATCAGGCTTTGAAAAACTCACCCCCAACTCTTTCTGCTCATAAATGCCCAGTGTCTGAGTCTTGCTCCCTCTCTACTCTATCCCAGAACCTGCATTGCAGCATGCCCCCTCCAAAAAGTTGCCATCCCCTATCCCATCAGCTCTCAATCTTGTCCTTTCTCTGCTTTGGGCAGCATTGATTGGTGCTGGCCAGGGAGGTGAATACCATCTCTTTTCCTATTTCTGCCTTTAAGACCTTAGGTAAGTAGATTCTCATCTCTGGTCTTCAACTGGAAAAGAGATGTCCAATACCAGCTCCAAATCTTATGATGTCTGACCCAAGGGACAGGGTGAGGCTTCCCAAAGAGACATCAGGGAGAAGAATGTCTAGATCTGGCCCCAGAGACCAAAACTGGGGGGAGGGGGAGTGAGCAGTCACAGGGAGAAGAGAATTCAATTTGTAGCTGCCATCCTCTGTTAAAATGTAAACTCAAAGGCAGGGATATCTTCACTTTTATCTTTGTATCCCCTGTGACCAGCACACGGCCTGGCACATAGTAGGTGCTTAATTAATTGAAGTCACTATCTGAAAGTGGGATAACTCGATGCCCTCTGAAGCCCCTTCTGACTGTGGAATTCTAGGTCTAAGATAGGAGAAGGCAGTCCACTAACAATGGGGGTTGTACCCAAGTGGGACAGACTGACTTGGGAGGCAGTAGGTGGCCTCTGGCTGGGGGTCTTTCAGTAGAGACTGGAGGGCCACTTGTTGGGGTTGTTGGATAGTGGATTCATGGTCAGGCTAGACACACACTGAAGTCCTTTACAATGGGAAAAACCTGTGGAGTTGTGTGTGTGTGTGTGTGTGTGTGTGTGTGTGTGTGTGTGTGTGAGAGAGAGAGAGAGAGAGAGATTCTAACACCAGTGAGTAGTGAGTGCCCTCATGGGAGGTCTCAGGCAGAGGTATAAAGATTCCTTGAAAGCATGTATGTCAGAGAAGGGATTTCAACTTAGGTAAGGGTTTGAATGGATGCCCACCAAAGTCCCTTCTTGCTCTCAGAGTTCATTATTTTACAAGGAGAGCACTCCAGGATGTAGAAGACTGGAGGGTGAGACCCATGCCTTTGAAAGCCAAGGACAAACATAGCTATTTCTCTACCAGAGATGCTTGGGGCAGTGGATAGAGTTCCAATCTTGAAGCCAGGGAGACCAAGCATTCAGGTATCATCTCTGGCACATCCTAGCTCTGGGTCCCTGGGCAGGTCACAAGCTCCCTATGCCCCCAAACAATGCTCTAAGACTATATTAAGTAATTAACCGTTTGCCTCCCCAAGGAAGTTTCTACATAGGAAAACTCTCTACATTGATGAAATTTTAGGTCTGAACAACCACAAACACAAAAAATCAAATGTTATTGTATCAGGTTGGTGTCTTTTTCCCCATTGGACCATGGGCTCAGTGATTCCTAGGAGCATGGGCCTGCTGAATTTTGTATGTCCCCCAATGTTCTATATACAGTTGCTGTTTAATAAATGTTTACTGAGTGAGTGTATGAATGAGGTGCCTCCTGAGGGCTCAGTGAATTTTGTTGAGTCCGACAAGACGAGGGCATAAATAACCACAACCAGGCTCCTTGAGACTTGAGATCTTTTTGGTCCTACCAGCCCCAGCCCAGCCTACGCATACCAAGATGTGGTCAGGGCACCTCCCCAACACCAGGCCCACCCAAAGCATTGGAAGGCAGGGAGAAGATTCAAAATCTTGAGTCCACTGGTTACTGGCTCTTCCGAAAGGCCAGCTTCAGCATATTCTGTGCATCCTTGGCTGCCCTGTCTAGATAGGCCCTGAGCATTTGGTAGACAGTGGCAAAGGAGAGGCTACAAGAGGCCAGGACCCCCAGGACGGGCAGGGATGCCAGCTCTTGGGCAAAGGTGATTGCGGTGCCCTTGTTGGCCCGGCCCAGCAAGTCAATGACCTGACTCTTGCTCACCTCGCACAGTGGGCTGCACACCCCACTCTGCATGGCCTGCAGAGACCCGCCAGTCCGTTGAGCCAGCCTGTACAGGGAGGCTGACTCCAGGCCAAAGCTACGACGGTAGGTGGCCATAGTGTTCATGAGCAGGCCGATATCGCAGGCCACCTCGGTCACTCCTGGCACTATCTGAATGTTAAGAGTGCAGGCCACCGTGGCCACGAGCCACACGTGCTGGAGCATGGAGGCAGCCTTTTTCTCCAAGATGGGCTGGGACACATTGGGTAGGGCCACCAGAAAGGCGTGGCGCTTGTGGCTGTCCAGATCTTGGGATATGGTTTCAGCGAACAGTGGGAAGTCATACTTGGCCAGTTCAAACGTGGAGAGCAGGAAGACTTTGGGTTTGACCACTCCCTCAGCTGCAGAAGACAAGAGTCCTAGCCATCTGCCCAGGCCCCCCTCCTCTGGGAAGCCCTCCCAGATGGCTGAGTTGGTCTGAAAAAACTGTCTTCATGGCCCCCTTCCTCCCAATAACCTCCTCCATGGCTCAGCACCCCCCTTTTCTGAAGAAGACCCCACCCCATCATCCAAGCACTGGCTCCTTCCCTCCTCCTAGAAGCCTGGCCAGAGTGTTCTGTCATTCCCTTATCTTATGAAGATAAGGCCTCCCCTTGTTGTTCCCCCAGATAAGAACCTGGGCCATCTCCAAAGCACCCCCACCTCAGTGGAACCCTCCCAAGCTTCTTAACAAGCCCTTTTTAATAAGATAACTTCAAGGTCCCCAGCTGAGCCCAGCCCATCTCCATCCTGTTCTGGAAGCCTTCCCTGGCCTCTAGGCCATGTTTTAGAGTCAGATCTCTCCAAATTCTGGAGCACAGGGACAAGGCCACAGAGTCACAGTCCTAGAAGGGAGCTGCAAGGGAGGAGGAGCAAGTATCTAAGGCACCCCATTTCTGATCAGGGCCTCCTTCCACAAGTGATCATCCAGGCCTCTCATGACAGGACACTCACAACCTGCTGCCCCTTCTTACAGAACGGCTAAATCTTGTCATTCAGAGGGACTTTGGAGAGCATCTGACCTGTGCAAAAATCACTCTGCAAAATCCGAAATGAGTGATCACCTGACGTGAATACCTACCATGGTGGGGAACTCATTACCTATGAGGACAGTCCTTCCTCCATTGGGAGAGCTATCATTAGGATCACAGACTTAGAACTGGAAGATACCTTAGAGGCCAACTATCCCCTCATTTTGCTGAGAAGGAAACTGACAACCAGAGAGGTTGTGATTTATTCAAGGTCACATAGTAAGTGGCAGAGCCGGATTAGAACCTAGGACCTCTGACTTCAAATCCACCATCCTTTCCCCAGCACCCCACTGGCCCCCTCCCCAAACTATCTGTTTCCCCAGCATGAAGTTGAGATCTGATTCTCTGCCCCTTCTGCCCCTCATTCTGCCTTCCAGGTGCACACAGAACAGGGCAAGGGATTGAATGGCCTCCCAGCTCCATCCTTATATCCTGCAGGCCCCAGGTTAAGCCCTGGCAGTCCTCGGGTCTTCCTCACACAGAACCTAACAAGGCACTCCACACAGTAGGTTCTTAGTGGGAAACACAGACTCTGAGAAAGCCTCGTGGACCCAGCCCCAGGGGGTGCCCTTCCTTTACCCAACCCCCAAGGCCCTCTCAGTCTAAAGCTCAGCAGATTTAGAGCCTGGAGGGACCTGAGGAGGAGAAGGGAGAGTAAGTATATATTAATAATTATTATTATAAGCAACATAAGAATATATTGTTATTAATTTATTAATTATTATTACTATGTCCAGGGTACTGGGCTAAACACTTTTTAGAAATATGATTTCATTTCATCCTCACAACTACCCTAACAGGCAGGTACTAGTTATTGTTGTAGATGGTGCAGTGGTCAGAGAGCCAGGTCTCGAGTCAGGAGGACCTGAATTCAAATCTAACCTCAGACATTTACTAGCTGTCTGACCCTGGATAAATCATTTCACTCTGCCTCAGTTTCCTCATCTGTAAAATGAGCTGGAGAAGGAAATGGCAAACCACTCCAGTATCTTTGCTAAGAAAACCCCAAATGGGGCCACAAAGAATCAGACAAGCCTGAACTTGGCCTAATTCTAGTGCCTTCCCTCTATTGTCTCTTATGTATCCTGTATATAAAATATGTCCTGGACATACAGTGCTGCCTGTTTGTACATATTTGTCTCCCTCATTAGACTGTCTTTGGGTCCCTTGAGAACAGGGACTAACTTTTGACTCTTTTTCTGTATCCCTAGTGCTGAGCAGAGTGCCTGGCACATAGTAGGCTCTTAGTAAATGCTTATTGCCTGAACAGACTAAAGCTGCCTCCGGGATCTCAAAGCATCCTGATGGCTTCTTTGTCCCTTTCCCCACCATGGCGGTGATCCTTTCTGTCTTCTAAGTCCCACCTCCACAGAACCCTCCCAGCCCATTCCAGCCCATGCTGACCTTCTCCTCCTCTGATCTCTTGTAGAACTATCACACTATGTCGGGGCAAGAGGGGACCCAGAAAACATCTAGTCCAACCTACTAGGAAACGGAGGCCAAGAGAGGAAGGGCAGTGTGGTAGAGGGAGGAGAGCTCTGGACTAGGAGTCAGGAAGTTCAAGTTCCAACTCAGATACTTACTGTGTGACCCTGGGTGAGTCACTTATTGCTATTTGCCTTAGTTTCCTCATCTGTAAAATTAAAGGCTTAGACTTTCTATTTCTGTTCCAGATTTATTATCCTAGGACTTGTAGGACCAAAGCCAGAAGAGACATTGAAGACAATTTAGGTTTTTTTAACAAAGGAAAAAAAACAAGGAATGACGTGACTTTCCAAAGGTCACAAAGAGAATCACTGTCAGAGCTGAACTCGAGTCCATCCCTTCTACTAGTACTTTGTATGACCTGGCCTCCATCGCTCCGTCTGTGCCTTGGTCCCTTTCCACTGGCCATCGCTCTTCCTCAGGTAGGGGCTTATCATACTTTCGTTTACACTGTGCTTATTTGTGTGGGGGTCACATTACTAATGCCAGTAACATTTATGGAGACCTGTCAGATTTACAGAACACTTGACAGATATTATCTCATTTGATCCTCACAACAACCTCAGGAGGTTGGGGAAATTATTGTTGTCATTTTACAGATGAGGAAACTGAGACCAAGAGATGAAAAGTGACTTGCCTAGGATCAGTCAGCTAAGTGTCCAAGGTAAGATTTGAACTGCGTTCAAATCCAACACTCTCTTCCCTAAGCCAACTGTTTCATCATTGCTAATAGCCCATATTCCTCTTCACGGGGAAGAGACCCTGCCTTATTCATCTTTTCCTTCCCATCCCTGTGCCTAGCACCGTGCGTTGCCTATAGCAGGCATGTTCTCTTCCTCCCCACATTTTCCTGGAGGATTCTATCTGGACCTTGCCTTTGCCCTCCCACATTCTCTCTGTTACCTTTCCTGTCTCCATCGGATTGTAAGTTTCCTTGAAAGCAGGGTCTTTATCACATCAGTCTGATTCACAGCACCCTGCCCACAGCAGATGCTTAACTAACGTTCTTAGAATTGTACTAAACAGAACCCTGTTCTCTGGCGTCTCTCCTTTGTCAGAAAAATCTCAATCAGAGCTTCAAATAAGGTAGGGTGAAAGGGACTTTGCCAGGGGCACTTATATGTAAAGAGTACATTTCTGCAGTGTGGAGACACCTAGTTACTAACTGGCAACTCCCCACTTTGTTAAAAAGAATGATGAGTTAAAATAAGAAGGTACCAGATCTCTCACTGTGTTAATAACATTGATCTTTGCACCACCAGAATAACTATTTCTCCTGCTCATCTAAATTTCTCTACATTACTTCCTGAATTGCTTTTGCAGCAGGAATTACTAAGTTGATTTGAGAATCTTCTTTGCTGTTTGACTCAGGTGCCCAGCCTGCTTCTGACAGCAATCCCCATCTCCAGTAGCAAAGGTGCCTATCTGGGCTGCAGTGACTAGAAGGTCTTCTGCCTAGTTTCTATTTTCCATCCTGGGGATCCCTCCATTCTGTTGTAGTTCAGACCCATGGATTGGTCTAGCAGGCAGGAAGAGTCCCAAGTTTGGGAGATAAGGGCTCTGGAGTCTAGTCTCAGTTCTGCCCCTCAATTCAATGTGTGCCCACAGTTCCCTTCTCTGGATCTGTTTTTTCTTTCAATTGGAGAGAGCTAACCCCACCCTACTGACCTCACAGTTGAAGGATTGAAGGCTCAAAACCAGGTCTGTTTAGCCTGAAGAAAAGGAAACTTGAGCCCCATTGTCCAACATGGTGGTCTTGGGTTAGAAGGGTCAGACTTGTTTGGGTCAAAATGATCAGATTTATATTAGGGGGAGGCTACAGAGAGGCCATATGAATGTTAGAAAATCCACTCATCCTCAAGAGAGAATGGAAATAGTTTCGGAAATGAGATATTGGGGTCCCCAAATCCCAAGAGACTTTGACACATAGTGGAAGAACGACCTCTAAAGTAGTTACTAACTGAATATAGTTTAGCTTGGAAAAATTAAGAAGCAAGTTACATAGATTTGCTGACCCTAAACATGAAGGAACAGAGAACCGGGACTCAGGGATTACTAAATACAATTCAACAAACCAGAAATAAACCTGAAGACGTAAAGTTAGCTAGAGGAGTCCTATTTTTGTGTTCCAGAGAGCTTGGCTGGGATTGAAGAATCTGCTGAGAGGAAATTCTCTTCTAGATAAGGTTCTGAGAAATGAATAGGGCTTTAACCTAGAAAGAGATTATGCAAGTTTTATGTAAGGGCATCTATGTTCTAAGTGAGCTGCAGCAGGAGAAGCAGCAGCCCTTTCAAAGAAAAGAAGCATGACAGAGCCCACTCTTCCATGAGGAAAAAGTTCTCCCCCCAACTAAGGATTCCAACTGAGACCAGAATTTGGAATGTGACAGAAACTCCAAAATCTTGTGGCTAACAGCAGCCAGTGCTGACCAGGAGGCCAGTAGAGAGCAGAGGTTGATGAGCTATCTCTATCTAAGCTGCCCCTCAACACATGTTCTCAAGCTCCAGCTGTAGCCTGAATTTGTGCCCCTCTATGCATGGGTTGTCTATGTTCATCCCTTCACATGTGCACCCTTCCCACCGATTGTGTATGTGTCTGTGGGAGACTAATCTAGGTCTGTGGGGTGAATGTTCTATGGCTACTTCTCTTACTATGTTATTTCATCAAATGTCTTTGCTTTGAGCCAGTTGTGTCCTCTGCAACAAGGAAAGACACCAATGAGGGCTCATGAGCTATCATTTGGAGTAGAGGCAGACCCACAAAGTACCACTCTATGGGGAACATAATGTGCATATTCAGGGGTACTTCGTGTAGATACTGCTGCCCTGGACCCCTGAGGGGATAACTAGAAGTAAGCTGAGGGAGGCTGATGGAGGCAGATGTAGGAATGAGCTAAACAAGACCATTAGAATGATCCCCAAATGGAATGGGGTACTTTGATAGGTAATGAGTTCCCTACCCTTGTAAGTGTTCAAGCAAAGTTGGAATAATTTGTCAAAGGTGGTTCTGGGCAGGGGGTGGGGGGATGCGTTGCTGCATCTTTAGCTAGGGGTTGGAGTAGTTACCCTCTGAGGTAGTGCAGGATGGAGCCAGGAGAGAGAGAGGCAAACAGAGAGAGAGAGAGAGAGAGAGAGAGAGAGAGAGAGAGAGAGAGAGAGAGAGAGAGAAGGAATGATGGATGGATTGAGATCCCAAAAGGAAGGAGAGGGGACTGGACCTACTGCATCCTGAGACAGCAGAGAAGGAATGAAAGGCAGATGAAACCAGAGAAGTCTCTCTATTAGGTACAAGTCTTCTCAGCTAAGGGTCAGCTAGGTGTCATGGTGGAATCCTGCCTCAGACACTTACTGACCATGTGACCCTGGGCAAGTCACTTAACCTCTATCTGTCTCAATTTTCCCCATCTACAGAATGGTGATAATAGCAGTACCTCCCTCCCAGTGTTGTTGTGAGAATAAAATAAAATAAAATTTGTAAAGTGCTTTGTGATCCTTGCTTTAAGCATCATACAAACATTGGCTGTCACACGTAAGAGATGAAGCCATCTGCTGAGATGTGACCTGATGATTGGTACCTGAGTGGCTTTGGGCAAGTCTCTTGCCTCCTGGAAGCCTCAGTTTCCTTGTCTGTAAAATGAGGAGATTGGTATAATGGACTCTGAGACCACTTTCAGCTGGAAAGCAATAGATCTATGATCCTTCTAGCACCTTTTTTCCATTCTCCCACCTGTGTCTCAGTCGATGAATGGAAAACACAAAGATTAGGCTCAACAAAAAGAAACGAGTCCTATCAAGATATATCCAAAAGTGAAATGGGTTCCCTTGGGACACAGGGCTCCCTGTCACTGGGAGACTCCAAGCAGAGGCTAGATCATCACTTGTCAGGCATGTTAAACGGGGTACAGGATTATAAATCTCGAGCCAGGAGGTCCTTTGGACTATTTAGTTCAATGTCCTTATTTTACTGATGAGGAAATTGAGTCCCAGAGAAATAATAGGACTTGCCCAAAGCCGTGAGCAGGGAGAAGTACTTTTGCTCATGTATAGACTAAGCTAGTACCACCCTAGAGACTTTCAGACTTGAGATTTCAGGATTCTGTGATATTAAGGATATTGAAGCAGTGGGTGCCCATTCTCTGGAGATTTTTAAATGGAGGTTGGATGAATGACCATTTGTCAGTGGGATTGTAGAAGGAGTCCCTGTTCAGGTACCTTTGGGGGATCCATTTGCCTTGAGATTTTTAAATTCATTGATATTAGGAATGAGTTCCTTGTCCCTAGAAATTTCCAAATAGGGGGTTGGGTAATCATTTATCTCTCATTGACTGCAGGACAGCTGCTGCTCAGGTAGGGACTGGACATCAGTCCACCTCAGTTCTGCGTCGCTGCTTCCATAATCCTCCAGCGTGTGTGAGTGACCAAGGAAGGTAAAGGCTATCTGAGGGTGAACTCCCCCCCCCCACTTTGGGGGCTCCAAACATCATTCTGGAACCCTTAAATTACTCCCAGAATCCCCAATCCCTTACCTTGCAAGTAGATACGGCAGTTTTCCCGGATCTCCAAAAGCACGCCTTCCTCAGAGAAGGTGCTGGGCCGGCGTTGGCGTGAGGCAGCTATGTCCACGTCAACCTTGGAGCGGACAAAATAGAAGTGCTTCTTCTTGGCCTGGATAGCGCAGGCCAGCTGCGCGTGACTGGTCGTGAAGCGTTCAGAGGCAAGGATGATAAAGAAGTCATAGCGGCTGGGTGGAATGCTTTCTAGGTACTCGTCTTGCAGTAAGGGGGTCTCTATGCTCGGCAGGTCCCAGATGATGATGTTGGGGTATTTGGGGTGCGGGTACGGTGTTGGGTCCAAGGTTGTCTCCGCCAACCCTGTCTTGGCTGAGCCCTGGTCTTCATCGCCCAAGCCACGGAGGGCATTGACAAAAGTGGACTTTCCTGAGCTCACACTTCCCGTGATGGCGATGTCCAACCGAACATTCTCTAGGGAGTGGAGGGTGGAACGTAACTTGGCAGATATCACGGCCAGACTCTCTCCTCTGAAAACTTCACCAAAAGCCGCCATCTCTTCAGGCGTCAGAGTCAAGCTCTTCCTAGACTCCTGGGCTGTCCCTAGAGATTGGGCGGCCATCAGAGGAGAAAGCTCAGGGGACCTCAACTTGGAGGGGCCTGATGACCTTCAATAGAAGGAGGGAGGGGGACACATCAGGCATCCCTCTGTTCACCAGTGGCCTTGGAAAGTCTCTTTCCATCTCTGGGTCTAACTTTGCTCCTCTATAAAATGCAGAGGTTGAATAAGGGCACTCTCAATTCCGACAGTCCATGTTCTAAGGATCTTCTCTGCTCTGATATTCTCTATTCTAAGGATACTCCCAGTTCTGATATTCTCTGTTCTAATGCCTTCCCAGCTCTGCCATTCCATGTTCTAGGTTCCCTCCCAGCTCTAACATGATAAGCCTGGATGACATGGAGTCTCCAGCTTTAAGCTCTAAATCCTTTGATCCTATGACTCTTTAAGTCTTCTCCATCCTGATGTGTATGTGCTTGGCTGCCTCAGTGAACTAGAATACATAGACCTGCTTTGGCCACGCTTGTCTATACACATCTCCTGCCATCTTCTCACTGCTTCTCCCCTCCCCCATTTCCAGTTCTTTAACCCTAATCAAATCAGCTCTGACCTAGTTCTGGAGTGTCCATTTATTCTACCCCCTCCTCCAGTCCTATCCCAGCCCAAGTGACCTTCCCTGATCCAGAGCGGTGCTGTCTGCCCTAGGAGCACTTGTATTTGCATCCCAGGGCTTAGCGCAATGTTAGGTGTTTCTAATCACTCAAGAACCATATTTCCATTTATTCCATTCCCCTGCTGGGTCCCCAACACGATACTAGGTACCAAGTGAGGGAGAGGGAAAGGGATAAGAACTGGAGGAAGGGCCATCCTGTGAGCCTAGAAGTCACCCCCTCTACACCCCAGTGGGTTAAACTTCTTTCTTGGTTCTCCCAGCTTCAAGTTGGTCTGTAGCCAATTGTAGACATCCCCTCCTCATCCCTGCCTTGTTCTACCATCTTCCTTCAAGGCTTGGATCCCATGTCTTCTCTAGGAAGGGTTTCCTTCCTTCTCTCTTCCTCTGCTCAAGGCTCCCCAGCTTTGAAGTGGTATGATCTCTCCTACCTGAAAGTTTCTCATAGACCATGTCTGCCCATCTCCTTAGCTGATCTCCCCAAGTTCTCTCTCTCTCCTCTCTCTCTCCCTCTCCCTCTCACTCTCACTCTCTTTCTCTCTCACACACACACACACCAACCTTGGGAGACAGGTGTAACTTTACACTCTTTCAAGGCCATACACATAATAGAATTGTTCAGAACAAATCCTTTTATGAAGGACATTTGTTCCATGAAGTTTGCATTCAGTCAAAAGGCCACACTCAAGGACTTAGAAGACCACAAGTGACCTCCAGGCCACAGGTTCCCCACCTCTATCTTAGTCTGTCCCTGCCGTACACACACACACATTCCCCCAGTCCCCAGTAAATGGTGAGCCATCTAAAGAGCCTCAGAGATGTGATTGAGGAGACCCCTGGGAATTAGAAGGGAAAGTGAGCTGAGACTTCTCCCACACTCACATCTCACCTGAGTGCCTTCGATCACCCCAAGTGTAATTAAAACATACCCACTGGAGCCCTCCCTGCCTGGCTTCCAGCCAGCCCAAATCGAGACACCTTTAAAAGTGCAAGAAGCCCATCCATGCCAAGCATTACTGGGGCCAGGCCCAGGTAGAATAGTGGGATCTTGTGAAAGTTCAGAGTACTGGGTTCAAGTCTTGGCTCATCTTAGACAAGTCCCTGCCACTATTAAGTGGTTTCTTCATCTGTAACATAAAGGGGTTGGCCTAAATGGCTCCTAAAGTCTCTCCCAACTCTGATATTCCAACCACTCTCCCTCTCCCAGTGCAGGTCCCTCTGGATGGAAGGAAACTTGGTCTAGACCTGACCACTCTGAGTCCTGGACTTGAGACAAGAATGCCAGGTGCCAGTCCCGCCTCCAAAATTCACCAGTCGTGGATAACCTTGAGCAAGTCTCCTTCCTTTTCTGGGCCTATTTCCTCCTCAGTAGAGTAGGGATAGTAATCTATGTACTTCTGGGGTACAATGAAAAGAACTGTGGTTTTGGGGGCCAGTAGACCTTGGTTCAAATCCTGTCTGTCAATTATTACTACCTGAGCTGGCCTCAGGCAAATCACTTCCCCTCTGTCTGCCTCAGTTGCCTCATCTGTAAAGTTCACTTCCTCTCTCTCTGCCTCAGTTTTCTCATCTATCAAGTGAGCAGGTAGGACTAGATAGATGGCCTTGAGTGTCCCTTCCAGCTGTGGCTCTAGGATCCTCCTCACTCTGGGTCTCACTTTCCTCATCTGTAAAATGAGAGTCTTGGGCTAGTTAGCCTCTGAGGTCCCTTCCAGGACTAAATCAGTGGGTCCAAGCATCCTGCTCTCACAAGGCTATAAAGTTGGAAACCTTCAGGCCTCGCTCCCTTGCTACCTCTGTCCTCTCACTCCATTCTGCCTTTGATTGGTCTCAGATTCCTTATACCTTACTGGCCTTCAATCTAGGGACACTGGCCTCCAGTCTGGTCCTCACACTCAGGACACTTTTCACTGGCTGTACCTGTGTTGGGCTGCTCCTCCCTCCTCCCCTCTGCCTCCTGGCTGGTCCCAGCTGAAATCCCACCATCTCCAGGCAGCCCCTGGTGACCCCGTTCCACCCCTTAATAGCAGCCCTCTAGTTTCTCTTCAGTTTCTCCTGTCTGTAGTTTATACAGAGCTGGGCTTGCATTGTCTCCACTAGACTGTGAGCACCTTGAGAGCAGAGACTGCTTTTGGCCTTTCTATGGCCAGTACCTGCTGCAAAGTAGGTGCCTTTTTCTTGTTGACTGTGAGCTCTCTCCTCCAGGTTCCCAACAAGTGGACAAGTAGTGAGTCTCACCTGGCTTAACAGACTGGGCACAGAGAAAGGCACCCCAATAGGTCGAGCCAGTTGTCAACGGGGCAGGCAGACACACACATTCTTACACACTCTCACACACTCAAACTCAGCAATAAAAGCAGACTCAAAAGATGACTCATTCTCTGTTCATTCTCAGTCTCAGCCACACCAGTTGACCAGCACATGGTCACAATCACAAACACAAATTACACTCTCAGTCCTCCTCAAGGAATTTCCTACTCTGGGCACACTCAAATCACACCAGAGGTCAGTGTCAGACTCACCTATTCAGAGTCTCTCCCACAGAACCTCATGACCACTGTCACATACAGGGTCACACAGATTCATATGCCTATCCCTCCCCAGAAAATTATCCTTTCTTCCTCCAGAGATCCCTTTTGCTGGGATGGAACATGAGGGTAGGGTCAAGGTGAGTTGGGTTGAGTTGGGTAGTTATTTTTAGGGGCTGAAACCCGTCTATCTCTCCTTATCTTCCAATAGGTGTGTGTTAAGGGGCAGGGTGGAGGGGAGGGTGACCCTGCCTCGCCACCCTCTACCCTAACTCACGTTTAGCAGGGCCTCCCTTTGGCCCTGGCCCTTCTGCCTCCTCTTCCAGAACCCTGGAATCCCACCAACTCCATTGGCTCCCTGGCCAGACCTGTTGCTAGGACCCATTGTAATAAGATCTGAATTCTGATTGGCCCACTCCTGGGGAGGGGGTGGGGGCATCTTCTAGTAAGGCAAGTAAGGGGGCAGGGTTTTGGAGTGGAGCCAGGGGATTGCCATCAAAGGACCCTTCAGGTTCCAGAATGGGAAGAGGAGATTGGGAGGAAGCTTGTCATCAAGCGATCAGGCTCCTCCATTCTAAGCCCTCTCGTTTACACTTACTCTGTCCTCCTCCACTCATGGACCCTCCCCAGCACCTCACTAGGAATCCTATCTCCCCAGTGCCTCTTCCCCACAAGGGTGACATGCTTATGGGATAGGGAAGGAGGAAGTTGTCCTTAAACGGGCCCTCCTCCACCTTCCCCCGCCCCCCACCTATCAGACCCTGGAAGACAGCCCTATGTCCCCCCCAACCCTCCACCCCTTGTTGTCCCCCAGGCCCGTCTGGAAGTAGTCTGAGTCTCCCAGCCCATTGGTTTCTTCACATGAATTTTTTTTTTGGTAGGGATAGGGGACAGGGATGGGGGAATAGGGATGGGGGATGGTGGGGTGGAGTGGTCAGGAGGGGGGGTTTTCTTTCTTTGGGAGAGAGGTGGCCGTCTTTATTTCTCTTCGACCGCATCCCGTTTCTTCCAGCTCTCCAGAATGTACTTGAGCAGCAGACCAAGCTTCCGGCGGGCTGAGATTGGAGGATCCTCCCCGCCGCCCTCGCCTGCCCCCCTCTTCTCCAACCCGGCCCCGCTGGCAACGTCGAGGCGGGCATCAGAGCCAGGGGAAGTGGCCTCTTCCTCCAGGGCCTTGATCCGGACACGCTGGGCATCCTCGGCCATCTCGTTGAGGCAGCCCTGTAGCATGGTGTAGACAGTCCCAAAGGAGATGCCACCGGCCACCAGTGTCCCGAACACAGGGATGCCCTTCTCAAAGGCCCGAGCCACGCGCATGGCCCCGTCCGACGACTGGGCATACATGCGCAGCACCGCCTCGGGTGAGACCTCAGTGGCCAGAGGAGAGCGAATCACAGAGCGCAGGTCACCAGCCTGCTTGCCCACCTGCTCAGCCAGCCGGGCCAGCGAGTCGTCATCCAGGCCAAAGCTGCGGTGGTAGCCCCGCAGGGAACGGATCAGGAGAGCGTCATCGTAGGCGGCTGCCAGCCCAGGCACAGGTAAAGCCTGGATGACCCCAGACACCAAGGCTGTCTTCAGCACCTGTTCCTGCAGGGCATCCTTCTTCTTTTGCAAAGCCTGCAGTGAGATGTCTGGTAGGGATAGGAGACCAGCATGGCGGCGATGGGCTGGTAGCTCCCGCTCCCAAGTGGCCACGAGCAGAGGAAAATCATAGCGGGCCGGCGAGAGATTGGACACAAGGAAGATCCGGGGATCCTGGACCCCGGCAGCTCGGAGACGTTCCGCACAGTGGTCTCGGATCTCCTGCAAGACAGCACTCTCGCTGTAGCCTGATGGGCGCTGGGTGCGAGAAGCTGCCAGGTCCTCATCCACCTTTGTGCGGATAAAGTAGAATTTCTTGCCCTGGCGGAGGATCTCAGTCGCCAGCCGGGTCTCCACGGCCCCACAGCGGCGGGGTGAGACCAGGAGGAAGAAATTGTAGCGAGCAAAGTCTACTTGCTTCAGGTACTTGTCAGCTGGGCAGCCAGGTGAGCCGGCCCCTGGCAGGTCCCACAGCATGAGCTCAGGAAGCTGAGGGTGGGGATAGGGAGTGGGCTGGGTTGTAGTCTCGATGACGCCTGTCCGGGCTGCACCCGGGTCCTCGGCCCCAATCCCTCGAAGGGCGTTGATCAAAGAAGACTTGCCGGCCCCGGACTCGCCCGTCACACCCACCTCGAGGCGGCTACTCTCTGCGGAGCCCAGAAGCTCCCGGAGGCGGGAGGCAGCCTTGGGGATATCCCCCAGCTCGAAGGCTGTACGAAGAGCCTCAAGCTCCTCCTTAGCCATGAGGATGGTGCTCTCCTCCTCAGACGGGGGGGCATGTGACTTGGACGCCATTGCGCCCCTGGGGAGAGTGGGGGGGGAGTGGGGGAGTCTCGATGCGTGTGCTCCTTGGGGTAGGGGGCAGGCTGCTCACACCACCTAGGCCCTGAGACCCGGCCAGGGAAAGAGATGAGGGGTGGGGAGGAGAGACAGACGGTTAGTGGTAAAGGCAGCCAATCCCGACAGCCTCCCCTCCCCGCCCCCATTGCCCACGTTACAGGATGTAGCCTTGGAACCCCAGACTGGGAGTCAGGAATTGGTGGGTCCCTGACTCACAGGCAACCCATTCTCTTGGGCAGGTATCCTGTCCCTCTCTAATCCTCAGTTTCGCCAACTGTCAAACAAGGAGGTTGGCCTTAGTGGTCCTGAAAGACCTCCCAGCTCTCACATTTTCTGACTCTATGACTCTGTTTGCCCAATCTCACCTCCATTTTACCTCCTCTGTACCTCACCCACCACACTCACTGTACTTGTCTGTTTTTTACTAATATAATGTAATGATATCTCCTCTTACACTTGTGTTTTCTGAAGGTCTTTCCTCATCCTTATCCCATTCAAGCTTCCTAACATCTTTGTGAGGGAAGCAAGGATTCTTAATCCCCATTTCACTGACAGGTAAAGTAAGGCCCAGAGCAGTAAAGTGACTTAGATACCCAAGGTCACAGAGCAGTTTAGTAGGAAAGTTGGCCCCAGACATTAAGCCTGGGGAAGGAACATGAGGATCAGCTTCATCCAGTCTACTCATTTCACAGGGGAGGAAACTGAGACCACATCAGGAGATGGAGTATATGAGGTGTAGGAAGTAATCTTTTGCCTTTCCTCTCTCCTCCACAGCCTGTCATTACATCATGGGACATTTAGACCTAGAAGGGACCTTTGTCTTAACCCAGAATGGCAGCAATGACAGATTGTGTGAAGTTGTAAGTACCAGACTCAACGTTTCTGACAACCTTATGTTCTAGATCTCAGTTTCCTTCTCTGTAAAATGCTAGGGTTAGATGAAGTTTCCTTCTAGCCCTAGAATACTATGAGCCCATGGTCCTCACTCCCAGTTTCATCCTCTGTTACTAAGGTGAAGAATGGTTCTCTGAGATGGCCCACCCTTTGGATCTCCCCAGCCCAAAATCTTCCTCTCTTTCTGGGTTTCCCTTTCATTTTTCTCTTTTATGTCCTATCTTGGGGGTCTGGTCCTAGGGAGAGGGAGAAATGGGGGGGTCTGAGGTGGAATGAGATATAATCAACAGTAGAATGTGGGGAAACAGGGGAAATTAGACTCATTTCTCCCCTGTAAACCCAGGGTACATGAATGACAGAGCCTGGCAGAGTCTACGGAGAAAGCTAGAGAATTAAGTCTCCACACCCAACAGACACATAAAGACTTCCTCCCTTCAGCCCCATGGATGATGGTTCAGGGTTTGTTTGGTTTTTAGTATAATTGTAATTGGGGCCCCAACACACACACCACTCAAGACCTCTCTCTCTCTTCCTCTCCTCTGGTCATGAAAGACCCAGGATGTTCAAGGAGCAAACTACAGGTCCATGGAGCAGTCAGTAGAATCACACCACTTCTCTTCTCTGCCTCCTCCCATCTCCTGATCATCTGAGATCTTTCAGGACTGAGCCTGGGAAATTGGATTCATCATCCCCCACCCCAGCACAGTCACCACCTTCCCTCTTCCTCTCTTCATTATGAAAGTTCTGGATATTTGAATGAGCAGTCTCTAGTGACCATGAGACCAGATGCCCGCAAGATATGCTGAACTCCCACACCTGGGATTTATCCTTCCATGGAGAGCTCTGGGGTATTCAGGTGGTAAAATTCCTAGAGCCCCTGTCTATGCCTACACCACAATCCTCTCTTTTCTCCATGACCTCTTGGGAAGGTCTGGGATGTCTGGATAGGGGCTCAAGAGAAAAGAGGGGATTGGGCTGACATCCCCCACACCTGGAGTTTCTCCTTCTCTTTGGGCAGGGCCTGAGCTGTTTGAGCAGCAGACCATAACAGCTGGAATCTGTAGAAGAAACTGGGGAGAATCCAGCCAGCCCACAGATTTCTTCTCTCCCTTGCTCAAAGGGTCTAGGAGCTCTGAGACATGTAGCACAGGCTCAAAAGGCAGCTTAGCCTGAGCACTTGGGCCCAAACCCAAACCATTCTCTTAGCTTGAGTAACCAAGGGCCAGATGCTAGGGGTCCATCAAAGTTAGCTAGAGAATTGGGCTCCTTCCCTCTAGCCCTGAGCAGACCTTTCCTCTCTTCCTAAGGTTTCAGAGGTAATTGGGATGTACCCCTCCCTACCTAAACCCTGGGCTCCCTCCTCCCCTCCATTCTAAAGACTATTGGGGGGTCCAAAGGGCAACCAGGAGAATTGGACCTAGATTCTATTTACCCGGGATTTCTCTTCCCTTCTTCCCTGTGGATTGCCCTGATCTCACCCACATTGGTACCATTTCCCCCCAGAATCAACTCACATTCACAGAGGAATTTCCCACACCCCTCAGACTCTCCCCGCCCACGGGGTCTCTCCCCGTTTGCCTGGGCTCATACCCTGTTGCTAGGGGCCATTATAACGGGGGCTAGCGGCTGATTGGCTGGCCCCGCCCAGCCAGGTAACACCAGCAGGGGCCCAGGCCAACAATGCCCACTGGGGTGACCTCATGAGTGGACCCTGAGGGGGGAGGGGAAGGGATAGATGTCCCCTCCCCCCCATTGATCAAGTGATTGGCCCCTGGTTCTTTCAACAAACATTTACTGAACTTTCTCTGAGCACAAGGTCCCATACGGGAAACTGAGGTAAATAAGACACAGCCTCTCTATGTTTAGGGAGTTCACAGTCTAGGGGAACCCACAGCCTAGTAGAGTCAGACACATACATGAATATCTTTCTGGCTCTCCTTTTCTCTCCCACTCCCCTTTCTCTTTCTTCTTATCTATCCTCCCTCTCCCTCCTCCCTCCTCTTTCTATCTGTCTCTCTCTCTCCCTCTCTCCCTCCCTCTCCCTCTCCCTCCCTCTCCCTTCCTCTCCTTCTCTCTCTCTCTCTCTCTCTCTCTCTCTCTCTCTCTCTCTCTCTCTCTCTCTCTCTCTCTCTCTCTCTCTCTCTCTCTCTCCCTCTCTCCCTCTCTCTCTCTCTCTGTCCCTCTCTTCCCCCCATTTCTCTCTCCCTCTGCCTCTTCTAACAACATCAGCCTGGGTGGTCTTTGCCAAATCTCTTCCCTTCTCTGGTCCTAGGTTTCTCAACTATTGAATGTAGATGATTGGACCAACACTGGAGATTTAGAATTGCCGAGACCTTAGAGGTCATTGAGCCCAATGCCCTTATTTGATAGATGAGAAAACTGAAGCCTAGACAAAGCTAGGAATTGGGGGGGGGGGGGAGGGAAGTGGAGAGGGGACGGAACCAGTGTAGGATTTGAACTTGGGTCCCAGACTCCAAAACCCTGCCTTTATTTTGTGCCTGTATACAGTGGATGTGATGCTTTGAGTCTTGGGCCCCATCAGCCCAGCAGTAGCTCAACCATTGCCATTTTGCCGACCCAGGTCAGCTCCTCCTTAGGTAGCCTGGTAGCTCTCCACCACCAGGTTCTGAACGTAATGTGGACTCAGTTTAGACCAAGAGCAACTCGGGGCTGCTGAACTCCAAGGCTTCCCCAGCAGCAGCACCCATGGGTAGGTCCCAAAACCTCAGTCTTCAAGGCAGGTCTGGAAAGCCCAGGTAAGGCTTGGAGACTTCTCCTTGGGGACTAAAGGATCAGAGGAGCTGAGGACCCAACTTGGGTGTTGAAGGACAAGATGAGTATGGGAGAGAATTCAAGAAAAGACAAGGCATGTTTGGGGAAATGAGCTAATGTATAATTTGTTGTTGGCTATTGTGGGACCCGAGGGAGCCTCTGAGCTGGGCTTTGTCTGGAGAGGCTCTTTGAGGGCATCCACACTTGGGGTGGGCTTCTGTTGTCAGAGAGAAGAAAGATTCTCTCTTTGTAGGCTAGGAATGATGAGCAGGGAAGCTATCAGAATGAGGGTGGGCTCTCAGATGAGCCAAGTGGCCATCTACACCCCCAGCAGGGCTGGGAGGAGAGGGCCAAAAACTGAGCCAGCAGCTGCGTTGCGGCGGCACTTGTGCTCCAGTATGGCATGACTTTTGGAGAAGCATTGTGGCTTCCCAATGAGGTGGTAGCTCAGTCCCACAGGGTGGTTCTCAGGCAGTTGGCACAGATTCTCAGAGCCACACCCTTGAATGGTGACGTTCTGACCCCCTGGGAAAAGGATGAATCCCAAAGGTTGGAAAATGGCCTCTTCCTCCCCCCCTCCCCCCCCAGAGGCAGACTCAGAACACCCACCAGAGCCCGAAGGGTGGGACCTAGATCATTCAGTCTGGTCCCTTCATTTTCAAGATGAGCAGACTGGGACCCGAGGGAGGGAGGATACTTGCCCAAAGGTCACAGAGAATAAGCAGCTCCCAGCTTCCCTTGGTCAGGGTTCCCTTTACCCCTTCGCCTCTTCACCCTTTCTCCCCCTTCCTTTCATCCCCATTACCTCCATTCGGAAGCAGGTTCATCTTAGCACAGAAGGTCTCCCCTTCAAAGCAGAGCAGATAAAATCTTTCATCACAGGAGCCGTAAAACGACCGGTAGCAGATGGGGCACAGCATATCACTGCTTCTACCCATGGGCGGGGTCACTGGGGAATCCAGGGGAGAGGAAGTGAGAGGGCTATCCAAGGCCCATAGAGTCAGTCTCTGCCCTCAGAGCCCCTTACACTCCACACACACACAGGTTTGTGGGCATTTGGGTCCAGAGAATGGCCCCAGATGGTGAGGTGGCTGTCTACTGAGCCAGCAATCCCCTAACCCATGCCCTGTCTGGTGATGTACCTAGCATGGGGGGCTCACTGCAGGTACCACCACTGCAACAGGTGACATTGACCCAAGCACGAAGCTCCGCTTCATAAGATAGGCTGTAGACCTGAGGCTGGCAATCCTTAGAAGCCACACAGGAGCCATTCCTTCCGATGGTTTGATATTTATTCTGTGGACCTTAGTGGGAGAACAGAAGAGGACAGAGCTCAGGGGCCACCCAGCAGACACTGCCACCTTCCCTCAGCATCCTCCTCCCAGCCCTTGGTGGGCTTATTCTGGGGAAGTGTCCCCTGGAAAAGGAAGCAGGTGCGTACAACCCTCTGTGCAAAGACTGTCCTCAGGCTTAAAGGGGCCCTTGAGGAATCCTTGGGCACTCAGGTATCTGGTTCTTTCTCCTACTCCATTTCCCTCTGCTATCTTTCCAGTCTGTGTGTCTCGGTATCTTTAGAATCACATAACTTAGAGGGGGGAAGGACATTTGAAGGTGTCTAAACTAAACCCTCTGTTTTACAGATGAAGAAACTGATGCCCAAAGAGGAAAGAGTCACTTATTCATGGTCACCAAGCAAATGTGTGGGAGAGAGCTCAGATTTGAACTCAGTTCCTCTGGGACCTGGAGTCTGGGGGAGATCCCCTGGGAAGTCAGTCCCAGGGGCTCCAGGTCAGGTTCACACACTCTACTAAAGGGAGGGCCATGCTAGACAGATAAGAAAACAGCCCAGAGACTTATCCAAGGTCACAGAATTTGAATTCAAGACTTGTGACGCTCTGTTCCTTGCTCTTTTCCCCATACCTCTCTGCCTCTGTCTCCTTTTCCTCATCTGCATTTCTCCTCTGTTCCCCTCTTTCTCTCTCCCTCCCTGTCTCTCTCCCCACTCTGCTTCTGTGTCTCTGGTTCTGTTTATGTCTGTGGCTCTCCCTTGGTGGATGTCTCCCTGTTTCTCCTTTTTTCCGTCTGTCTCTACCTCTGTCCCTGTTCCTAGATTTTGAAGGTGGACAGTACTCTCTGCAGGGAAACAGACCACCTCGGACTTTAGTAGGTGGAAAATGTCACTGGCAGTGGGGAGTCAGAAGATGAGCCTGAAATTCATTCTTCGCTGTCCTCCACCTCCAGAGGACTAGCTTCTACTGGTAAGTGGCAGCCCCAGATTACTTCTCCTCCCACAGGATGACCCAGCCCAGGACTCCCCCCGGATGGGAAAATGTGCTTGTATGTCCCCCCAGAGAGCTCAGGAGGGTGGCTTTGACCACTCACCCATGAACTCCACTGTGCTAAGGCAGGTATCCTTCCCAGCAGGGCATAAGAAGGTTGTACAGGTATCCGAGTCTGTGCAGTAGTAACAGCTGGTGTTCTTGGGTTTAGATGTGGTCTCTGAGATGGTGGTAGGTTCTGCAGAGAGAGACAAGCAGGGCTTAGGAGAGGGGGTTAGAAGGGGACTGTACCTAGTTAAGAGTCAGGGTTGATTCTGGTTGGGAGGGAATGTTATCTTCTGGCAGTTTCCTGGGGCAGAGCAGGACAAGCATGTTGTCTGGTTGGATTCTGAAGCAGGTGAGAAGAAAGAGGAGACTGTGATTTTAAGAGATAGCTGCTTCAATCCCCTCAGTTTTATGGAGGAGGGAAACTGAGGCCCAGAGACTGGAAGGAACCAGCCCAACTTCATATAGCCACTTTAGTTCTAGGATCAAAGGATTTAGAGTTAGTGCAATATTTAGAAATAAAATCTAGTCCAGGAGTTAACAGAGGGTTCATGAACTTAGGTGGGGAAAAGAAATTACATCTTGAAAATTTAGTATTTCCTTCAATTATTTAAAAAGATGATTCTGAGAAAAGGTCCATAGGCTTCCACAGACTGCCCAAGGAGTCCATGACAAAAAAAGAGAAAGAATCCTAGATCTAATCTAACCTACCCCATTTTGCAGAGGAGGCTCAGAGAAGGGAGTGGTTTGCCCAGAATCATACATCAACAGGAGATAGAATTTTAAGCTCAAGTGAAGCTTAGGGATCACCAAAGGCATCACGCTCAGTTTACAGAGGAACCTTATAAAGTCAAGAGATTTTTAAGCCAAGGGCCCAAAGTCATAGAGTAGCCAGGCTAGCACTAGGACCCATTTCTCTTGGTTCAAATGCAACTCTATCACTCTGGGTCAAGGCAGAGGGTAAAATGGGGGAGGGCCAGTGGGAAATAAGAATGTGTGTTGGGCAGAGGGTACAGAGGCTATAGTTTGGAAGGAAAGAATGCCCAGGGTATAACCATGGAAGGAAAGACCAGGGTCTTAGGGTGATCATGAGAGGGAGAATCTGGGTGTCATGGGAGGGGAGAGAGAGAACCCACCCCCTCACTGGAAATTAAAGGCCAGAGAGTTCACTCAGATCCACAGACTTGTCCCAGAATTCTTAGATCATAGGTCAGAGTTGGAAAGACTCCTTAGAGACCATGGTGGCCAACTTCCCCAAAGAAACTGAGACCCAGGGGGCAGCTTGTAAGTGCCCAAAATCACATCTCAAGTCCAGGGCAGAGCTGAGATATGAACCCAAAGCTTCTAGGAATGAGGAAGGGTGGCCCCACAAAACACAAGGGAAGGCAGACATCGGACCAGCACAGGGACCCATCCACTTACCACCAGAGGTAACTAGTGCAAACAGGTGCCCAAGAACCAAGACGAGCATGGTTGCCAAGGACAGGAGGGTCTAGGAGGAAAGTCAGGACAGAGAAAGTTGGGTCCTTTTATCCAGGCACTGAGGCTGGGCAAGACAGAAGAGCAAACAACCAGTGAAGATAAGGATGGCCCCCACCCAAACCAACTAACCTCTTAGATTCCAAAAGGACTCTGAAATGGCCCTTCTCCCTGCACCCCAACCCAAGGACCCAACTCGAGACAGTGTCTAAGAAAGCCTACATCTGGATGGCAGCTCTGACACTGATTCCCTGGATAACCTTGGGCACATCCATCCTCTTCTCTCTAGGCCTCAGTTTCCATAAGATCATAGATTCAGAGCTAAGAGAGACCTTAGAGACTACGGAATATAATGTTCTCATTTTACAGGTGAGGTTAGATGATAAATCTAGAGCCTCATACCTAAGGCAGCATTTGAACTCAGATCTTTCTGTGTTTAAACCCCATGTTCTGTTCACTAGTTTCTGGGCCACCCAGTTTCCTCCTTTGTAAAATAAAGGATGTAATTAATTACAAAGATTTTGTTGTTTTTTTCCAGTAGGAGTGGGAGGGTGAAAAAGGTAAATGATAATGGACAAAAATAAAATTTAGTAACTAAAACTAAAATATAATAAAGCAGGTCAGATTAGGTGGTCTCTAAGAACTTTTCTGACTCTGAGTCTTATGATTCTACATAAGATATATGTGCCACATTGGGCATAGATTTGTTTTCTCTGGGCCTTAGTTCATCCTTAAAGTTAAGAGACTGCTCTAGATCAGGGGTGAGGAATCTTCGGCCTCAAGGCCACATGTGGCCCTCCAGGTCCTCAAGTGCAGTCCTTTGACCGAATTCAGACTTCATAGAACAAATCCCCTTAATAAAAGGATTTGTTCTGTAAAACTTGGAGTGGGTCAAAAGTTCAGACCCGAGGTCTCACTGCAAGTTCCCCACCCCAGGTGGATTAGTCAGCAGTCTTTAGCCAGGGATAAGTGAACTTGTTTCTTTAATATTTTGGTTTCTGTGTCTCAGTATAATTGGTTTCCTTTGTAATTCTATGCATTTTACTTTGTGTTAAAAACCTTCTGGGAAGGGTTTATAGGCTTTACCCAACTGCCAGTAGGGTCTATGATACAAAAATACAAAGCAAAAAAAAAAAACAGTAACAAATTCTTGAAACTAAGCACTTCCTCATGTTCTGTTCTGTGTGGCAGTACGCAATAATGAAAAGCAGGCCAGCCAGAAGCATTTAGGAAATACTCACTGTGGAGCAGGTTGTGGGCAGAGAAATACAAACGTGGAAGGATCTTGAAGCTCCTATGCAGAGTTTGGTTGGGATTCAAAAAAGGTAAGGCAAGAAAGCCTTGTTCCCCTGCTCAGGGACCAGGAAGAAACACCCCACCTCTTCTGCATCTTTGGTCTCAGCTAAAAGTCCCTGCAAAGTTATAGGGTTGGACAAGGCCATCTCTGGAGCCATCCCAGCTCCCCTGTTTTGTGTTTTTCAATTAGTCACCCCTTTGGGGTAGATACCACAAGCAATGAGGGGAATGTTTTCCCTAGAAGGCTACTGAAAAACAGGTTTTGTGTGAGAAAAAAGAAGGGAGGGAGGAAGAGGCCCTGAGATGGGAGAAGGAAGTAAGGAGTGGGGTGGTCAGCACTCTATTTGCCTTTCTGGGAAATGAGAGAGTTTGGGTGGGTATCTGGGCACTGTGGGAAATGCCAGGGCCAGGTTCCTGTATTACCAAAGCTCCAGTTCCTGCCAGAGCAAACACTCCAGGGTTAGAGGAGGAGGAGAGAGAGAAGGTGGAGACCCCCAGCTGACACTGGAGAATAGAGGTCAGCAGGGGAGGAAGCAGACATCTCCTCTACCCTCAGGACTGCTAACATGTCCTGGGCTAGCCCAGCCCAATTGTGGACCTGCCAAATTGTATTAGGGCCCAGGAAGGGAGTAAGGAGACTTGGCCCATTTCTAGCTTCAGCTCTCTGGCTGACTGATTCCCTTGAGTCCTGGGCTCCCAGTGACTTTGTTCTTTGAGATCATGATCTCCCCACAATCTCAAAGACCTCAGGATGGTCTGTGGCATGGATCCCTCTTCCAGAGCCCACTTGGTCCTTCAGCAGTGGTGAGGAACCCTCTCTGTGGGCTAAACCACATGAGACAGATAGGGAATAGTAAAAAAATCACACTTTTTTTTTTTGAGGCAATTGAGGTTAAGTGATTTGCCCACTGTCACACAGCTAGTAAGTATCTCAAGCCAGATTCGAACTCAGCTCCTCCTGACTCCAGGACCAGTGATCTGTCCACTGAACCACCTAGTTATTCCTTGAGATTGAACTCAGTGATATCTAGGCTTTCTTCCAGAGCTGCAGCCTATGACTGACTGATTCCTTTATGCACTTGGGTCTTCTATGGTGGCTTTTAGCAGGGACCGAAAGTTATAGGAACCTCCCTTCCTCCCTCCCCACAGACCCCCACTGAGAAGGCAAGCAGTTAGATATAGGTTATACATGTGAAGACATACAGAACACTCCCATAACAGTTATGTTGTGAAAGACTGACTATATTTCCCTCCATCCCATCCCTTTAAGTATTTGACATTCCAGATAAACTGAATGCGTTTTTTGATGGTACTGAAAAGGGGAGTTAATGGGACCAGAAGCCTGGTAGGTTAAATGCAGATTGTCTGGGGTCTTAAATCCAGGCAGAAAAGTCCAAATATTTTTTTTCTGGTGGTGCTAGGGAGCCACAGAAGGGTTTTGAGAAGGGGAGTGGTAACACCATCAAATCTGTATCTTGGTAAGATTATTTCTGTAGCTGAGTGAAAGAGGGGAAGGGCTGAAATAAAGGAACCAATTAATTAAGAGTCTGATTACAATAGTACTGACAGAGGTTGCTGGCAAGAAAATGAAGATAAGGGGACAAATATGAGAGGTGTACTTAAAGGAGATCACAATCGATAGACTTTACAACTGATTAGACATGGTAAGGAGGAGGTGACCTACAAGTGAAGGTGGAAGATAGAGGAGAAAGCAAGTTGACTCTAGAGACAAAGGATTTGGATTCAAATCCTGCCTGTGTGACCTTGGACAAGTCATTTGACATCCTCAAACCTCAGTTTCCCTCATCGATGAAATGAGGAGCTTGGACTCTCTGAGGTCCCAGCTCTAGGGTCTCTATAAGTAAATCCAAATTAATTTGGGGTGGGAAAAGTGCTACCACCTGGAGGGGGCAAGTAAGAAGGGTCTCCTGAAGAAGGTATATGATAGGCATTTCAAAGAAAGTCAAGGTGAGGTGAGCAGGGAGGGAATCTCAGGCATAACTTCCTCCCATGCATCACTGGAGGGTTAAGGTCAGGCGTGTGCTTCTGTTTCTTGGCCTTTTTCTGTGTGTCGGTCACAGTCTCTCTCTGTCCTCCATGTCTCTCTGTCCTGAGTGGAAGAGGAGCTGTGCGGAGTGGGTTGTCAGGGAGAAGAGATTTGGAGACTGAGGACAGGGTCTGGGTGACACATGCCTGGCTTGGAATAGCCAAAGCTGAGGTCACTTCCTGGGGGGAAATTTAGAGAGCCAGGGACCTGACTCACCCCCTAGTACCACACCCTACCTGATACCCATTCACCCAGGGATGGAGTCACAGCTCCAGGATGCCTTCCTCTTTCTCCCAAAGTCTTTCTCCCCATGAGCTTCTCTTTCCCTGAAAGATGTCCCATTAGGTGCAAAAGATCCTTAGGGCTAAGAATCTGAGTCCTATAAGTGGCTGGGGTGGAGCTGGCCCAGCCCAGTGTGAGTCAGTCAGTCACCCATCTAGTATCGGCAGCCTGGGGCCTTCATACAGACTGAGAGGGCACTTGGTGTGCTATTCCTGACTCAGTGTGTGTGACTTGGTCCTGGATTCCTCACAGTTTTCAGGATATTGAGATAGAGGCTAAGAAACAGAGATACAGATGGAGACAGATAGACCTGGGGAGAGACAGAAACATGGAAAGGAAGACAGACATAGGGGAAACATACTGAGAGACAGACTGAGAGATTGATGGGGGAGATATGGAAAGAAAAAAACAGATTCCAGAGACACTGAGACAGACACATGCATAGATATGGGGACCAAGGAGGATGGAGGGAATAAACACCTCTTATGTGCTAATATTTACAAATATTATCTCACTTAATCCTTGGTCACCTATTTTCAAGGTTCAAACTAGGTGCTTTTACTATTCCCATTTTACAGCTGATAAAACTGAGGCAAACAGAGGTTAATTGACTTGCCAGGGCCACACAGCCAGAAAGTGTTTGAGCTAGATAGCAACTCAGGTCTTCCTGATTCCAGGCCCAGCACCCTATCCTCTGCACTACCTAGCTGCCTCAGGAAGATGGAGAGAAACAGACTAAAAAAATGGTAAATTAGGGAGAAACTGAAGAGACACAGAAAAACAATGAGATGAGAGAGAGACAAGAAGTTACACTGGGAAACAGAGATAGTGAGAGTGAGATGTGGAGCTTAAGATGGAGGAGACAGACAGACATAAGGAAAGACAAGACAGAGGAAAGCAGATTGAGATAGAGTAGAAAAAATACAGGGAAAGACAGGTACAAGTAAAGACAAAGAAAGAACACCACGGGGAGAGAAAAAGACAGGCTAAAAGATGGGGAAAGAAATTGAGGGAGGCAGACACTGAGTGATAAGGGGAGAGACACACAGAGACAGGTAAAGAGAGATGGAGAGAAAGACTACGACAGACAGAATGCTGAAGTTATAGGGACAGAGAGAACAGAGAGCTAAAGAATGAGCCATGGGGGAGGCGGGGTTGGGAGGGGGAGTTCCTGAAGCCTCAGGGAGGAGTTGGCCCCAGCGGAATACGGTGGAAACCTCCCTCAAGGGAGTGGAAATAAATCATCCCGGGCTCAGTCCGGGTGCAGAGAGACAGAAGAGCTGACACCTTACTGGACATGAGGGCGCTGACCCTGCTTCTTCTGTTGCTGGCTGCTGCCCAGATTCAAGGTAGGGGACCCAGAGGAGTCTGGGAAGGGGGTTCTGGAGTTTGGGAGAAAGTGGAAAAGTAAGGCAAGGAGAAAAATAGCCTTCTTCGCAATTTTCCGACCGAAGAGAGGCACAGACTAAGAGATTTAAGAAAACAAAGGGAACGGGGTGGAGACACGGGAAGAGGCGAGGTGAGACCCTTGTTCAGGGTCTCATAGGATCTTAGATCTGGAGTTGTAAGGGCCAGTAGAGGTCACCTAGTCCAACCCCCTTATTTTACAGATAAGGAAACTGAGGCCCAGGGAGGGAAATGACTTAGGAGTAAGTGGCCCAGCCAGGCGGTGGATGAGTCTTTCGAACTCGAATAGATTCTGACAGACTCGGAAAAAAAATAGAGTTATAGGGAGAGGTGGTGAATGGAATGCGGAGACGTGGTGGGGAAGATATAGTCACCAAGAGGACTGGAGACGGGCGGGGTCCGAGCGGGGTCCGAGAGGCAGCGGAGGGACGGAAAGCTTGTTCTTTCACTTCAGAATGTGTGGCCCCTCCGCCGCCACTTCCCGCAGCTTACATTTAATTCAAATTTGAAGTTGGGAAACCTGGCAAAGAGGAACTTAGTCAATCGCCGGGGGTTACGGGAAGGAAGCAACCCCCGGGGGAAGGGGAATGAGTAACCGGAGGGAAACGCAGCTGGAGGAATGAGGAAAGCACTAGAGGGGACCCCATGGGGGGGGGGGGGGCGGCCAGGGAGAAAACGCTGGGGGTCGAAGGGTAGGATAGGACGAGGAGCTAGCCTGGACGAGAAGAGGCTAGAGAAGGCAGGTGGGGAGCCATGCCTAGGAGAGAGGGATGGCACCTAGCTGGAGGGGGATGGACAGCGGGAGTTGAGGACAGGGACCTCGGGGGAGACGAGCAGGGAGCTCTTGAGGGGCACCGAGCGGCAGGGACCACGTGAGAGGGTGAGGGCAATGGAATGTGGGGGCAGAGCGCGAATTCGAGCCTTAGCAAGTGACCGGGACCACCCAGGGAGCGGGGGGCGCCCAAGTGCCACCCTCGGCTGCCTCGCCCCCTTGTCTCCCCAGTGTCCTCGGGCTTGCGCTGTTACCATTGCGAGAGCCGCGGGAACTGCACGATCGAGACGTGCCTCCCAGGGCAGGAGCTGTGCCGAACCACCGCATACACCAACCGCCGGACAGGTGAGAACTGGGACCCGTGCCAAGCTGGTCCCTTCGCTGCCTCGCAGGAGGACAGGCACTTGTCTCTAGAAGGCCCCTGTGAAGTAGAGAGACGTGTGAGTGGATCGTCGAACGCGATCCCTCCATCTGACTCACTGGGAAACTGAGAAACTCTCCCAGAGCCCTCAGCTTATCTTCGAGGCTCCGAGGACCTGCCCGAGGTTACGAAGTCACTTAGAGGCAGAATGTAAAAGGCCTTGAACGCAAAATCCAATTACCCTGCAAAAGTCAGAAGAAATGAAAAAGGGAGGGGGCAGGGATAGGGGGAGCCAGGCCAAGGACCAGCTCAGTTTGGACGACCAGGTGGGCGTCATTTTGTGACAACAGGAGACTCCTGCTCCTATAAGGAAAGGGAAGGTGGACTGTTATTAACTCTTGGAGCTAAGAGTCAGACTGGAGTCTTCTGCCCAGGGCCTTTAAATTTAAGAAAGCAAACCAGAGTCACTGGATGTGGACACTGAAAGGTCTTAGATATCATCCCTTCCACCTCTCCCGTCATAGATGGGGAATCAGAGGCCCAAAGAGAAGGGTTTTTGCCAGATGTCACACAAGCTTGGGGAGGAGCTAGGATCAGAACCCAGGGCTGGGCACTCCAGTTGTCTGACATCTCAGAAAATAGGATGGTTCCTTGCCAACACTGACCCTTCCACACCTGTGCCTTGAGTCCGCCCTTTTCTCTGCAACCTAGCTAAATTATTGATTTTCTTATCTTTGATCATGTTCTCTCCCTCTCTCCTCTATTCCTCCCTTTAGCCTGTAGACACCAACTTGCAGAATCATAACAGGTTTGAGCTAGGAGACCATTAAGACTCGAAATTCAGAGAAAGGAGTTGACCAACTGGTCACTTATGAGCTGTGAATTTCCTATAAAGCTTGCAAACGTCTCACTTTGCAAATATCTCATTTGATTCTCTCAACCATCTTGGGAGGTAGGTGCTATTATTAGCCTTGCTTTTCAGATGAGTAAAATGAGGCACAGAGAGGTTAAGAAGTGACTAGAACAACATTACATAGCTGGAAAAAAATGTTTTACACAGGTCTTTCTGACTCAGTGTCCAGCACGTTTATCCATTGTGCTACCTAGTGCACTCAGCACAAAATAGCATGTACACTGATAAAGAAAAACATAGCCTAAGTCCTAAGTAATTTCAGGGGGAACACTAACCATGGGGAGCAGCAGGGGAGGCTTCCTGGAGGAGGTAGCCTTTGAGGTCCCCGAGGGATTCTGAGAGGCAGAGATGAGGAGAAGGAGTATCCCCAGGCTCAGAGGACAGCCACTTTAGAAGATACCCATGATTTCTACCTCCTCTGACTCATATTTCTACTTCCTCTGACTCATACAGCTATCCTCCATGGCGGGCTAGTGGGCTGCTTCCCAAACTTCTCATCTATTCCTTCTATCCTAATGGTCTCTATATGACTATGTCACTAGTGTTTTCTGTCTCAGCCTTTTAATCTCCATTCTAAAGCTCTCCATCTTGTTTCCACTGGTCCTTGGATTTCCTCATGTAAAAAAAAAGTCTTAATATACAGTGCTACCTCCCTCCTTTTTTTTTTTTTTTTATCTATTTGACTCCTTTTCAAAAAGTTGTAGCCTTCTGGAGCCATGCTGAGTCCTTTCCAATCTACCAAGGCTCAGCATCACAGAATCTCAAAAACTGGAAGGACCCACTCCTGAAAAAAAAAATCCCTGATAAAATATTTAGACCATCCCATCTTCCTTCCCCCATACTGGATTCTGAGTCTTTTCTCAGCTTCTCCCTCTATTCCTGATAATATCCTGGAATGTCTCTCTTCCTCTTCTCTTTCTCATCTCCAGATTCCTTCCCCATTGAGTGTCCCAGCATGAGATTTCTCTGACCTTTCTAGAATAGAAGCTTGGACTTGGAACTGGGAAGACCTGAGGTCATATCTAGTCTCAGACACTTACTAGGTGTGTGACCCTGGGCAAGTCACTTAACCTCTGTTTACCTAATAATAATAATAACCCTGGCACCTTCCTGTCTTCCCACACCTCATCGCCCCACCACATATGCTACAATCCAGTGACACTGGCTTCCATGCTATTCCTTCTCCAGACTTTCCATTGACTGTCCTCCATGCCTGGAAATACTCTGCCTCCTCACTGCCATTTCCTGGCTTCCTTCAAGACTCACCTCAAATCCTACCTTCTACAGGAGACCTCCCTTGACCTCCTCTCTTCCCAGTTCATCCCTTCCCTCTGAGGCTACCTTCCATTTACACTCTAAATATCTTGTATGTACATATTTGTATGTGATCTTCTCCCATTAAACTGAGGTCCTCAAGGGAGAGACAGTTATATTTTGTTTTTTGCCTTCCTTTGCATCTTCAGCACTTAGCACAGTGTCTTAGACATAGTGGGTGCTTAATAAAACCTTGTTAACTGGTTGACTGAACTGTTGCCCTCAGAGGCAGCCCATTCTGCCAAGGAATGTCTAAGGGTTAGGAGGATTTTTTCGGTACAGGACTGAAGAATCATTCCTGGTCCTGCCTTTTGGATCAGACAGAACAAACCTAATCCCTCTTCCATATGACAAGGTTTCAAACACTTGACCAAGTCATCTCATCTCCAGGCTGAACATCCCCAGCTTCATCAATTTTCTCAGTTCCAGATGATCCTCCTGTGTCAGGGACTCAACAGTCCTTCAACCTCTTGGTCGCCCTCCACTGCACACTTTCCAGTGTCCTTGAATTGTCATGCTCAGAGCTGGACACCATATCCAAAATGTGGTCTCAATTAAGGGTGGAACCATCACCTCCCTCTTCCTGGAAACCAGGCCTCTCCAACCCAGGCATCTCTTTGGCTTCTGTGGCTGCCACATCATATAATGATTCATATTGCCCTGGCAGTCCAGTTACACCCCCCCCCCAGATGTTTGGCAGACAGAAGCCTGTCTGACCCAAGCTCCCTCTGTCTTAAAGTTGGCTGACTTTTTTGTCTCCATGTATAACCCTTTTCATCTGTAGAGTTAGCTCTGGCCCAGTATCCATAAACTCATGGATTTAGGGATCTCAGAAGTCACCCTCCTCATTTTAAAGATAGAGAAACTGAGGCTCAGACTAGGAAGTGACTTGGTTAAGATTTCACCATTAGTGGGCAGAAGAGCCAGAATCCAAACCCACTTCTTCTGATGCCAAATCCACTACTTTTCCCACCATATCATGGAGTATCAAGGTCACTGGTGATCCTGTCATTGAGGCATGTAGGATTGGGCAGTGAATGAAGCACTCGGTGTGGAGTCAAGTTCAAATCCTGTCTCAGATTCTACCTATGTGATTTTAGATAAGTCATTTAACCTCTACCTACCTCATTTTCTTCATCTGTAAAATGGGAGTATTAATAGCCCTTTCCTCCCAGAGTTGTTGTGAGGAATGAGATAATAGTGATAAATGCTATCTAGATGTTAGTTATTATGATGCATTATGTTGCATTATCTTGTTGGCATGAACATGCCATATATAACTGTATTCAAGTGTAGCCAGGAGAAAAGGAGACTTAGGATTTGTTACACTGGGTCCCTCCCTTGGAGCACACACCTGGGTAGAAGTATGTGGTAAACAAATCAGAGGTTTCCCTTCAATACAAGGCTAGCCATTGGTAACAATATTAAACAGCACAGGGCCAAGAACCAATCCCAAGACATTCCACTGGAGACAACCTGCTGAGTGGACACCAAACCATTGACAAATCAATGGATCTGGCCATTTTAATCGGTTCCAGTTCTTGTCCATATCTTTCTGATATACCACTCACCTCCTCCTCAATGTGTCTCTTCCCAGTTCCCAACAGATAGAGGATGCCCACTGGTGGTGGGATGATGCCTCCCACATCCCCACCTCTGCTGGGTTTTCCAGAACTCCACCTCATTCTAACCTTTGGACCCACTATCCTCTTGGTGGGTACCTACCCTCCTTGCCACTGCTTCCCCAGGCTCCTCTGGGCCTTGCCATCTGCTCTCCTCCCTCTCTAAGAACAACCTCACTTTGCCATCTGCCTTGAACCAAACATGAAATATAAGCCCTCCTCAATAATTTGTCTTCCCTCCATTAGGAGGTGAGTATCTTGAGAACAGGAACCAGCTCACTTTTCTAGGTGTGTCCCTAGAGCTTAACACAGTCCATTTAGTAAATGTTTTTCCATTTCCAGAGTTACTGTGTCAAGCATTTTGCTAAAAATCTAGATGAGCTATACTTAACGTATTCCTTATATCTCCCAGCTTAGTAACCATGTCAAAAAAGACAATCAAATCAGCCTCAAGTGACTTCCCATTTTCGTGAAAACCACTCCCGTGATCACTGCTTTTTCTAATTTTTCCCTAGTCCCCTCTTTCATTGTACGTTCTAGAATCAAAGTCAAAGTCAGGGTCTAGAGTTTGCAGATTCCAGTCTTTCAGAATCTAGGGATGACTTTTGCCCTACTCCAAGCTTGGGACACCTCTGGGACATCCCTGGCAATGAGGGACTGGATTATCCCACCCACCGTCCTGTTCGGTCCTTGAAGCCGAATTACACTTGGCTCATCTCAGCCAAGTAATTTGTCCTTCTCAAGAAAAGCTAGCTTCTCTCTTCCTTTCTCCTTATTTTTCTTGGGTACAAACTTTCACTTTCAATCTGTCCTTTATAGTCCAGAAACAGTCAAAGAAAAGAGACAAAATCCAAACAGTTAGTTACCCGACTCCACCCATCTTGGACAGTGGCCCTCCTATTCATTCGTTAGTACCTGTCCTTTCCTGCCATATAGTTTTCCCCCATATTATTTTATTTTTCAATGAACAAGAATTTGTTTTCTACCCTTCATGCTCTCCCCTGAAATTAAAAAAAAAGAATATCTTTAAAACAAATATTAATAATTTAGCAAAACAAATTCCTACATTATCCATACCCCCAAAATGTATGTCTCTTTGCTGCATCTTGTACCCATTCCCTCTCTGTTAGGACGTGGGTGTCACTTTCACCATCAGACCTCTGAAGTCATGATTTCACCTTATGTTGATCAGATTTCTGAAGTCTTACAAAATTCTTTAGGTCTTACTGCATTGTCGTTATTTATCAGTTGTTCTCCTGGTTCTGCTCCCTTCCCTCTGCATAAGTTCCTAGAAATCTCAGGATTCTTAGCACCCGTATCCACACACACACACACACACACACACACACACACACACACACACACACACACGCCTTCCTTACCTACATGAACTCATTCATTACCTACAGCAGCACCCCTGGCAAGACTCTCAGAAGGGAAGCGTCAACCACCATTCTTCTCCCCTTCTTTCCCGTCTTTTGTCTCCTGAAGCATCGCAGGGATGAACATCCCCATTCCTAGGAACCCTTGGAGAGTCCCTCTCTGCCCTATAGAAGAAAAGTTTCCCACCCATTACATGACTCCAGATGTCCATTTGTCTTTCCCTTTTTTCTGTCATGTCTTTCCACAGGTCGGGATTCCCCTTTGCCTCTTCAAATCCTTCTCTTTGTTCTGATCTTGGCTTGTTTTCCTTCAGGAATCCTTCCTTCTCCCTGGTCACCTGCCTTTAATGAGCAGTTAACGAGCTCCAGTCAAACCTGAGGTGAAGGTCAAAGGTGATGTTCCACAGTGGCCCAATGATGTAGCTGACCAGAATTAGAGCTTGGGAAACATAAGCTAAGACCCATTTTATATAGCCTTCCATCTCAGAGCCCCAGTTCCCACCTCTAACCCACATACACATACACACGTGCCTACTTCTTTCCTCTCCAATGAATGACTTTGGTGAGTCATTTAGACAAATACTAAGCAATTCCACTTGCCCATGCAAGTGACTGGGAGAGATATGGATTCTAGACAGAACAGCCCAGAGGGAATTCACAGTCCAAGGGGGGAGTATGTATTTATTTATTCATTCAGCCCATAGTCATTTATTAAATCCTTCTGTGGACTGTGATTTGCGCTCAGTTCTGAGAAAGGCACTAAAGTTAGTGATATATGCCCCCACCCTTGTGTCTAGTAAGAAGATAAGACATTCATTCATCTTGTGGTACAGTGGATAGAGCCTGGCAGGACCTGGAATCAGTAAAACCAGAGTTCAAATCTGACCTCAGACACTTCCTAGCTGAGCGACCCTGACTGAGCCTCGCCATGCTTCAGTTTCCTCATCTATAAAATGGGAATGATAACACCTGTCTCCCAGAGTTGTCGTGAGGATCAAATGAGATATTAGGAAAGTGCTTTGCCAACCTTAAAGTGCCATCTAAATGCTAGTTATTATTATCCTACAGCTATCTGTACCTACTGTGTACAGAGCACTATACTTGCCACAGGCCCTGCCCTCATGAAGTTTCCAATCAGAGAAGTAAGCTAAGCATGGAAAACCTTGTGTTGAAAACTCCAGTGTCCTCTTGGTCGGCTACCAGGAGGAGCCTGGGCTCCAGGGAGACTGAGGAAGCTAGCCAGGGCTTAGGCACCCCTTGCCCATATTGTCCCCCCAGGAGTCCAGGAGCTGGAGGTGGTGTGGAGGGGCTGTGCTGTGACCGGGAAAGACAACAGCTCCATGTCCTACCGAACAAGCCAGGAGATAATCATGCTGAAGGAGACTGTGTGTGACTTTGACCGCTGCAACTACCCAGACTCCCGTGAGTGGGACCCAGACCAATTCACCCTGAGCCATGCAGGAGGGAGGAGCCAGCAGAGGAGAGCAGCAGAGCTGGAAGCGATCTTAGAACACAGATGGTCATAGTTGGAAGGGAATCTAGAGACTGTCAGAGCTAGGAGGGACCATAGAATGTGGAATGGTAGGACTGTGGGAGGGACCTTAGAACCCAGAGCATAAGTGGTCAGAGCTGAGAAGGAACTTAGAACCTAGAAAGCCTTGCGGGGAAGGACCTGAGAAGAAGAAAATGTAGACTGTCAAAGCTGAAAAGAATCTTAGAACACAGAATGGCAAAACTGGGAGGGACCTTAGAACCTTAGATCTTAGAAGAGATCTTAGGGTGGAGAAGTCAGGCAGGGAAGTCACAAAATATATACATTCAGAGCTAGAAAAGTCCCCTTGCTGCAACTGGGGAGTGGAGAGAGGGTTGAGGTGTTAGGGGAGGTCTGTTGAGAATGATTTCCTGGGAGACAGGTCCTTAAATAGGAGTTCACAAGAAGGCCCAGGTCAGACTCCAGATGAGAAGGAAGGAGAAGTAAAAAGCAGGTGAAGACCCTTGGGACAGAGGTCAGAAAGATCAAGAAGAGGGCAGAAGGATGGGCAGGCTAGGAGGGGCAGGTGTGGGCATGACTGTAGGTACTGAGCCACCCATCGGAAAAGGAGGAAGGGAGTGGGCCTTTCTCTCTGTCTTCATTGTTTTCTTTCTGCTCCTTTATCTCTGTCCCTTTCTCTGTCTCTTTCTCTTTCTGCCTCTCTGTCTCTCTCTTTGCCACTCTGTCTCTAAGTCTTTCTCTTTCTCTCTCCCTCTTGCCTCTCTGTGTGTCTCTCTGTCTTTCCCTTCTCTTTGTCTCTCCCCCTCCCTTCATTTCTGTTTCTCTCTGTCTCTATCTCTATCTCTGTGTCTCTCTCTGTGTCTCTCTCTGTGTGTCTCTATCTCTCTGTTTTTCTCTGTACCTCTGTCTCTGTCTCTCTGTTTCTCCCCCCTTTCGTTTCTCCCCCCCATATCTCTCTCTCCCATTGTCTCTCCCTCCTTCTCTCTTCTCTCCGTCTCTCCCCTTCCCCCACCCATCTCTATCTCTCTGTGTCTCTCTCCATCTTCCCTCTACTGGGGCCAGTAGAGTTACTCTCTGTCCCTCCCTCCAATTCAGGTCCCTCCCCTACATTCCCTCGGACTCGAAACCTCGAGTGTGAGTCCTGTGCATCTTCTGACCAGAGCTGTGAACGAGGTCGGGCCCTGAACCTTCGCTGCCCAGAGCCCACAGACCAGTGCATAGAGCGGATTTTCCAAAGCAATCTTGAAGGTGAATGCAGTCCCTGCCCCTTCATCCAAGGGCCCTCCCTAACTACCCTCTCCTCCACCCTTCCTGCCTGAACGGCCCCCATCACCGCTCTATCCCTTAATGCCCCTCCCTCATCTTCCCACCCTGTGTGTCCTCCACAGTCGGCCCCCTGGAGGAGCGCTACATGCGCGGCTGCGGGAGTTTTCCTGAGTGCCCCGGCCCTGTGGGCTTTCATAACAACGACACTTTTCTCTTCTTGAGATGCTGCAGCTCTAACCAGTGCATCAGTGGCCCAAGTGAGAAAGAGAGGGAGGAGGGGGAAGAGGGAGGGAGGGAGAAAGGAGGGAGGAGGAAAGGAAGGAAGAAGGAGGAGGGAGGGAGGTCAGGCTAACCTGGGTAGTTGCAGGGTACCAATAGTATCTGTGGGAGGGGACAGCCCCGGTGACTTAGCTTGCTGAGGGGTCGAGGACCAACTGGCTCTCCTTCCTTTCTCGCTCTTTTCCCACCAGTAACGAAACTCTCCGACCAACCCCTGAACGGCCTCCAGTGCCACAGCTGTGAGGGGAACGGCACCCACGGCTGCTCCCCAGAGGAGACGGTGGTCACTGCCTGTCAGGGCCCTATGAATCGATGCTTTGAAGCCACAGGCACCCATAGTAAGGACCCGTGGGTGGGGAAGGGAACATGGGGAAGGGGTTAAAGAGAAGAGTACACCTTTAGAGATCAATCCTCCAGTACAAACCTTTCTTTACAAGATGGGGAAACTGAGTCAGGAATTCCTGGAGGGAGGGGGAGCGACTTCTTATGGGAAGAGGGGAGAGCAACACTTCCAATGGGCTGAGATTTCCCAGAGTGGAAGAAAGGAAGAGTTAGAATCCATCTGGTTCATCGGAGAGCACTGGGCTTGTGGTAGGGGAGACCTGATTTCACTTCCTATCTCTGAGACTTCTTAGCGATGAGACCCTGTGCCTCAATGCCTCCCCCTGTAAAGTGAGGACCTGGACCTGATGACCCCTTGGGGCCAGGATCCTGTAACCCTCTAAGGAGGCTCAGAGACCCACAGAATCCTAGAACTTCAAGCTGAGTAAGGACAGGCTCAGCCACCTGGTCCAGCAGGGATCCTGAAAGGAGGACCTCCTGGAAAAGGATGGGTGATGGAGCTAGTGAGAGCTCCCCCCCAACGCATACACACACACACACACACACACACACACACACACACACACACACACACTCCCATATGCATCCTCACACCCATGCACACACTCTCATACGTACACATAATCACACACACACACCGACACAGTTACACTCACCTACACTCCATATCTATACTCACACCCATACCCACTCGCACTCACACATCCACTCACATACACAGTCACACTCATATTCTCATACACACATTCTCATACATACCTACTCACACAGCCATACTCATATACATTCCCATGTCGTCTACACTCACACCCTCACACCCATGCACACACAAATACTCTCACACACTATCACTTATATGCTCACACACACTCAGCCACAATCACATATACTACACATCTATATTCACATGCACACCACTCTCATACACACACATACACATAGCCACACTCACTCCATATCTATACTAACATGCATTCCTTCTCTCTCTCTCTCTCTCTCTCTCTCTCTCTCTCTCTCTCTCTCTCTCTCTCTCTCACACACACACACACACACACACACACACACACACACACACACACACACACACACACACACACACACCCTCGCTATTTCCATTACAATGCACAGGGTGCCTGAAAACAATTCGCATGCCAGGCTGGGGCAGGATCCCATGGGAGGCCATATCCAGGGAGCTCAGGGCCAACTCAAGCTGGACCTTTGAGCCTCAATTTCTCCCCTCTTCCTCCCTCTCCTCTACCACAGAACACTGGGGTCCCGGCTACACCGTCCGAGGCTGTGTGGCCCCCACTTGGTGCGAGTCTCCCCATCTGACTGCCACCTTCTTTGACCTGATCGAGCCACAAACCTTCTGCTGCTTCAGCAGTGAATGCAATAGCGCGACCCGAGATGCCAAGCCGCGAAAGAACAGGGCAGGACCCAGGCTTCTCCCTGCCTCTCTTCTCCTCAATCTGCTGCTTTTGCTGCTGACCATGAACCTAAGTCTTGCTCAGGGAGCTTGACCCAGCCCCATGCTGCTTCCCATCCCCACCCTCCCCTCATAATTTAAGGTTTGGTGTGAAGTGTAGAGTCTAAACCCCCTCATCACCCTCCACTCCTAGCCCTGTGAGACGCCCAGGCCTTCAAAGGCAGAGGCTACACATCCATTGATTGATTGACTGATGAACCGAATGGACAATGAGGGCAGGACTGGGTAAAGGTTTAGGGGGAGGAGTTCAGAGGCCATAATTCCCCAACACAGCTCCTTGGCACTATCCCCAGGAAGGGCATCTAGGCCCAGGTAAGGCTGTGGAAGGGGGTCTAGAGAGTCAGGGTCTGGAGAAAAGGATCAAGGATGGATGGGGCCTAGAATGCTAGAACGGTCTGCTGGGTGGCCCTTGATGGGCCTGCCCTAAGTTTAGGATTGGCAATAATCCATCTATGGGCAAGACACCTCCAAAATGGAGCATGACTTTTGGAAGAGAGAGGACTACAATTCCCATGATGCCACTGCATGTGAAACCTGTGCAACCCGCAAAGCTGGAGGGAGAACTACACCTCCTACGATGCTTTGGGCAAGGAGGTCCACTGCACCTTCCATGGAGCCACAGCTAAGGGCTAGAACTACACCTCCCATGATAATCTGAGGAAGGACGACCCCTAGCAGAGAACCATGGAATTTCGGCTTTGTAAGGGACCTGTAGTCTCCAACAGCTGGTCATTCAAATCTCAAATCAAACCTCCTACCTTTCAAAGCAGACAGGTAGCATGCATTTATTAAGCACTCACTGTGTGCCAGGTGCTGGTCTAAATGCTGGGGGATACAAGTGCAAGCAGAAAGAACAAGTTTCCATTCTAAAGGGAGCAGACAAAAGTCGAAAGTAGCCGTTGGGAAGGAGGAAGGTGCCCAGTCTGGAGCAAGGTGGCTGAGCTGTACCCTTCCACGCTGGGAGAGCCCTCATCCTGGCCATGTTCTGGCCCACGCCGAGTCGGTTCATTCTGCCTTCTTGGCCATAGCATCCCTTCGGAAAGTCAGGGACAGTTCTTGGGCTTTTGCAATCCCGGAAAACCCCACGTTCTTTAAATGTGTTCCTGAAAGTGGCATGACCTGGACGGTGCAGAGTCACTCACCACACTGTTTATGGAACCTGTGCCCAATGAGGAACTAAGTGTTGTCAGCAGCCCCCGCTTATTTATGAGTTATATTGAACTCTCAGGCCTCAGAAACACCTCAATTGTTTTTTATGTGTTTTGGAGGATAAATCCTCACCAAGCCTCTCCATCTTGTACTTGTGAAGTTGATTTTTTTTAACTTTTTTTATTCCTTTCTGCATTTCACTTCGTAAATGTCAGGACTTTTATATATATATATACGTACACACATGTATATTTATTTAATATTTTATTTTTCCCCATTACATTTAAGAACAATTTTTAACATTCATTTTTTTAAAAAATTTTTTAACTCCCAATTCTCACCCTCCTCTACCCCCTCACTGATATAAGTTATATATGTGCTGTCATGCAAAACATATTTCAATATTGGTCATGTTGTGAAATAAAACACAGACAAAAAATAAACAAGAAAAATTAAGAAAGCAAAAAATATGTTTCCACCTGCCTTCAGACTCCATTGGTTCTTTCTCGGGAGGTGGATGGCATTTTTCATCAAAAGTCCTTCAGAATTGTCTTAGATCATTGTATTACTGAGAATAGCTAAGTCATTCACTGTTCATCGTTGTTAATAATATTGCTGTTACTGTACAAAATGTTCCCTTGGTTCTGCTCATATCACTTTGCATCAGTTTGTGTAATCTTCCCAGGTTTTTCTGAAAGCATCCTACTCCTCATTTCTTATAGCACAACAGTATTAGACCACAATCATATACCACAACTCGTTCAGCCACTTCCGAATTGATAAGCATTCCCTCCATTTCCAATTCTTTGTCACCACTAAAAGAGCTACTATTATTTGTGTACATTTTTTTTTTTGTTTTTTATCTCTTTGGACTACAGACCTAGCAGCAATATCATTTGGTCAAAGGATATGTATGGTTTTATAGCCATTTGTCCATAGTTCCAAATTGCTCTCCAGAATAGTTGAATCAAGTTTACAACTCCACCAATAATGCATTAGTGTCTCAGTTTTCCCATATCCCCTTCAACATTTATCATTTTTCTTTTCTGCCATATTAGCCAATCTGATACGTGTGGAGTGGTACCTTCAGAATTATTTTAATTTGCATTTCTCTAATCAAAAGTGATTTAGAGCAATTTTTCATGTGACTTGAAAGCCTTGAATACTTCATTTAAAAACTGCCAGTTCATATCCCTTAACTGTTTATCAATTGGAGAAAGACTTGTATTTCTATAAATTTGACTCAATTCTCTGAATATTTGAGAAATGAAGGCTTTATCAGAGAAACTTGCTGTAAAATTTTTTCACAGTTATAACTGTGTTTCCTGCCATCTTATTTCCATATTTATCCTACTCTCTCTCCTCACCTTGTCCACCCTCAAAAGTATTCTGCTTTTAACCACTTCCCCCAATCACCCTTCCCTTCTATCCTCCTCCTTCTCTTATCCCCTTCCCCTCCTACCTTCCTATAGGGTAATATACATTTCTATACCTAACTGAGTGTGTATGTTATTCCCTTTTTGAGCCAATTCTGATGAAAGTAAGGTTTAAGCACTCCCCCCTACCTCCTTTATCTTCTCCGCTGTAAAAACTCTTTCATTTCCTCTTTTATGTGAGATAATTTACTCCATTCTCCCTTTCCTTTTCTCCTCCTAGTTTATTCTTCTTTTTCATCCCCTGTTCGACCTAGAGGCCAATGAGCTACCCGAGTCTTCTTACCTTTCGCAGGTCTTCGGTGATCAGCCGAATAAACGTATTGAGAGAAGAGACTTTCCAGAGTCAAACAAGGGTTAGGCTTTATTCAGGGTCTTAGTTAAGTATCCATACGCAAGGTGAGTTCTTCCCTAGGAGAAAGGAATCCTCCTCCTCCCAAGGGGCAAGGATCATACAGCAAGAGGATGGGAGCAGAAGAAGAAGGGACCCTCTTCCCTCCAAGGGCGCCGAAGAAAAGAAGAGGGCCTTCAGGCTTTCCTGTCCCTACTTAAGCTCTCCCAGCCACATAGTTTGCACGTGAATACCGTGCCTGCTTTCAGCCCCTAGCTAATTAACAACAGGTGTGCTCAGACCACGGACCAATCTCAAGGGTGGGATGCTCTCCCCAGCAAGTTTCCACTGAGAAGAGGTGGAAATACACAAGATAGCTCGTGTTTCACGCCTCAATCCCCAGCTGTTCCCTGGGGGGCCTCGTGAGAACTCTGAGGTTTAGAAGTCCTCACTTTTACCTGCCCGAGACTGTCCACGTGAAAACTGAGCTTACACCCCCAACAATCCCCTAATTTTATTTTTTTAGTTATCATTTCATAACCTTTGATTCACACCCATGCCTTCTGTCTATATATACTCCTTCTAATTGCCTTAATTAGAAAGTTCCTAGGAGTTTCAAGTATCATCTTCACATGTAGGAATGCAAACAGCTTTAATTTAGTGAATCCCTTGTGTTTTCTCTTTCCTATTTACTTTTTTTATGTTTCTCTCAATGTATTCTCTCATATTTAAAAGTCAAATTTTCTATTCAGCTCTGGTCTTTTCATCAGGAATGCTTGAAAATCCTCTATTTCATTAAATATCCATTTTTTTCCTCTGAAGGATTATACTCAGTTTCACTGGGTCAGTTACTCTTGGTTGTAATCTATTTCCTTTGTCCTCTGGAATATCACATTTTCCCCCTCCAATCCTGTAATGTGGAAGCTACTGAATCTTGTGTTATGCTGACCGTGGCCCCAAAATATGTGAATTGTTTCCTTCTGGCTGCATGCAGCATTTTCTCCTTGACCTGGGAGCTCTGGAATTGGGCCATAATAGAATTGGTTCTAGAATATCAGGGCAGTTTTCTGTGATAATTCCTTGAAAGATGATAACTTTTTTTTCAATCATGGTTTTCAGGTAGTCCAATGATTTTAAAATTACCTCTCCTCAGTATATTTTATAAATCAGTTGTTTCTCCAATAAGATATTTCACATTTTCTTCTAGTTTTTCATTCTTTTGACTTTGTTTTATTGTTTCTGATGCCTCATGGAATCATTAGCTTCCATTTGTCCAATTCTAATTTTTAAGGCATTATTTTCATCAGTGAGCTTTGTACCACCTTTTTAATTTGGTCAGTTCTGCTTTTTAAGGAGCTCTTATCTCTTCAGTGGATTTTTGTGCCTCATTTACCACACTGTTGACTCTTTTCATGATTTTCTTGCATCACTCTCATTTCTTTTCCCAATTTTTCATCTATCTCTCTTTGTTGACTTTTAAAAATCTTTTTGAGCCCTTCCAGGAATTCTTTTGGGACCTGAGATCAATTCACATTCTTCTTTGATGCTTTGCATGTATCAGTTTTGACTTTCTTGTCTTCTGAGTTTGTGTCTTGATTTTCCCCATCACCATAATAACTTTCTATGATCAGGTCCTTTTTTGTTGTTCATTTTTCAGTTAATTTCTTGACTTTTAACTCTATGCTGAAGTTGGGCTCTGCTCCTGGGCTGGATGGAGCACTGTCCCAAGTTTTAGGCCCTGTTCTCAGAGCTAGTTCTGGGGTTCTGTAAGTTCTTAGTTCTTCCAAGGTGGTATGATCTAAGGAGAGGTGTGTTTCCTACTGTCTTGGCTTGTGCTCTGGTCTTTGAGAGACCACAAGCACCCTTTTCCACCCTGGAACTGTGACCATGGTCCCCATTCTCATGCAGCCACAAGCTCTGATGTACTGGTGCTCCTTCTCACCCTAGGACTACAACCCGGATCCAAGTATGTGCAATGCATCAGAGTCCTTCCCCCAATGCCAACAAAAAGACCCCTATAATCTCTGTCTGACCAGTTGTCCAACCCCCTTACCATCTGTGCACTAAGAGGTCTAGAAGCAGCTGTTGCCAACCCTGATTCAGTCACCCCCAAAGCCTGCTGCTGGTTTGCTGGAGCTTTGTCTGCAACACGTGTGGTAGACTACGCTAGACTGTGCTCCACTCTCACCCTGATGCAATATACCTTTCCTGCAGACCTTCTAAGTTGTCCTTGAGCTGAAATTTTGTTTCACCCCATCCTTTTGTGGGTTCTGTTGCTCAAAAATTTGTTTTGAGGCATTATTTAAAGTTGTTTGGGGGAAAATTTGGGACAGTTCGTGTAGGTCCCTGCCTTTTCTCCACCATCTTCAAAGTTTTTATTTTGACCCTGGACAGAATTCATCTTTACCCCACCCTCACTCCCAATCCTTTCCCTCTTCCAAATTTTCCTATTACTGTTGAGGACACCAGCAGACTCCTTAGTGACTCAGGCTCACAACCTCAAAGTCATCATCCAATTTGCTCTTGACCTCCCTTCACATGTCCAGTCTGTTATGTCTACTTTGAACAATTTCTCTCCTATATCTCCCTTTCACTCCCCCAGATGCCACCCTGATGCTGGCCCCTGTCACAACAGCCTTCTGGCACATAGTAGGTGCTTAATAAATGATTATTTTTGTATCCTCGTTTTAGCCTGGTGCCTGTAGGCACTTAGCAAATGCTTGCTGACTGACTGAGTTTAAACTATCCCTATTAAATTCCATCTTATTCCACTCCCTTGCTCCAGCCTGTCAAGATCTTTCTAATTCCATCATGCACCTCCTAAATTTTTCTCATTCTCACATTAGATAAACATCCATCTATGACTTTATCCAAGAGTGTTAAAAATGCTCAACCTCACAAGGCCAAGCAGAGATACTTAGAACATCCTCATTCCACTGAGGAGGGAAGAGAAATAAGCATTTATTAAGCACCTACTGTGTGAGAGATTGTAATAAATTTTTTATTATTAACATTGTATTATTAGTATCAGATTATTATGTAGTATCGCCTCATTTAATGTTACCTCTTCAAGACATTCTTCACAGTTGACATGAAGTCATTCTTTAATGACTACTGCTTTTGGATCTGACCACTCAGCTCATTTCAAATCCACTTAAACAGTGTTATTGTCCAGCCTCTGTTTCCTATCTTTCCCACAAAAATAAAAAGCTTTGAGAAACCTCTGCAAACACTGTCTGTCTCATTTCCTGATTCACCCCTTAATCTGTCATGACCAGTGCTAGAGGAAGCCACAAGTTTTCCATATGATTAGGTGACTCAGTCTCTGTTAGCAGACTCCTTTTGGCCCCTTGTGGTGCAGGACTGCAAACTCAGAGCACTATTAGGTAGCTAAATATACATTTCATTCTTTTTCTTCCTTTGCCTCCTTGCTGCTGACAATCAGGTCCAGAATATAATTTCTCCCTCCTTGGGTCCTGTTTTCTTAAGATAGCAGGTTTATTTTGTTTGTTACCTGGGCTTAGTAAATTTGTATAGAGATGTCTGAAGCTATGGGACTTATTCCTAACTCTTCTCTTGGATTTTGCCTCCTGTAAATCTATGGGTATATCTATTTGTCCATTGTCCTAGACTGGGGCTGTGGGAAGCATCATTCTTGGGGGAAATGGAATCAAATCCAGAGCTACTAAGTGATCAAGAGGAGGGGTAGGGAGCTAATGGCGGCCATGTAGGAAGGACATCCAAAAGTTAAATCTGGAGCCAATGCCAAACACACAAAAACCTCTCAGTCTCTTGGGTTTACAAAGTGCTTTGTGGTTTAGAAAGCAAATTATTCATGCTTAGAGCATCAATGACTTTCTGGTGTGAGTTATCTATTCACTATGGTCCTTGGGTCATAGATTCAGAGCTGGAAATAACTGTAAAGCTCATTAAGTTCAACTCCCTTCATTTTACAGGAAAAATAATAGAGACCCAAAGAGACTTGCTCAAGGTCACCGGCAAGCAGGTGCAGACTTAGGGGCTTGAGTCCAGTCCTTAAGCTCCAAATTCAGCCTTCTTTCCACTTTCACATACAATCTTCATGAGTTACCTTGACCAAAAAACTCAATCAGCTGATAGCCAACCCAGGGATGAGCTGCTATTGGACATCCCAAATTCCCAAGACTCAGCTCACCATCTGTTGCCTCTCATGGTATATCAAGTTGAATTATTTCATAGGGCCACCTTCCACCAGTCTGAGTTCAAACAAAGAAGATTGTTCAGTTGTTTCCAACTCTCTGTGACCCCATTTGGGCTTTTCTTGGCAAAGATACTGGAGTGGTTTGCATTTACAGATGAGGAAACTGAGGCAAACAGGGTGAAGTGACTTGCCCAGAGTCATACAACTAGTAGGTGTCTGAGGCCAGATTTGAACTCAGGAAGATAAGTCTTCCTAACTCCAGACCTGGCACACAATGTGCTATGGCACCACCTAGAGGCCTCTAACTATAACTCATCTTCCTGAGTTCAATTCCAGACTTGTTGCTCTATCCACTGAGCCATGTAATTGTGAATTAAACAGGAACTTTCAAGTTCTAGCATCAGGCAGCAGAAAAGAGAAAGAGAGAGAGAGAGAAAGAAAAAAGGGAAGAAATATGTGTGTATGTGTATTCTCAAGACCATAAGGACAAAGACAAGCTACCTGGAGCAACAGCACATATCTTTCCTCTAGCTCTTGATGATCAGCCAAAGTGATTTTACTGATCATGTTACTTGATAAACTCCAATAACTTCCTATTGCCTTTAGGATCAACCATAAGCCCCTTGGTTTGACATTCAATGCTTTTCACAAAGTGAGCCCTTCCCACCTTTCCAATTTTCTTCTTCTTTAAGGAGGCTGGGTGGTGCTTGGAGTCAAGAAGACCTGAGTTCAGACACTTACCAGCTGCATGACTGTGAGTCATTCACTTAATCTCTCCATGCCTTAGTTTCCTTATCTGTAAAGTGGGAGTGATAAGAGCACTTGTGTAGGGGGTGTAAGCTCAGTTCCATGTGGACAGTCTCGGGCAGGTAAAAGTGAGGACTTCTAAACCTTAGAGTTCTCATGAGGCCCCCCAGGGAACAGCTGGGAATTGAGGAGTGAGACACGGGCTATCTCGTGCATCTCCACCTCTTCTCCGTGGGATACATGCTGGGGAGAGCATCCCACCCTTGAGATTGGCCTGGGGTCTGAGCTCACCTGTTGTTTACTAGCTAAAGGCTGAGAGCACACCCAGTATTCACGTGCAAACTATGCGGCGGGAGAGCTTAAGTAGGGTCAGGAAAGCCTGAAGGCGCTCTTTGCTGCGCTGAAGGGCCTTTAGAGGGCAGAGGGTCCCTCCCCTCTCCCACTCCCATTCTCTTACTGTAAGATCTTTGCCTCCTTGGGAGGAGGAGGATTCCTCTCTCCTGAGGAAGAATTCACCCTGCACATGTAACCAAGACCCTGAATAAAGCCTAACCCTTGTTCGACTCTGGAAAGTCTCTTCTCTCATACGTTTATCCGGTTTGGCCAGCCGGAAGACCTGCGACAGGTAAGGAAAGACTCAGGTAGGCCTTCGGCCTCTAGGCCGGACACACTTGCCATGTTCTGAGGCTCAAATAAGATAATATTTGCCAAGTGCTGTATAAATTCGAGGTTAGCTATTTTATCATTGGATTATCAGCTCCTTGAGGGCAAAGACTGTCCTTTGCCTCTTTTTGTATACCCAGCGCTTAGCAGAGTGCCTGGCATGTGTATTCTTGTTCAGTTGTTTTTCAGTTTCTGACTCCTCATGACCCGATGGTAAGTGCTTAACGAATGTTTATCAATTAATAGGAAAGGGAGGAAATACTACCACCGAGCTGGTAGAGTTAGAGCAATTGGTACAAAACCTCTTCCCAAAGTCTGAGTCACACCTTCCCACTCCCACAAGAACTCAAAGAATCCAGGGGACAGTAGAATTAAGGTTAATGCACTTGGGGCAGAGGAGGGTCTTGCAGCACCGGGAAGTCTTTTCTTTTCTCTGCATGGGGCCTTCATGGATTTCTGTGCTGTAGCTCCCTACTGGGCTCTCGGTAAAGTCCAGGAGCTTCCTTTCCTCAGACGGTTTAAGTTGTCAAGTCTCCCAATGCACCAGCTAGGGCCATCCATTACAGGGACTGTTTGGACCCCAGTGGGAACTCCAAAACCTTTCTAAATTCTCCTTTCACAAGGTCACCTAGCAAAGATGGAGGACGACATAGAAACTCTCTTCCCCTCAAGAAATTTGTTCTCAGAGGTCTTGGCTCTTCCAGGGCTGGCTTTCCAACCTCAATTCGCTCGATGTGCTTGTTATTTCAGCCAAACCCCACAGGAGTGACTGCTGTCCTCAATCAATCCCAATATGCTTCTCTAGTATTATTGCATTTCCTGAAACACCTTTCACTCCTTCTACACTGATTAAGGAATCTTCTCACTTAGTTTAACAGCTCTGGTTAATAAGTTAATTCAATCAATGTGTTCTCACTGGATTAACAAAATTACCTTAAGTGGGTTGGGTGAATGAGAATTCATTTAATTGTGGCCCTTACACCTCCTGTGGTATTTAAGGGTAGCTTTGTTTTTGTCCTGGCACATAGTAGGTATTTAATAATAAATGTTGGCTGATTGATTGATTACTTCAAGCCACATGGAGAGGAAGCACTGACCTCTGTTCCTACCTGTTTTCTAACTTGGCCAAGGATACACACACTAAAAGTGTAAACATCAAAGGACCCAGTCCGCCAACACAAATAATACATATGTGCAAGGTATTGGAAACTAAAATGAAAAATAATCCGTTCCCTCAGGGAACTTATGTTCTACTGGAGAGTTTCAGTATGTACACAAACAAACATAAGTGATGCATGATCTGGGGCACTCCTTCCCAAACCCAGTTTGCATGACCATGCTATTACTTCTCCCTCTGGGTTCTAGGGGTTGGTTGTTGTCCTTTGTCTTCGAAGAGGACCAAAATGACATCACCATTGTAAAGTGAAATTTCAGTGTGTTCAACTGTGGCTGATCAGACCAATATGAGCTCAGGTTGGGCACCAATAGTCCGTATGAAGATTTGGGGTAGATATCCCAAATTTGCACATCTTGCGTTTACTTTGTGCTGTCTCAATTCTGCTTTGCTCAGAGAGCACAGCACCTTTTTATGTGGGCACACCATGCTGAGCGGTCTTGTGCCAGTGAATCCCATGTTGCATAGTCAAATCCAAAGTTCTTGAGAGAGACCTTGAGAGTGTTCCTGTATCGTTTCTTCTGGCCACCATGTGATCGCCTACCCCATGCAAGTTCTCTATGAAATAGTCTTTTTGGTAAGCATACATGTAGCTTTAGAATAACATGGCCAGCCCATCAGAGTTGTGCTCTCTGAAGCATAATTTGAATATTTGGCAGTTCAGCTCAAGCAAGGACTTTAGTGTCTGGTACCTTATCCTGCCAGGTGATACTCAGAATCTTCCTAAGACAGTTCAAATGGAAACAATTCAGTTTCCTGGCATGGTGCTGGTAGACTGTCCATGTTTCACAGGCACACAACAATGAGGTCAGCACAATGGTTCTGTAGACCTTCAATTTGGTAGTCAGTCTAATACCTCTTCTCTCCCAAACTTTTCTGTGGAGCCTCTCAAACACTAACCTAGCTCTGGCAATGCATTCATTAACCTCATTATCAATGTGTACATCCCTGGAAAATACACTACCAAGGTAGGTGAACTTATCCACAGCATTCAGAACTTCCCCATTTGTTGTAATTCATGGCTCCACATATGGATGGTGTGGTGGTGGCTGATGGAGCACCTGTGTTTTTTTGGTGTTAATTATTAGGCCAAAATTAGCACAGGGATATAGCTCTGACAGACAGCTAGGTGGTACCATAGTCCATAGAGACCCAGACCTGGACTCAAGTAGACTCATGTGCCTGATTTCAAATCTGGTCTCAAATACTTACTAGCTGTGTGACCTTGGGCAAGTCACTTCACCCTGTTTGTCTCAGTTTTCTCTTCTTTAAAATGAATTAGAGAAGTAAATGGCAAACCACCCCAACCTCTTTGCCAAGAAAACCCCAAATGGGGTCACCAAGAGTCAGACAAGTCTGAACAACAAATAAATTAGTCAGTCAGGCAATTAGATTTTTGAAACAAGTGTTCACTATGCTTGAATCAAAAGTCTCCCCACAAGTCTTCCACCAGTACATACAGAGTTCAAGGAAGAAGGGTTCAGGCTTGCAGCACACATATGGCCAAGCTCCCCTTCCTGGGGTACAAATGAAGGTCCCCATTAGGCATGGCATAGCTTTTCTGCTGGGCTTCTGCAGTGTCTTTTTTTTTAAGGCAGTTGAGGTTAAGTGACTTGGTCAGGGTCACACAGCTAGTAAGTGTCTGAGGTCGAATTTGAACTCAGGTTTTCTTAATTCTAGGCCCAGCTTTCTATCCACTATGGCACCACCTAGCTGCCCCGCCTGTTGAGTCTTAAAGCTGACCGCTCAGTGTACTAGCTTGTCTTCAACTCCAGATGCAGACACTGAGTCAGTTATTCCACAGATTCTACTAGGACTATGGGAGTCCTTTAGAAAATCCTAGATCCTGGAGGCGGAGCCAAGATGGCGGAGTGAAAGCAACGACTCACCTAAGCTCCTGGAAAAACTCCTTTGGATATCTCTGGGGGGAGAGTCTGACCAGACTTTGGAGGTGTAGAATCCAGTGGGAGACGGACTTTGACAGATTCGGAGCCCAGGCTGGACTGGAAGGTCCACGGGAGGGATCTGTTCCGCGGGGGTAAGACCCCGGCGCACAGCGCAGCGCGGTCGGCGCGGCAGGGCGGAGGCGACCCGAGGGGCCCGAGAGTGGCGGGCGAGACCAGCGGAGCAGGAGATAAGCCAGGCCGAGCCAATGATATCAGCGCAACAGCCTTTGAAATCTTCAGCCTAAAGACGGGACTTCAGTGGGTCACTACTTGAACATCCAGGAGCTGGGATGCCGGAGTGATCAGTAAGTGCTCTCCCCTCCCCCCCGATGACCGTGAGGGAACCATAAAATTCTTCCCCAGATTAATCCTGGATCAGTGGGAACAGCAGAAGGGGGCGGGTGGTCTCATAACACCACAGGCTGGAAAAGTGGCAAAGGGGGATTCTTCCCACCGTGGTGGAGGCTATCTGGAGGGACAGACGACCGAGGGCAGAGAAAATTCGCACTGAGACCCAAGCAAGCCTCAGCCCGGGAGACGAGCCCCAGGAGGGGCGGGAACACGCATTAGCCTCTAGGCGTGCCCCAGCCCTCCAGGGGAAAGGGAAGACAATAGGGAAGCTGGGATCACCATCCCCGGACCTTGCCTTTGCCTCAAGTCAGCAGAGGAGATAGCCTGAGACCAGACCACACCTCCCACACACCTAACAAGATAACCCCAGGGTTGATCGGGGAAACAAAAAACAAAAGCCTGCTTTTAGCCTAGACACACATCAGCTCAACTTAAAGATCTGTACCTTCTGACTGAAAGAACCAAAAGCTACAACACTCAGCCAACATCATGAATCGGAAAAAGCAGACGAAAAGTGAAAAAACCATAGAATCTTTCTATGGGGATAAGGACCAAAACACAAACACCAAAGAGGTTAGGGCTGAGACCGTACTTCCATCTGAAACCTCAGATGGGACTATGAATTTCTTGCAAGCACAACTAGATTACCTGGAACGTCTGAAGAAGGATATAAAAGAAAAACTGGCCAATGATTTTGAAACTATAAAAAAAGAATTCACTGATGAGAACATCAATCTGAAAAAGAAAATTGAAGAAATGGAAAAGGAAGCTCAAAAATTAACTGGAGAGAATAATTCCCTAAAAGGAAGAGTTAATCAAACGGAAAAGGAAACTCAAAACCTAATAGGGAAAATTGATCAGATGGAAAAGGAAACCCAAAACCTAACTGGGAAAATTGGTCGAATGGAAAAAGAAGTACAAAAATTAAATGGAGAAAATAGCTCCTTAAAGGGAAAAATTGGCCAGATGGAAAAGGAGATGCGAAAGCTAACTGAAGAAAACAATATGATCAAGATTAGAATTGGGCAAGTAGAAACTAATGACTCAATGAGGCAACAAGAATCAGTCAAACAAAATCTAAAGAATGAAAAGATAGAAGAAAATCTAAAATATTTAATTGGAAAAACAACTGACCTGGAAAATAGATCCAGGAGAGAAAATCTAAGAATTATTGGCCTGCCAGAAACCCATGATGAAGAAAAGAGTCTGGACAATATCTTCCAGGAAATCATCAAGGAAAACTGTCCAGAAGTACTAGACTCAGAGGGCAAAATAGTCATCGAAAGAATCCACCGTTCCCCACCGGAAAGGGATCCCAAACTCAAAACCCCAAGAAATATAGTTGTCAAATTCCAGAGCTATCAAGTGAAGGAGAAAATACTACAAGCAGCCAGAAAGAAACAATTTAAATATCAAGGTCACACAGTCAGGATCACACAGGACCTTGCAGCTTCTACATTAAAAGATCGAAAGAATTGGAACCCAATATTCCGTAAGGCAAAGGAGTTGGGACTCCAACCAAGGATCAACTACCCAGCAAAGTTCAGCATAACATTTCAGGCAAGGAGAAAGTCATTCAACGAAATAAGGGATTTCCAGAGCTTCCTGACCAAAACACCAGAACTCAATAGACAATTTGATCTTCAAATGCAGGTCTCCAGAGAATCATAAAAAGGTAAACAGAGGGGAAAAAACAAAAACAAAAACTTGCAACTCAATTAGGGCAATCTGTTTACCTCCCTATAAGGGAAGATGATACCTGTTAATCTTGAGAACTGTGCAGCTATTATGATAAAAGGGATATATGTAGAGGGAACGGGCATAAAGTAAATGATGTCATGTCAAAAATATGATTTAAGTATGAGAAGGGAATGTAATAGGAGGTGTGGAAAGGGGGAAGCAGAAAATGGCAAATTATATCACAGGAAGAAGTACAAAACTATAGTAGAGGGAAGGAGGGGAGGGAGATGAGCATTGTTTGAGAGGTACTCTCATCTGATTTGTTCAAAGGAGGGAACAATAATCTTAAGTAGATAATCCTAACTAGCTCTATAGGTAGTAGGAGGGGAAGGGGGAAGAAAGGGGAGGGTGGCTAAAAGGGAGGAAAGAAGCAATAAGAGTAAAGGGGACTAAAAGGGAGGGGGGCTAAAAGAAGGAGGGGAAGGCTGCAGGAGGAGGGGGAGAAAAGTGAATACTATTGAGGAGGGGAAGGGAGACGGGAGAGTTAAAAGAAAATCCTAGATCCTTACAAAATAAACCCACACAAATCTTCCACATTCCTATATATTAGCAACAAAGTCCAACAGCAAGAGATAGAAAGAGAAATCCCATTTAAAGCTAGGGTAGACACTATAAAATACTTAGGAGTTTACCTGCCAAAACAAACCCAGGAATTATATGAACACAATTACAAGATACTTTTTTGCACAAATAAAGTCAGATTTAAGTAAGTGGAAAAACATTAGTTGCTCATGGGTAGGCCGTGCTAATATAATAAAAATGACAATTCTACCTAAATTAATTTACTTATTTAGTGCCATACCAATTAAACTATCAGATAATTATTTTCTAGAGCTTGATAAAATAATATCAAAATTCATTTGAAAGAACAAAAGGTGCAGAATATCAAAGGGACTAATGAAAAGAAATGCTTGGGAAGGTGGCCTAGCGCTACCAGACCTCAAACTGTACTACAAAGCAGCAATTATCAAAACCACTTGGTATTGGCTAAGAAACAGAGAGGTAGACAAGTGGAATAGACTTGGCACTCAAGACACAGTAGGCAAGGAATATAGCAACCTCCTCTTTGATAAACCCAAGGACCCCAGCTTCTGGGATAAGAACTCACTGTTCGACAAAAATTGCTGGAAAAACTGGATAACAGTGTGGCGGAAATTAGGCATTAGGCATAGACCCATGCCTGACACCATACACAAGAATAAAGTCCAAATGGGTACATGATTTAGGTATAAAGATTGTTACCATGAATAAACTGGAGAAGCAAGGAATAGTGTATTTATCAGATTTATGGAGAAGGGAAGAATTTTTTACTAAAGAAGAGATAGAAAGCATTATGAAATGCAAGATGGATAATTTTGATTACATTAAACTGAGAAGTTTTTGCACAACCAAACCCAATGCAACCAAAATTCAGAGGGATGTAGTAAATTGGGAAAGAATTTTTGCGGCTAAGCTCAGGGATAAAGGCCTCATTTCTAGAATATATAGAGAACTGACTCAACTGTATAACCATACAAGTCATTCCTCAATTGATAAATGGTCAAAGGATATGAACAGGCAATTTTCAGAGGAAGAAATTAAAGATATCTATAATCATATGAAATAATGCTCTAAATCACTATTGATTAGAGAGATGCAAATCAAAACAACTCTGAGGTACCACATCACACCTATAAGATTGGCAAACATGAAAGAACAAGAAAATGATAAATGCTGGAGAGCATGTGGGAGAGTTGGAACACTAATTCATTGTTGGTGGAGCTGTGAGCTCATCCAACCATTCTGGAGAGCAATTTGGAACTATGCCCAAAGGGCTACAAAAATGTGCATACTCTTTGACCCAGCAATATAGCTTCTAGCACTGTATCCCCAAGAGATCATAAAAATGGGAAAGCATCCTACATGTACAAAAATATTTATAGCAGCACTCTTTGTAGTTGCCAAAAACTGGAAGTCAAGAGGATGCCCATCAATTGGGGAATGACTGAATAAATTATGATATATGAATGTAATGGAGTACTATTGTGCCATAAGAAATGATGAACAAGAAGACTTCAGAGAGGCCTGGAAGGACTTATATGATCTGATGCTGAGTGAAAGGAGCAGAAGCAGGAGAACTTTGTGCACAGCAACGACCACAGTGTGTGAGAGTTTTTTCTGGTAGACTTGGAACTTCGTAATAACGCAAGAACTTATTAAAAAAAAAAATCCCAATGGTGGTTTTCTAAGGCAAAATGCCTTCCACACTCAGAGAAAGAAATATGGAAGTCATTCGCAGAATGTAGCAGATCATGTTTGTGTGTGTGTGTGTGTTTTTGTGTATCATGTTTTGATTTGTTATATGATTTCTTCCATTTATTTTAGTTCAACTACATAGCATGACTATAGTGAAAACGTACTCAATAGGAAAGTATATGTAGAACCTATAGAGAATTGTATACTGTTGTGGGGAGGGAGGAGGGTAGTGGGGGGTAGATGTGGGGGGAATAAGATCTTAATTTTATGGCAGTGATTGTAAAACATTAAAAAATAATAATTAAATTAAATTAAAAAAACAAAAAGAAAGTCCTAGATCCTTGCATCCTCCAAAGTTCACAAGGTCTTCTTCTAGACAGAAGGGAAACCAAGGCCAAGGCCGTGGCTGAGTCTCTCCTTCCCTCTGCTTCTTTCCCCAAACCAAGCACCAAAGGATTCCTTCTCAAGGGCTTGACTGAAACAGCTCCCCTTTACTGGGAGATGCTAGAATTCTCTGTTCCAAACTAGCTTATTGCTTTTATAAAAGCCCCACTGGGCATGACCCTCAACAATCTCAACAATGTCCTCCTTGAAATGCCTGAGCTTCATTCCTTCCTTCATTCCTTCATTGCCCAGGCCTTATTCTCACCTCTGATTGATTCAATAAAAATGTGTTCTTGCCCCATATGTATAGGGGTTGGGCCTTCCCCTCCTTACTGGAACAATTGTGGGTGATCAGGGAAGGCTTCACAAAGGAGGTGGTGACTAAGCTGACCTTTTCAAGGAGGATAGAAAAGTTAAAAGGCACAAGTAAGGAAAGAAAGCATTCCAGGAATGAGGGACGATCTGTCTATTAGAGACCAAAACCTATTAGAAAATAACATTTATTTCTAATTGCAATGTTATTCAGCCGTTTCATTCACATCCAACTTTCCATGACCCCTTTTAAAGTTTCCTTGACAATGATACTGGAGCTGTTTGCCATTTCCTTCTCCGGTTCATTTTACAGATGAGAAAACTGAGGCAAACCGGGTTAAGTGACTTGCCCAAGGTCACACAGCTAGTACGTGTCTGAGGTCAAATTTGAATTCAGGAAAATAAGTCTTCCCGACTCCAGGTCTGGCACTCTGTGCACTACGGAGTGACTTCTAATGATAATAGCTACCATTATGTAGCCACCTTCTATATGTGTTATCTGCCTAGATCCTCACAGTGAGTGGGGCACTATTATTGTCCCTATTTTACAGATGAGGAAGCCAAGGTTGAGGGGCAATCAGTGATTTGCCCAGAGTCATAAAGCTGGGAAACATCCCAAGTCACGTTTGATCTCAAGTCTTTGTGACTCCAGATCCAAAAACTCAATCCACTGCTCCACCTGGCGGTTCATGTTTAAAAAACGCACAGAAGGAAGGCCAGGAGAAATCCCCCTGTACTGAAAATAATATGGTAAAGTTATTACACACTTAAGTAAAAGCAATTTGTTATGTGCCTAAAGTAAAAGCAATCTTTATATACTTAAAGAAAAGCAATCTGCACAAGATAGTGAGTTGTAATTTCGTAGGGGACCTCTCTCTTCTTGGCACATAGTAGGCACTTAATAAATGCTTATTGATTGATTCATTTTAATTGATATTTTAAAGGTTGAATTGTTTCTAAAGGGGCTGTTTGCTGGATTAAAGGCCCGCAGACAGAAGATGAAATCAAGAGTCAGGAAAAGAGTGGTTTGTTGGGAAGTAGATTCCAAGAAAGGGGAGTACAAGTTTAGAGAGATGGGTGGGAGACTTAAGAGCTAAGCTGAGAACTTCCTACTTTGTTCTAGAGGCAGTGGGTAGCCAATGAAGAGGTCTTAGTTGGTCAGATCTGTCCCTTAAGGAGATAATGTTGCCAGTTGTGTGGGAAATGAATGGAAAGGACAGAGAACAGAACCCAGAAGCCCAATTAGGAGGCTGGGGTGGTCATCCAAGGTAGACGAAAAGAGGACCTCAGTTACTGTAGGATGGTGGTCCCCACAGAGTGGGAAGTTGGGCAAGGGTGTGAGAGATGTGGAAATGAAACTGAGGAGATTGGGTAAGTGATTGGGTAGAGGGAGTGAGAGACAGGAAAGAGACAAAGATGATGCCAAAGTTAGGAAACTGAGTGACTGTAAACATGATGATGCCCTCAGCAAAAATAAATGGAAATTGTTGTCATATCCTCTTTTTAATAAAAAGTTTATTTTTAAAATTTATTTATTTATTTTTAGTTTTCAACAGTCACTTCCATAAGTCTTAAATTTTCTCCCCCTCCCTCCCCAAAACAGCATGCAATCTTATATGGGTTCTACACATACATTCTTATTAAACACATTTTCACATTAGTCATGTTGCATAGAAAAAATAAAATAAGTGAGAGAATAAAGCATTTATTTAGAGTCTCTTTCTTCTCTAATCTATGCTCCACTAAGACACCAAACTGTTTTCCTAAATCACAAATATGGCCAGGTTATTCCTCTGCTCATGAACTTTCCATGGCTCCCTGTTAACTCAAGAATTAAATACAAACAGATATCAAATTATCTTGGGGAGTGGGAAGGGGAGGGATGGCATAAATTTGGAAATCAAATTTCTTTTTAAATGAAAATGACTAATTTGAAATGTTTTACATGATTGCACACGTATAACCCTATAACCAATTGCTTACCCTTTCAGGAAGGAGGAAGTGGAAGGAGGGATAGAATTTGGAACCCGAAAGTTAAAAAAAAAGTTTTAAAATTATTTTAACATGTATTTGGGAGAAAATAAAATATTATAAAAGTTAATGTTAAAATTGTTTACATGTAATTGGGAAAATAAAATATAGAAAGTTACAAAAATCAAATACAAATTTCTCTTTTCTGACATTTAAAGCCTTTTGCCGTCTGACTCCAATTTATCTTTCCACTCATATTATTCGTTTTCATCTCCTTCCTGTTCCTCAACCATGACATTTCCATCTCCAACCTCTGGCACACAGTAGGAGCTTAAAAATGTTGATCGACTGACTGACTTTGTACAGGCTGTGCCCCACATGACTGACTGACTTTGTACAGGCTGTGCCCCACGTGACTGATTGACTTTGTACAGGCTGTGCCACCCCCTCCCAAGCTCTGCTCTTCTACATCTGCCTGGTGGAATGACCTTCTCTCTTCAGGTCTCATTTCAAAGGCTACTTTCCCTAAGGACCCTTTTCTAATCCTCAACCATACAATAAACATTTGTTTAGCACCTGGGAGGAGGAAGTAAGACTGGTGACCTTGCACAGCCCTCCCTCACTCAAATCAAAGTCAACTACAAGTCATGTCATCATTTTGATGTCATGGTCCTCTTGGAGACGAAGGACCAACACAATCTGTGCATGAGTAGCAGCTCCCATTCCCTCTACCCCACTCCCCTCCCCTCCTCTCTGTCCTTGCCTGGGGTGCTCTACCCAGAGGAAGGTACACTTCCATGGCCAAAAGCTACCTTTTTTCCTTTGAGTTTACTTGCTAGATTTCTTCCTCAAAGACTAAGCCTTAAGCCTGATTCACTCTGGAGATCATAGACTGGACAACAGGTCCCCACCCACCTAGAACAGAGTGAAAGTAAATACTAAATAGTAACTGTTTCTCTTTTTTTCCAGAAATCCTGAGGGTCTTCTCTCCCCAGTTTGATTTTTCTTATTTTTTTATTAAATCCCTATTTTTTGATTGATCCCTTGAGTAACTACTTAAAGAGGTCTATTCATTGAATGGGTGTATTTCACTGAAAGTGAGAACCTGAAAAGGTCTTAGCCTAAAATGGCCAGGGTCTCTCATTGTATCCTGGGCCATCTTAAATTGTCCTGATGAATATCTGGCCATTGGACCCAGACTGTTCTGGAGGAGAAAGTGAGGTTGGTGACCTTGCACAATCCTCTCTCTCTCAAATCAAAATCAACTGCAAGTCATGTCATTACCTTGATGTCATGGTCCTGTTTGAGACAAAGGACAAACACAACAACAAATTAGCACCTACTGTGTTCCAGACACTGTACTCAGCATTGGGTAGTCTGAGTCTTCTGGTATCTTCCTCATCCTATAGTTTGTATTTACTTTATACGTTTGTTCACATGTTGTTTCTCCTAAATAGTAAATAAGCTCCTTGAGGACCAAGTCTGTTTTATTTTTAGTATATAATAAAATTTCTGGCATGTGGTAAGTATTCAACAAATGTTGAAATTGAATAGAAAAGATGGAATTTGGAGAAGGACTGGATTTTGGATAAAGATCAGGTCATTTGGGATATGCTGAGTTTGAAATGCCCACGGGACAACCTAGAGGAGGTATCCACCAAGCTGTTGGTGATGGGAGACTGAAGACAGATGAAGGCTGGACAGGTAGTAGTCTGTGTGTCCTGTGACTGAGGGCCTCCCTAAGGACTCTGGGCTTACACTGACCTAGGCTTAGTCCTAAAGGCCTAACTTCTAAAGGGGCCACTTCCTGTCCTTGGCTCACTGCTCCCCAGTTGAGAGAAAACTTCAGGAAAATATCTGCAATTAAATCATCCAAAGCCTTGATACCCCAATCTCAATCAATCAGTCAAAGGCTTTAGACAAAGAATGGAAAAACCATTCATTCCCCAGGAAGAGTGTTCAGATTGGTTGAGAAAATTTGGTCCCACTCTGTGAGGCATATATAAAATGAGGTAGCTGGTTCAGAACTCAAGATTGACTCAAGTGGAAAAAAGAGACCATTAAGCCCCTGGGAAAGAATCCACTGGAGAAGAGTATAACCTTGGTCTCCCCTCTGCTCTTTCACCAGAGGAATACCTCATGAACTTCCAAGGTCAAACTGACTGCTCATCACTATCTTAGCAGAGTACCTACATGAGCAGACAGGAGCATCTGTGTTATGAGCAAAGCATAGACTGGACCCTAATTTAAGGCTCTACAAAGATTCTAATGGAAATTCCATACCTGCCATAACCAAGGGGAACATTTTAAAGACTCTGGCAAAGGGATATTCAGAAGCTTTGGGTTACTCCTTTGCTGAACATACCCTGTAAATTCCTTGGACTCCACGTGCACTTGTGGAAGGGTATGCTCCTGCTTTGGGGGAACGTTGTACCAACGGTTCTTACAATACCTTTGTAAATATCCTTTCCTAAAAGCTAATCAAGTTTGTCTGCCTAACTAGCATCAGCTGATTATCATTGTGGGAAGCACACCAGTTGGGACTAGAGAGTTACAGGATCAGAAAAACATCTCCTAGTCCTCCAGGGTGAGATGTTGGATGTCCGCAGCCTGGGGAACAAATGGTTGGAGTAATTACCTCGGAGCATATGGTACAGAAACAAAGTTGGGCTACGCTCATGTCTAAGTCTATGCAAATGTGGGTAAATGTTCCTCAGGCAAAAGAACTCAGTCAACAATATGAGTATCGTGTATGGAACAACTGTTATTTCACCTACCGCAGAAAATGCGTAAGACAGAAGCAGAAGGCCAAATACAGATCCATGAAGCGCTGGGGTCTCAGGGGTTAGTCACTGGCCCCTCATGTGGGAGGATCTTCAGACCACAACAGGAGGGGAGACGTGGGAAAGTTCTTCATCACTCCTTTTTAACAATGCCTGTGTTGGGACCAAGATGGAACTGATTTCAAGACAGAACAGTTGTTAAAGATCACTTTATGCCACAGCAACGGGTTAAAGGCTTTACAGGAAGGGGCAGATTCTCAGTCGGGTCCCCTGGTTGATTTTTCCTCCATGATGTGAGTGTTAGGGACATACTAGGTTTTGTTGGGAGAGGATATATATATATATAAGTAGGTAGTGCAAGCAGGTGTAATGGAAATTTCCAGAGAATTGCAAGAAGAGAGGGCGTTACTCCCAGAGTCCAGAGCAGAAAGAGCCTGAGACAAGTGAGTCTGGTTGGTCTCAGAAAGAAACATAAGCAGCAAAGTTTTTTGTTGTTGTTTTGGGTTTGTTTTTTCTTTTTTTTTGTGGATAAGCATAGACTACATTTCCCAGGAGGTGATGACAGATTGGACTACATCTCCTATAATGCTCTGAAAGGATAGAACTACATCTCCCATGATGCTCTGAGGGAAGTAGGACTATACTTTCTAAGATGAGGAAAGAAAGAGGCTAGGACTTAATCTTTCTTGCTACCTTAGAAATTTGTCTCTGGTAGTGGGCCAAGCATTGGAAGAGGTCAGAACTATGTAGACTTCAGGCTATCTTCCCTGGCAACTGTTTTGGAGGGAAGAGCCAATCAATCTTTGATGCCTTGAGCTGAGGCAGTGACTCCTACCAGGTAGACTTAGCCCTTCACCCCACTCGCCCAGGCTCACATTCAGCCTTCTCAAGCTCACCCATGGGACTGGCATTGCCTTGCACACTCTCACAATTACTCCTACAATCAGGCATGGCATCCTTCTACATTCAACCTTTCTCAGTCTCATCATGGATGTACCCATTCTCCCTCTTTGGATGATCACCCCTCAAATATTTCTTTTCTTTCATACTGGAGTCTTTCCCTCACTACCTTCCTCAAGCATACCAGTTGCTACCACTATCCAGACCAGAACAACCCTCTTACACACTTAGCTCTGTCACGCTGACCTACTCCATACATCACACACTTTCCCCCGTGAACATCAGCCCCCTCATACACTTTAAAACATGCCTCCCTTGCATGCTCCTTTTTCACACTCTTTTTCAAACTCACTCTTTACACAATGATCTGTGACAAACTCACTCCCCGTCTTATGAAACACTTTGCATGTGCATCCTGGAATTTACTATATTCTCTGCTCCTTAGACACTGGAACTTGACAATCACATGAAATCTCTTCTCTACTCACTCTTCACAATGATTCCCACTCACACAAAGGCCTTCAAACACAGCTATACATCAACTCTTGCACACTCACACCCCCAATCTCCCATCGTGATATAAAGAAAATAGCCCTGAGCTAGGAGTCGGTAGACCTGAGTTCAAACCCTAACTCAGCCACACGTGACCTGGTTGACCTTGGGAAAGACCTTTTCCCATTTCTGGACCTCAGTTTCTCAATCTGTAAAATGAGCAGATTGTACTATGCTTCTTACACCCCTAACATTCTATGTTTTGTTTTCCTGTTTCTGTTCAGAGCACCCTCATCCTGGGTTCATCAGGTTCATGACATCAGTGTCACCCTTGACTCTCCCTCCTCTCTCACATCATACCAGTTCTGAAGGATTCTACTCCCAAGACATCTCACACCTTTTCCCTTCCCATCATTATCACCCTAGTTCAAACCCTATTACCTTGTTTCCTGACTGCCCACTTATAGATTCTCCCTTCTCACATCCATCCTCCACACAGCTCCCAGAATCCTCCTCCCAAGACATAATATTGACCATACCACTCTCTCCCTAAAACCTTGAGAGGCTCCCTATTGCCTCTCAGATAAAAAACAAATTCCTTGACCTGGCATTCTGGGTCTTCCACACTGGTTCCATCTTATCTTTTCCACTTTAACTTATTCTACTCTTCTTGACATGCTCTAGACAAATGATATGACTTGGGTGGGGTTTTTTTCTCTCTTACAAATGTGGCTTCAAGAATTTCTTGAAGTTAAGGTTTTATCTCCCACTTCTGGACATTTGCCTATGCTATTCCCCAAGTGTGGGTATACTTCATTTCCACTTGTCAACATCCTTCCCTTTTTTCAAGACTCACTTCCCCTGTGAAGTTTTCCTGGATCTTGTCAGATTAAAAAAGTTCTCTTCCCTTTCAACTTCTCCTAGAGTGTGCTGTCAGAATCTCTCCTTTGTCCCCATTATATTCCATTTTGCATTGTTCTTCTCTGTGTATTTATCAATTCCCAGCCTTCCCTCTCACAGTAAATTGTAAACTTCCAGCACCCAGCTGAGTTCCTTTCATATATCGCTACTTGAATTTCTATGTCCCAGGAAAAAAATCCTGTATTCTATGTACTAAGGTCACTTTCATCTTTGATAGAGCACCTGGAAACTCACCCCAACCTCATTTGTGGGTCCCTGAAGACAAGCTATCTCAGGTGAATGGTACAGGGTGAGTACTCATCTGCTCAAGATCATAGCTCATGAGTATCCACCAATGTATTTCCCTTTATTAATGAGCCTAATGACACAATTAATTCAAAGCAAAGTTGCGTCACAAGGGGAAGAGAAGAGGTGGGAGGGGACAGGTATTAAGTGCCTACTATGTGCTGAGCAATTTACAAATATTATCTCATTTGACCCTCATAAAAATCCCTGAGAGGTAGATGCTATTATTTATCTTCATTTTACAGTTGGGGAAACTGAGGCACAGAGGTTAAGTAACTTGACAAGGCTCACACTAGGTCACATTTGAACTCAGGTCTTCCTGACCTTCCTAGACCTGGTGCTCTATCCACTGCACCACCTAGCTATCTACTAAGAAAATAGTATAATAAAAGAAAAAAATAACTAAATGAATATTCCCATCATAAACATGGAGTTCATTCTCTCACAGATGCACACATCATCAGTAGGAAGAGTGGACAGAACTAGGGAAATTTGTGTAGAGGTTCACATGTGGCTAAGGTACACACATGGACAGACAAATGCCTAAGGAATACATGAGGCCAGGGTGCACATGGTAGAACTGTTACCGGGCACACACATAGGGGATGACCCCCACACACAGCCCTCTGACTCTAAGGGGCTTCTGATCCTTTCCAGGGATATGACTTCGATGCTCCTGCTGGGCCTGCTTCTCACTGGTCTCTACTGGCAGGTGTAGGCAGGTAGGCAGTCTGGCAGGTATGACATGATTCTTTTGATGGTGTTTTCCTGGTGCTGTGGTCTCTGCTAGGTGAGGCTCCAAGGGGTGGAGCCCTTCTCAGTTGGAACTCCGCAAAGGGAACAGTGCACTCTTGCCCTCTCTTTTAGACAGAGGATGCCATCACACATCTACTGGACTAGGGGAAATCCCTTAGTTGCTTTTACCCTCCTACCATGAGGGACTGTCAGTCATCTTGGTCTTGACAATAATAGGCTTTTCTTTTCCAAAAGGATATTCCTCACCCCAGGGACCAAGCTCGTGGGAATCCGGAATAGTAGTGCCTGGAAGCATTGCCTATTTTTTTAAAACTCCACTGTCTGCTCACCATGGGCAGTTGCTTTATATGAAAGCTTTATCTGACTCAGGGTTAGAAAGCCCTTGTAACTCTTTGCTTAATATCTGATCACGGTTCGTTCACATTTTAGAGGCTGCCGAGGGCTCTCTGGGTCCAAGGCACAGCCACCTCACCCCTCCTTTCACAATCTGAAGTTTCATTTTGGTCTCCAGGGCCAGTGAACGAATGGACAAAGCCTTTAGAGCCACCCGGAGGCATGGCCCGTGTCCTGCACCGGCATTCTACGTTATGGGTACTGGAGTCCTTCGGACTGACGATCTATGATCCAAGGGCCCTCCCAGTTCTGACGTTCCCTGTTTGTAGGGCCCATCCAGCTCTGATAGTTTGTGATTCTTCCGATAATAATAAAGATGAGAAGAATCTTAACAATCAAGGCTCCGATACTTACTGGAGGTGTGACCTTGAGCGAGTCACTTTCCCCTGTGAATTTCAGTTTCCTCCTCTAAAAAGAAGGAGGTTGACTGAACGATCTCCGAGGTCGCTCTCAACTCTAAATCCTGTGATCCTGTCATCCCCCTCCCCCAACCCCCCCAACTTTGTCCCCGCCTTTCTCTCCCCCTCCTTCTGGGCTCCCCAGGCTCCGCCCCGCGCTCTCATTAGGCGGTAGGAGGCGGGGCCGGGCCGGGCGGTGCAGGTGCGGGGCCGGAGCAAGCCAGCGGGCGGGAGGGAGGGAGGGAGGGAGGGAAGGAGCGGGCCGGGAGCGAGCGGCGGCGGCGGCGGCGGCACCACCATGGGCCCGGCCCGGCGCTTCCAGTGGCCGCTGCTGCTAGTCTGGGCGGCCGCGGCCGGGACAGGTAGGGAGCGGGGTCGGGGTGCTGCGCTGCGGGGAGAGGGCGGACAGGGGTGGCTGGGGGGAGGACGGTCACGGCTGCTGCAAAGGCCAGAACAATGCGATCTCTCCGCAGACCCCATCCCCGCGGCCCGACCTCCCTGAGCATCCCTCGCCCGGCAGACCCCGCACTCTGCCCTTTGCGTGTCTCGGCCTGCCTTCCTCCCTGCTCTCCCTCCGCTCCTCTCCCTTGCTCTTTGCGGGTTGGGAGCTCTTGCCCGCTCTGCGCTGCACCCCCTGTCTCGCGCCCCCCCCCCGCCCGGGTTCCATCCCTTGTCTAGCGCACTCCCCCCAGCCAGTTCCATTTCGAATCTTCGGGCCCGTCCGCGTTCTATCCCGTGCTCTCTCCCCGCTCCCCCCTCCCCATTCCATTTCGAATCTCTGGCACCCTCCCCACTTCGTCCCGGGTCTCGCGCCTCTCCCCGTCCCCGCCGCCACACACCCCCGACAAAGGAAGGAGCCAGATCCCAGACCCGCAGGACGGGGTGGGGAGTGAGGGGAGACGCATCCTTGGTCTGTGTGTCCCATGCCCCGATGCGCCGCCCGGCCAGATCGGGCTCTACTCAATGCTTGGGTTGGGGTCCAGAGGGAGGAGAAGGGAAGTGGGAGTTTCGGAGGGAGGGATGCGGCAGCCTACCTATTCCCCACAACCATCCCCAGCACAGACACAGGCCCCGGCTTAGCCCCGGGACAAAGAGGCCCATCTTTGTCGGTCTTTCCCATCCCTCTCGCCCACCATTCCTTACAAACCGTCTCTGTCTTGCTGTCGCCTCATTCCCTCTATCCTCCTCATCTTTCTACTACTCCATCCCTTTCTTCCCGATCCTCAAATCCTTGGCTCTGTCCCATCCTTATCCCTCTGACCCCCCTCCTTACCTTGCCCTTTTAGCCCTTTTGTCCTCCTTCATCTCTCCTGTCCCTCTTTCCCATCCGTATCTCTCCATTCCTAGCCTCCTGGATCCCTTCTTCATTCATGTCCTCCCTTGACCCCTGCCCCTCTGCCTTTCCCCCTTCCCACCAGATTAGCGTCTGAACTGGAGAAGTTGGATTACGGTGGATATGAGAGAACAGCACAATGGAGGAACTTGTGTCAAGGCCAGACACACCAAGCAAATTCATACATTCACACACGGAAAGGCCAATGTGGGGGAGTGAAAAGATCTCTGGACTTGGAGGACCGGGGCTAATGATTAGATCTCAGCGCTGCCACTCACTTACCTATGTGACCTTGGGCAAGTCTTGCTTTGGTCCTCGATTTCTCCCTCTGACAAAGGATGGGGCTGGATTCGAAATTCCAGCCTCCACCTTCTATATTCTAAACTCTCTGTTATATTGATGCTCTACGTTCAAAGATCTCCTCTATCTCAGACTTCCTGTAGTTGTGGCACATGGGGATCTCCACACGTAGCCTCCTCCTTGACAAATTCTTAGCCCTTCACAGACCAGTCAGAAAGTCCCTGATGGGACTTCCTGGTGAGGCCACTCAAGAGCTATATAGTATTTGTGTTGGGACTTGCTGAGCCTAAGATTGATCAGAGTTTGGTGTTCTCATGGGTTTGAGACAGCTAAGATCTGGTGCCATGGAAAGAACCTTAGACTGGTGGTCAGGAGAACTGGATTTATCTGCTGTTACCTGTGCCCCTGACTTGTGGGACCTTACCAAGTCCCTTCTCCCCTCTGGGCCTCAGTTTCCCTCTCTTTAACTTGAGGAGTACAAGATTGGAACTTTAAGGTCTTTACCAGGTGTGACATTCTACATTCTTCCTAACCTTGGCATTCTTCTGGCCCTAATGATTTTAGTCTAAGTTCCCTTCTAGTATCTCACCTGTGTTCTGACATTCTATGGCTTAAGGTCCCTTCTGACTCTGACAGACCCTGAGTTCCATTGTCCCTTCCAGTTCAGACATTCTACGTTCTAGTTTCCAAGACCCTTTCCAAATCTAAGTTCTCTTGTTCTCTGGCTTTCAGGGCACAGGCACCTCCAGGCTCAGGTCCAAAGAATCAAATGCTTGACATCTCTGGCATCAGAGTATCCTCTTCCTCGGTCTGTTCCAGAGACATATAACACCATTTCTCTCATCCATTGCAATTCTGCATTCCTTCACCATCCCAGCAAACTCCCATGGTTTCCTCCAATCTCCTGACAGTCAGCTTACAATTTCCATAGTACTTGTATTTTCACAGAATCACGAGTTCTTCAACTTTCAGTCAAAGATTTTTAGGATACAAAATCAAAACTTTCGAGTCCTATTCTAGAGTCTTAGACTTATGCCCTCAGAATCAAAGACTCACAAACCAGAGACTGTTACATTCAGACTCCAGAATCTGAAAAGATTCCTGAGTTCTAGCCTCTTCACATGTACTCTGGGCTCTGAAGACTCACTCATTCTCTCTGTACCTTGGAGAATGAGGCTCTAAGAACAACTCATAAATCCTATAGACTTATAATCGTAAACTCTGAAATCTGGAGCTCATTATAGCTTTTAGAATATGAAAAGACTCAGACTTTAGACCTGCAATGAGCTCTAGAATCTCAACCTTGTGAACTCTAGATTCTTAGAGTCTGATTCTCACGCTGAGTCTTAGAATCTCAGAGAAAAAGACAGTCATCCAGCTTCTACTGAACTTGGAGGTGGATGCCTTCAGGGCAATGCCTTAATCTTATAAGTAAACTTTCCTCCAAAAGGACACAGTGAAAGGCCAGTTGTGATGTGATAGTGTCCGTGCCTGGGAGTCAGAAGGCCTGAGTGCTAGTCGACTCTCCACTAGCAATTCACCATGTGGTCTTGGGGGAATCCCTCCCACTCTCTGGGCCTCAGTTTCTCCACCTGGAAAACAAGAGGGTTGTGCTTAATGATGTGTCTATGGGTTTTTCTAGCTTGAACATGTTATCACCTTGTCTCCAGATTTTACAGACTTGAGGAGAGGGAATGACTAAGGAAAATACTCACCCTTTAGGCTACTGGGAGTTGGTCTGGAGCCACTGATCTGGCTCTGAACCTTTCCTCTAGCTATCCCCAACACAGAGCCACCCTACTTGCCACTCTGGGAAGGACATTTGAAAGGTACTGGAGGGAAGAAAGGATACACAGAAAGACCCAGGGATATGTGGAAACAGACAAATACATGAAGAAACAGGATAAAGATGATAAAAACACAGACCTTCAATGGTTACCCCCACCCTCACCCCCACCCCCCGGGAAGACTGACTGATGTGTGCTTTGCTATGGAGATGGAATTCTGATTTTTTGAATGGGACCCTTCTGAGTCATGCATGGGAGGAAGCCCTGGGTTTGGGTGACAGTTGAGGGTGGGAGGGAGGAGAGGAAGGGAGGGAAATGTCAGGGGGGAAATGTCCAAATCCTCCAACTCTTTGATTCTAAGGGCTGGAGGGAGAGGGGAAGGGTCAGGACACTTGAGTTCCTGATAGGTCTGGTGAGGCCTAGGGGATGAGGATGCCTGGGTCCCTGAGGTGACTGAGCTGGGGGTGGTTAATGCTGTGCGAGGCAGCTCTGTCCCCGCCAGGACAAAGCAGGCTTTCTCTCGCCCAGGGAGGGAGATAGACAGACCTATTAGTTCCCAACCCCTCATGGCACCAGGGAACTTTTTCCTCCATAACCCATACTCTTCAAGAAGCGAGGCATGCTGATGTCCAGTCCTGCCAAGGCCCAGGTAGCCTGACCTATTCCTCTCCAACCCTCAGGTGCCCAGGCTAGTCAGGGTGCTTCCTGAGTGACATATTGGGACACCTCGGGGGAAGCCTCATAGGAATCCCCGCCCCCGGCTTGGGCTTCAGCCCAGCATCTTGGGAGCTCAGGGAATCCTAGGAATGCGGGGGCCACAGGGGGGCTTTGTGTGATTCCAACTGCTGACTCAATCTTCCCACCCCCACCAACATTCCCCTGCCAGACCCAAGAGTCTGGGTCCCTTAAAGAGCAGGGCCTGGGGATCCAGAAACCCAGATCTCTGACTGGATGAGAACCTGTTATCCTGAGTCTCTAAGAGGCTTAAATTCAGGGGATCCAGATCAGTGACTGGGAGCTCTAATACTTGGGTTCCTGGGAGATTGGAAGTCCATACACCTAAGTCTCAGGAAGACTAGATGTTAGAATTCCTGAGTACTTGAGAGACTAGATGTCACAGAGCCCAGAGGCTGGGAAGCCATATACCTGGTCCCTGGTAGCCCACATGCCTAACTCACTTGTGATACTCGAAGCTCAAACTGAAGTCCTTGGGAGACTGTGTGCCCAAGAACCCCAGTGCCCAAATCTGTAGCACAGTGGGAGCCCAGGTACCAGGGTCTCTGACATGAAGACCCTGGGGGGTGCTGTTCAGCAGCCTGGGTAATGTCAGTGAGGGTCCATGGACTAGAAATGGAAGAGGAATTCAGTTTTCTGGGACTTAAAGTGTAGTGAAGGGGCGTGCAGGCGCCTGGGTCCCTTAGGGAAGAGGTCCCTCTGGGTGCCTGGGTCCTTAAGGTTGGAGGGGTTCAAGAGGGAGGATCTGGTGCCTGGGTCTGGAAGATTGGGGGTGGAAGGCAGTTGGGAGCTTGGGTCCCTGGAATACAGGCGCCTTTACACCCAGAGCTGGAATAATCGAGGCTTTGTGCAAAGGATGCTCCGGACTCGGCCATTGATGGGGGGTGGGGGGCGTGGAATGTACCACCTCCAGAAATCTAGGGGGGGTTGTTCAGAATCTTAGGAGTTGGGGGGGGGGGGAAATGACCTTCTCCGCTGAGTGACCTTGAGCCTCCCGCAGGGATTCGCTGACTCAGCGTAAGGGGCGCGCCCCCCTTCTCTTCCTTTTGGATTCCCCCTTCCCTAGGATCGGTCCATCACCACGGAAACCCGATTGGTGACAGCTGAGGCCCGGATGCCTGGGTCCCTGAGAGTGGGGGAGGTCAGGATTCCTGGGTCCCTGCGTCAGGGCTGGGGGGAACAGGATACGCGGTTCTCTGAGGGGAGGAGAGGGGACTAGGGAATTAAGACTTCTGAGACTCAAAGCAGAATGAAAGGGAGGACGACTCTTCGGTCTTGTCCCTTTCCTTCCCATCCCTCTCTTTTTCCCCTCCTCCTCCTGCTGCTCCTGGCACTATCTCTATGGCAATGCCCCGGCGCTGTCAACACAACCTTAGGTTTAAAGGGCCCGCGCCCAGAGCCTGAGCCCTCTGGCCCAGCCTTCAGCCCCCTGGCCCAGCCTCCTCCCTAGGGCCTTCAGTCTCGCCCCTCCCCCTTCCTACCCCCCGCACGCACTCCCAATGGACACAAAGGCTCTAGGGACATTAACATTCCTGCCACGAGTCCAGCTTGTTACTGAAACTGGGAGGGAGACACACAGAGACCCCCCCCCCCCCCAGGGACCGGAGGGGGATGGGGACCAGGAAGGAGCTGGGGCTAGGGAGGGGTAGAGGGGAAAGATAGAAATGCAGATGAAAATGAAGATGGAGGGGGCCTCGAATAGTGATGGAGCATCTGAATTGGAGAGGGAAGGGCTAGAGTGGGGAGAGAAATAAACTAGGGTATGGGTTGCAGTGAGCTGTGGAGATAAGATTTCTAGATAAATAAAAAGGGTAAATTTGGGGTGGAAATGTAGTTAGGGGTAGGGTGGGGATGGACTAGGGATGGGGCATGTCTTAGGAATTGAGAAAGAAAGATAGAGGTTGGATTAGTAGAAATGTGGCTGGGGATAGATATGAAGGATGATTTGGAGCCAGGGAAGGGAAATGTATTGGGTTGGGGATGGAAATGAGGAATGAATAAAGTGGGCTTTAGATTAGCCACAAGAATGAGGAAGGTATAGAGATGAGCGGAAATGACTGAATGGTAGTTCTGTGTGTGTCCGTGAAGCCTATATATGTCAATGTACCTCTGGTGACCAGGGTCGGCCCAGGGGGTGCAGACTGAGAATGTGACCGTAGCAGAGGGCGGGGTGGCAGAGATCACCTGCAGACTACACCAGTATGACGGGTCCATCGTTGTCCTCCAGAACCCAGCCCGACAAACGCTCTTCTTCAATGGCACCAGGGGTGAGGCAGACTGCATGCCTGGGGCCCCGTTGGGGTGGGAGACAAGGAGATCAGCAAACCTGGGGCGCTGGGTGGCAACTGCAACTGGGACATGTCCCCACAAGCCCAAGATGCATTCCAGTCGTGGTGTCTAAACTAGGGAAGGAAAGATGGGTCAGTGAAAGGATTAAAGGAGGGAGGAGAGAGCATTGTCTAGGGTGGGGAGGTTAACCGAGATAGCGGTGTGGGTTGAGTCTGTGGAAAAAGGAACCAATTGCAGAAGAATGGGAAGACAAGAGTTGGAGAGGATTTTAGAAAGAGTAGGGGGAGCAGGGAGTCAGGGTACTTTGGGACTTCTCTCACTCCTCTGTGATCTCCTCCTAGCCCTAAAGGATGAGCGTTTCCAACTGGAGGAATTCTCCCCCAGAAGGGTCCGAATAAGGCTCTCAGATGCCCGACTAGATGATGAGGGTGGCTACTTTTGCCAGCTGTATACAGAAGATACCCATCACCAGATAGCAACCCTCACTGTGCTTGGTAAGCCTGAGAAATTTTGGACCCTGCTTACCTTTGTGTGACCTCAGACTTGTTACCTATCATTGGTTGGATCTCTGAGCAGAATTACTCTGATGCATATGACTTCCAACCCTCTGCCCTCTGATTTTAGACTAGGACCTTGATGCACTCATCCATTTACCCAGAAGTTTATGAAGTGCCTATTGCATGCAAGGCATTATGCTAGGCAACTGGAATCCAATCAGTTGATAAGCATTTGAAAAGAAAAAAAAGAAAAGAAAAATGAAACAGACCCTGTTTCTTAAAGAAGCTTCAGCTCTACTGAGGGAAACCAAAACATCCATTTTTATGGACCACCGGCTAGGTGGCAACATAATGAATAGAGCCCTAGGCCAGCAGTCAGGAAGACTCATCTTCCTGAATTCAAATCCAGCCTCAGACACTGATTAGCTGTGTGACCCTTGGAAAGTCCCTTAATCCTGTTTGCCTCAATTTCCTCATTTGTAAAATGAGCTGAAGAAGGAAATGGCAAGCTACTCTAGTATATCTGCCCCAAAAAATAAATCAAAAATGTGGTCATGACTGGGCAACAGCAATGGAGAGACAGGACAACCAGCTGACTCAAGCTAACCTTGGATGGAGAAAGCACTAGCAACTGAGGGGACCAGGGAAGCCTTCCTACAGAAGGGACACTTGAATTGAATCAAAAACCAGGCACCCCAAGAGTCAAAGTTAAAGAGGGAAAGACTTGTAAACTCCCTTCTCTCCTCTGACACTGCCACCACCCTTACCTCCTACTTGGACTACTGCATTAGCCTGCTGGTGGGTCTGCCTGACTCAAGTCTCTCCCTACTTCAGCCCATCTTCCACTCAGACATCAAAGTGATCTTCCTAAAGCACAGGTCTGACCATGCCACCCCCCTACTTAATCAGTTCCAGTAACTCCTTCTCACCAACAGTATCAAGTATAAAATCTTCCATTTGGCATTCAAAGCCCATTGTAACCTGCTCCCTCCCACCCCAACACACAAACACATGCATACACACAAACATACACGCAAACACACATACACACACACACATTTCCAGGATTCTTATACCTTCAGCTCCCTCTCTGCAAGTCCTGTGACTGGTTTCCTTCCTGTTCCTCACCCAAGATATCTTACCAGTTCAGACATTTTCTATTACTGTCCCTCATTCCTGAAATGCTCAACCTCTTCCCCTCTGCCTTCTGCCTTCCTCCAATTCTCAGCTAAACCCCAACCTTCTAAGAGAAGTCTTTCCTGATCCTCCTTGATTGCAGTGGCTATCTTCTGTTGCTTGCCTCCAACTTATCCTGCCTCTATGGAGGGTTTATGGAGTTATCTGTATGATATCTCCCTATCAGTTTGTGAACTCTTGGAGAGCACGGACTGTCTGGTCTTTTCCTGTATTCCCAACGTTTAGCACAGTGCCTGGCACATAGACATTCCTGTTTATTAAACAGGTAGAGGGGCCAGACATTGCAAAGGCACAGATATGGTAGATACAGTGTCATAAATGAGGAAAGGCAAGTAATCCAATATGGCTACCATACAGAGATGAAGATGAGGAATTACAGGTGTTGCAAAAATGCCTGAAAAAAGAATCACCCTCTGCCCTCATGGAGCCCACCTTTCACGGTGGGAAGGAAAAACGTGTAGATAAGTAAATTCAAAATGTATACAAAGTAGTTGGGGAAGGGAGAAAGGCATTAACAATTGATGGGTTCAGGACAAGCTTGTTGAAGGAGGTGAGAGTTTGGAGGAGGCACAGGTGACAAGCTTGGGGACAAGCCTATGCAAAGGCTTTGAGAAGAAAGATTGAATGATTTGTGTGGGGAATGGCAAAAAGGAAGATTATCTAGTGCCATCCCTCTCTCTAATGGGGAAATGGAGTCTCAGGGAGATTAGGTGACCTGCCCAGTCACCTGGCACATAGCAGCTTAATAAATGTTTATTGAATGACTGACCAGTAAGAGTTCAGATTTGAACTGATTCCAGATCTAGGTGGAGTGTTTTGCCTGCATCCCCACTCATCTCCCCAATGGGTGCTGAGGTCCCCTCTGTCTCTTCTTGCAGTGGCCCCAGAGAACCCCATCGTGGAAGGTCGGGAGCAGGCTGTGGAGGGTGGCGAGGTGGAGTTGAGCTGTGTTGTGCCTCGATCCCGACCTCCAGCCATGCTTCGCTGGTACCGGGACAGAAAAGAACTCCGAGGTCAGAGGAAGCTGAAGGAGTTCAGGGTGTTCGGGAGGGGAAGGGAGAGGGGAAAGGAAAGGGAAAGGGAACTGAGAAAGGGGAAGGAAAAGGGAAAGGGTGCAGCCAGGAAATGGTCCAGTTTCTCTGGAAAAAAGGGGTGATCTTTGAGGGCTGGGCTATAGGAGGATCTGAAGGGGTAAACTGGGAACTGCAACCCTAATGGAACTGGCCTCCCTGGGCAGGTGTGGACAGCCGGCAAGAGAATGGGAAGGTGTGGAGTGTGGCCAGCACAGTGCGCTTCCAAGTGGACCGGAAGGATGATGGTGGCATTGTGACATGTGAGGCTCAAAATGCAGCCCTCCCTCCAGGCCACAGCAAGCAGACTCAGTACGTGCTGGATGTCCAGTGTAAGTGACCATGCTCTGGGGGAGAGGGCACAATACCCAAAACACAACAGACCAAAGGGTGTCCTAGCCTGAGGGGACTTTGGGCATTATTCACTTTCACTCCCATTTTTGCTGGACAGGGAAACTGAGGCTCAGAGAGGAAATCTGACATCAATGAACCTACCTCTAAACATTTTACAGATGGGGAAACCAAGGCCCAGAGAGCTCAAGTGACTCACCTAAAGTCACACAACCAGCTCTCCCCTGGTCATAATCTAGTTCAACCTCATCCTCAGGAGCAACACAATGTCAGCTCTTAGCTTCACTAAGTGTGATGCTGGATCAGACTATAAATGACAAAAATCATAGGTCCTCAGGAGAGTTCCAGAATCCAGTTTGGTTCAGTTTAGGAGGGAAGTCTGGATTAGAAATATCTTGATCCTTAATATGCCTACCCCTCCCAAACCTAGCTCCTGGGGGTTCCCCAAGCCCTAGAACATCAGAACGTATAGGGTCACACAGCTGCATTTGGAAGCAGAGGACTTGAGTTTGAATTCTATTTCATTGCTTACTTGCCATTTGTGACTTTGGACAAATCAGTCACTGTATTTCCAAAAGCCTCAGTATCTTCATCTAGAAAATGAGCAAGCTGAACTAGGGAATCTCAGAGGGTCCTTCCAGATATTAATCCATACTACAAAGAGAATTACTAGCATTTTACATGTTATCTCACTTAAGGTTCACAACATCCCTCTAAAGGTAGATGCTAATATCCTCATTTTATAAATGAGAAAACTGAGGCTGTTTCTCAGATATCTGAAGCAGAATTTGAACTTGGGTCTTCCTGACCCCAAGGCCATGCTTCTCTGCCCTCCTCCCATCATCTAAGGCCCTTTCTTTATTTGAAGGAGACCAGACAAGGTTAAGTGACTTGCCCAAGGCTGGAAATAGCAAAATTCAAGGCTTTGAAGCCAGGTCTCCTAATTTCTGGGCCAGTCTTCTGTTCTCTACCACCTGGAAAAGGGGGAGAGCAGGGATTTGTCATCCCCGGCAGGGTTGGAGTGAGGTGCAAGTCTGGGGTGGAGGAGGGAAGGCTCTCCATGTCTACCTGGTATTTGCTGGGCCTCCCCAGCTTTGACCTTCCTGGCTCCCTTCTACTCACAGACGCCCCCAGCGCCCGGATCCACGCTTCCCAGGCTGTAGTGAGGGAGGGAGACACGTTGGTGTTGACTTGCGCTGTCACAGGGAACCCCAGGTCAGAGAATGGGGTGGACTGTTAAGTGGGTTGAGGTTGGGGGGGGTGGTGTGAGGGAGGATTGGGTGCCTGGGTCCCACATAGGTTTTGAGTTGGGGAACTGGGATGCCTGGGTCCCCAAATATTGGGGAAGGTCTGAGGGATGGGGATGCCTAAGTCCCCCAATGGGGAAGTGGACTTGGGGATCGGAATGCCTTGGTCCCTAAATGGAGGGAGAGAAGAGGGTCTGGGAAACAGATATCTGGGGACTGGAGGTTTGGAATGCCTGGATCCGTGAGTAGGGAAGGGAGGTCTGGGGGATCCGGACGCCTGGGTCCCTGAAGCCTCAAAGAGCAGGGACTAGACTGGCCGGTTGCCTGGGCCCCTGAGCTCTCTGGCCCCCTCCTCGCAGGCCCGGGCAGATCCGGTGGAGCCGGGGAAACGAGTCGCTCCCCGAGCGGGCAGAGGCGGTGGCAGAGACGCTCACCCTCCCTGGCCTCACCTCCCTAGACAACGGCACCTATACTTGTGAGGCCGGGAACAAGCACGGCCAAGCGCGAGCGCTCTACGTCCTGGTGGTCTACGGTGAGGCACGAAGGGGACTCCGGTTTCTGGAGCCGGGCGGAGGGGTCCTGGAATACCAGTGGGACGGGACCGAACGCTGCGTGGGCACAAGGAAAGGGGCGGGAGTCCGAGCGAACCAGCCCGAAAGGCTCCGGGGCGCAACTGGGGGCGGAGGGGGCAGGACTTAGCCCGGGTCCCCGGTCCGAGCGTTCTTCCTAGTAATCGCACCTTCCTTTGCGAGCAGACCCCGGCGCGGTGGTGGAGGCGCAGACCTCAGTGCCCTATGCTATCGTGGGTGGCATCCTGGCGCTGCTCGTCTTCCTCATCATCTGTGTCCTGGTGGGCATGGTCTGGTGCTCTGTGCGGCAGAAGGGTGAGTGGGGGCGGAGCCGGGAATGCCTGGAGGGGGTGGGGATAGGGGTCGCTGATTGGCCAAAGTCAGACGAGGCGGGGCTTGTGTGGAACCGTAGAAGGCTGAGAAGGTGAGGGTTGGGGGCGGTGTCTCTGGTCCTGTTCCAGTTGGCTCTGGGCTCCTCTCCCCGTCCCTCCCCGCTCTATTTACTTGCGTCTCTGTGCCTTTGGTCACCAGCTCTGTGTCCTAACCCTATCTCTGGCCCCGTGTCTCCGTGCCTGACTGTCCGATTCTTTGTGCTTCTGTGACCCGTCTCTCATTGTTCATTTCTCTCTCTGCCCCATTCCCCCACCTTCCACAGGTTCCTATCTCACCCACGAGGCCAGTGGGCTGGATGAGCAAGGGGAGGCCCGCGAGGCCTTTCTTAATGGGGGCGATGGACATAAGCGCAAAGAGGAATTTTTCATCTGACCCTTCCCCGTGTCCCCGGCCCCAGCCCTGGCTCTGACTCAGGCAGGGTCTCACCAGTCCAGGACGGAACCAGCAAAGACTTTGACCTGGGCCAAGGGCCATTTGGGAGTTTTCCCCACCCCTAACGTCCAGCAAGACAGGGAGGCCGCACCTGAGCCCTAGTGAGGGAGGTTAGGGCTGGGGGCCAGATGTTGAGATGCCTATGGGGGTGGGGAATGGGGAATCAGAACACCTGGGTCCCCAAAGGGGCAGGGAGTGGGGAATCAGGGTATCTTGAATCCTCCGGAAGGGGAGGATAAGAATACTTGAGTCCCCAAGAAGGAAAAGGAGACCTAGGTCTCTGATGGGCCAGGGGCTGGACACTTGGGTCCAGGTTGGGGGTAGGGGGTGGGAGTAGGGGTAGAGACTGGGGGAGGGGGGTGGCAGGGTTGGGGAGCAGCCTGGGGTGGGGGTAGGGGACTTGTCTTCTCCGGCATCCCTCCCTAGGCGCTGTGCCAGCCATTGTGAGAGTCCCACAGACATGGGGACTGCTCTTTGCAAAGCCATGTTCGCACGGTTGGGGGGGAGGGATGGGGATTCTGTGTCTTTGTCATAACTCGTGATGGAGGAGGGGGGCCTGCCCCCCTCTCCAGGCCCCACTCCTGCCCGCAGCTTGGGCTCCCCCCACCCACCACATGCCTCCCCTGGATCCCCTCTCCCCCAATCCCCAGGACTCCCACAGGGCTCTCCCCCACCACTCCATCCCTTCTCTCCTTCTCCAGGTCTCCGGGGGAGGGGCCCAGGGTCCACGTGTGCGTCTCTGTGGTTTTATATATAATATATTAAAAAATGAAAAATCTGTATTAAAAAAAATCAGATTTCACCCCCCCACACACCACCACCATGATCCACCCCCATTCCAGGCCTTTTTCTTGTAAAAACACGTTTTGTACGGGGGGGAGGGGGGTACGGAGGGGGTGGCAGCCCCACTAACCACCATTAAACTAAGGAGAGATTAAGAGGCTGTCCAGTTGTCTGTCGGGGAGCGGGGGAGGGAAGGGGGCGAGCAGCTGCATTCCGAGCCGGGAGATGCCTCCCTGGGAGGGCGGGAGGGATGCGGAGAAAGCCTAGAGAAAGAGAAACCGGAGAGAGTGTGAGAGGGCCCTCGGGAGAGGGTGGGAGCGCCTGCTGGAGGGCTGGGCGGGGGAGTGCGAGGGAGGCCAAGCCCCGGACGTCAGCCGGGGACGGCGAGGGGGCTGGGCTGCAGGACCGGCGGGGTGGGGGGAGGGGAGGTACACGGGGGGGGGGGGCCTGGATGGGGTGACCCCAGGGGCCAGGCGGGGAGGGGGTGTGCGCTTCCGCAGACGAGGAGCAGCAAGGGTCAAGCGGAGGGACCACCCCCCGCTCGAGGCGGAGTCCTCGGCACCGCACGCCCCCTCCCCAATTCCACCCAAGGCCTCCTGCGCATGCTCTCTGGCCCAAGCTGCAGACCTCCCCCCAGCCCGGGCTCTGCAGAGCCGAAATGCAAATCGCTGCGCCCCGGCGCGGCCCAGCCCGGGGATATGCAAAGCGACCTCCCCACGGGCCCGGCACGTGCGTGGGCAGAGCTGCGCTCCCAGCAAGCCCCGGGCTAGCGCGCTGCGGCCACCGAGGCCCCGCCCTCGCCCCGCCGCAGGTCGGGCGCTCTGAGGTCTCTTAGTGCAAGCACGTCACTTTACACTGGGGAGGCGGGAGCGGACGGGGGCCGCACCGCAGGACAGCCCGGACTCGAGACCCAGGTTCCCCAACCCCATGGCCCTGCCCCGCTTTGGTAACCTCCCCCGACCCTCCGCCTGGGGTGGGGGGGAGGGAAAGCCCCTCTCCCCTAGCAACGGGCCGAGGCCCCGCCCCAGTTCTACCAAGCCCAGGAAGAGCGGGGTAGGCGGGACCCTCCGGGGGTCTCGGATGAAGCGCTCCTGCCGCCGCTCACCCCCCGCTCCCTGGCCGGGATGGTCCGGCCCACCGCGCAGGCGCCCTGGGGTCCGCGCGGCAGCCGCTCCGAGTGGCCCCCCGCCCGCCGCCACCGCCGTCGCCATCGAAGCTCGCTCTGCGCAGGCGCTGGGCCCCTGCGTGCTGCCGCCGCCGACCGGAGCGAGCGGAGCGAGGTCGCCAGCGGTGGTGAGTGCCCGGGGGAGGGGAGGGGCGGGGCGCGCGCGCGCGGGGCATGTCGGGAGCCCGCGGGGCCTCTTCCGCGCGCCCTCCCGCCGGCCCCGCCCCTCCCGCCGGCCTGGGAGCCTGGCGGCTCCCCGGGCTCTTTGTCCCGGGGCACGCTGGGGCACGGTAGCGGAGAAGGGCCGCCCTAGGGCATCCTGGGATCTGGGAGCCGGAGGCCCCGCTGCATTGTGGGAAACGGGCCTTAGTGCCCCGGTGCGTTCTGGGAGCTGAACCATAGCGCCCAGATGCATCCTGGGAGCCGGACCGCAGTGCCCCCGGGAATGGTGGGTAGTGGGCACACTGCCCCCGTTGGTTTTGGGAGCTGGACCGAGGCGATCGCTGGTGTCGTGGGCGCCCAGTCCTCCGCGTCAGCGTCTCCTGGAAGCAGGACCAGACTCGCCCTGTGTTTACTGGGAGCAGGAACAACATACCCCTAGTGCATTGTGAGGGGCCCCTTATGGTCTTGTGCGCAGAGCCCAGTGGGAGCTGGGCCAGGGTGCCCTGGGCATCCCAGCGGGGAGTGCCGCCATCCTGTTCTTGTGTGGCATGCAAATATCATGGTAGCCTTGTGCCCTGGGCCCCAGTGCGTTCTGGGAGCAGAGCATTCATTCATTCAGTGAACACTTATTAAGCACCTGCTGTGTACCAGGCACAGTGCTAAGCACCCAGCTACATAATGAGGCAAAAGACAGCCCGTGCTCTCAGGAAGGCAGACGTGCGGTACCAAGCACTTGGCCTTGGAGGATGCGTTGACGTTAAAGGGTTTGTTGCCCCACGGCATCCTCAGTCACTCCTCCTCCAGGAGTCCTTCTGACTCCACAGGCCCAGGAGCGTCTCCTCTGGGCTTCTCCCTCTGTCTCTGGGCCTTAGTTTCTCCCTCTGTACAATGAGATGCTGCCGGCTCTGCTCCTGAATCCCGTCTCTCCCTGCTGTCCCTGCTCAGGGTTGGTGTGCAGGCCAGGGCTGCCAGAGAGAAGAGGCCCTGCTGTGGAAAGCTGGCTAGGGGGGGGAGCCCCACCCTGCTGTCACTGTCACCGCCTGACATCCCCCCCACGCACCCCTTCCCCTGGCCATGACGGACACCCGGGAGACCGCTGAGACTGGGGGCTATGCCAGCTTGGAGGAGGACGATGAGGAGCTGTCCCCAGGTGAGGTGCTGAAACCTGGCTCTGCAGGGCAGCGCCTGCGCACCCCCCAGAGCGGGCGTTGGAAGAAGCCTCACTGGTGACCCTTAACTCCCCCCTTCTTGGCAGGCCCAGAGCACCCCTCCGATTCCGACTATACCCTCTCAGAGCCCGACTCAGACGAGGAGGAAGAGGAGGAGGAGGAGGAGGAGGAAACAACAGATGACCCAGAATATGATCCTGGCTACAAGGTGAAGCAGCGTCTTGGGGGGGGGCGAGGGGCACCCTCTCGGAGGGCCCCTCGGGCTGCCCCGCCCCCAGGGCCCCCCCCTCAGCCCTGCACCCTGTGCGGCCGCCTGCCCCAGGGGGAGGGGGCCACAGCCCCCGGGGGCCCACCCTGCCGGCTCTGTCGCCCGGCTGCCTCCCAGGCAACACCCCCTGCCCGCACCACCGCTCATCGCCAGGTGGGTGAGGAGGAGGATGAAGAGGATGAGGACGGAGGGGCCACCTCCACTGGAGGTGATGGGCCCCCCGGGGATGAGGGGGGCGCTTACCACTGCACAGAGTGTGAGGATTCCTTCGATGACCTCGGGGAGCTGCATGGTCACTTCATGCTGCATGCCCGAGGGGAGGTGTGAGGCTGGCCCCTCCTTGGAGGGCGGGGTCGGGCTGGGGGATACAGAGCCACCAATCAAGTCTTTGTCCTTGTGACAGTAGCTGTGTTAGGATTCAAATAAAGCCGGATTTCTGTGTGGGATGGTGTCTGTGCCAGTGTGACCTTCAGCTGTTGGCCTCCCGTGTCCCCTCACAGAGAGTCCAGGAGTCTTGGGGCCATAGACCAAATCTTAGATCCAGACACAGCACTTTGGAATTGTGTTCTCATCTGGTAATCATGGACCCTTAGACCTTCTCAATTTCCTACAGTGACATCTGGAACTGAAAGAGATGGTAGAGGTCGTCCAGGCTGGCACCTTTCCCCTTCCCCTCCCCCTGCCCCATTTTACACAGGAGAAACCTGAGGACCAGACAGAACAAAGGTCACAGAGGTAGCAGGGTTAGGGCTGGAACCCACATGCTCAGACTTGGAAGCCACTGGTCTTAAACTCTGCATCATCACTTAGAAAGCATTTATTAGACAAATACTGTGTGGAAGGCATTCCAGAGAACTAGGATGGTTTAATGGTTGTGATAGGCAGCTCGTGGCACACTGGAGAGAGGGCTGGGCGTGGAGTCAGGCAGACTCATCTTCCCAAGTTCAGATACAACATGATGGAGAGTGGGGGAGCAGCAAGGCCTCTGAGTGGAGAAAAGAGGGAGTGTGAGAGAAACTGGAGATGGAACTGACTAGACTTGGGGGCTGACGAGATACATAGAAGGAGGAAAATGAGCTGAGGATGATGGAACGTGTGAGCCAGCATGGTTGGAAGCATAGTGAGAAGAAGAGTGTCAGAAGTGGGGTGGACTTGAGGCAACAGGTAACATATTCTGTTTCAGATGGTTTCAGACAGTCTAATTGGTGGTCAGAGACTTGGGGCAAGAGCTAGAAGTGGAGACCTGGGAGTCACTTTGTTGAAGAGAGATGTTAATACTAATGCAGCACTCCAGGAATTAGTCTCTATTTAACATGAACACCAAAGCCATTTCTAATTTGTAGAAATGTCCAGACAGGAATCGGTCATCCCCCATGACCTCTGACCTGACTGCCCCCAAACAATTTCAGATCACATTTATGGGAATCTTGAGCAAAGCAAAGATAAGTTAATAGTCCAGACTCAAGCAGCCGTATCTCTAACCCCTCCCTTATTTCAGACCTCTCTTCTAGAAATCATAGGGGTTCTTCCCATAGACCTATATCCAGAATGCAAGTTGAAGAGGAGTGTGTGTGTTACTCTGTTTGAATAGTAGAGGCTACTTCCCCTAGGGTGGACCAAAGTCTGATCCCTTGAAGGGATGGAAGGATCAACCTTTGATGGATCAGTATTCTAGTGAGGCCTTGGGATGGGGTGGAAAGCCTCTCTGAATGAGAGATACTCTCTTAGGCACCTCCCTATCCCCCATAAATCTGTCACTAAAGGAAAGCTCCAAGGTGCTGCATCATGCCCAGGGGTCATGCCTTGGTAAACCCTCTAGGCAGATGGGTTACACCAGAGTGAGGGTACCTGACGGGCCTCAAACCCATTGGGGACGTTTGTGGATGTCTACCCCAAGCATGTTGATGAAAACAGTTTGTTCCATTGGTCATGAAAGAGCACTCAGAGCTTGGTCAGACATTGATGATGCCTATGTCATGCACTGCATCCATCGCCAGTCGTCCTGACTTTTGTCCTGCTGCTGAACTTGGATGACTGAAAGAGAAAGTGAGGCTGAGGACTCTGCATCTCCACCTCACTTCATTCCAATTCGTGTACAATCAAGGCATCATCTCATGATGTCATTGGTCCTCTTGGAAAATGCAGGATAAACAACAGCGATTATGTGCCTCCTGTATACCAAGCACTGGACTAAGGGCTAGGAATTCAGATATGAAAAAGGAAAGATCATCCTTGTCCTCAGAAAGCTTACAATCCAACGGGGAACTTCACAATTGGCCCCCATTTTTAGAGCACTTTGGAGACAACAAAGTGCCTCCACTTTCTCCTCTCTCAACTCTTTAGGATCTGGCTTCTGACCTTATTACTCCACCCAAACTGCTCTTTCACAAATGAGCAGTGATCTCTTGACACATCCAGTGGCCTTTTTCCAACCTTCATTCTCTTTGACCTCTCTTCAGCCTTGGGAACTGTGGAGCACTCTCTTCTCCATGAGACTTCCTTCTCTCTAGGTTTATGGAACACCCCTCTTTCCTAGTTCTGCTCCTATCCCTTTGACCTCTCCTTCTCTGTTTCCCTTGCTGTATTCTCCACATCACATCCTCTGGCCATAGATGTGCATCAGGGCTGTGTCCTAAGCCCTCTTCTCCCTCTAAACTAGTCATATCTTCCACACTGCGATTTTCTCCATCTTGGTTTCGATATATTATGGGTTGTCAAAAGAAATTAAATCGGAATTTTTTGAGAGTTTTGCAGCCAGGAAATGATACAGAAAAGTTTAGAAACTCAGAAATGCATAAAATATATGTATAGTACTATATAATATCAACAAATTTTATTTTTAGTACCATAATAATTCAGACTTCTCTGGTTGGGAGTACCAAAAAATTTTACATAGATTTTCCACGTAGGGGTAGCTGGGCACTATGCCCCTAATCCTAACCTTGTGGAAAGGATAACTGTACTTCCTGTGGTGATCTCACCAGCTCCCAGGGGCTTAATTACCATCTCTGTGATGATGATTCTCCAGTCTACCTTTCCTGTGCCAAACTCTGCTGACCCCCAATCCCTCATCAACCAACTGACTTTCAGGCATCTGGGACTGGATGTCTAGGAGACATCTAAAGCTAAACACATCCCAAACAGAACTCCTGATGTTCCATCCTAAGGCCCTTCCCTGCCCCCACCTCCCCTATTACTTCAAAGGACAACCCCTTTCCCAGTCCCCCAGGGACATTATCCTGCATTCTTCACTTTCTCTCACACTTTGCCTGCCCCCTATAACCAAGGTGTTGCCAAAGCTTGTTGATATGGGGGGCAGCTGGGTGGCCCAGTGAGTATAGCACTGAACCTAAAGTCAGGCAGGCTCCTCTTCCTGAACTTAAATCCTGCCTCAAACACTTCCTAGCTGTGTGACCCTTGGCAAGTCACTTTACTCTATTTTCCTCAGTTTCCTCATCCGTAAAATATGCTGGAGGAAGAAAATGGCAAACGTCTCAAGTACAAAGAATCAGACACAACTGAACAGCAGTTGATGTCACCTTTGTGATATCTCTAAATATACCTCCTATTCTTGTCTGATGTTGCAGGCTTCATCAATTCACACCTGGACTGTTGTAGTAGCTGCTGGTGAGTGTGCCTGCCTCAAGTCTCCAGTCCACTAAAATGCAGATGTGTTCATCACACAGACACACACAGAGACACACACACACACACACACACACACACACACACACACACTCAATGCCTATTGCCTCCAGGAGCAAATGCAAAATGTTTTGTTTGACATTCAAAGCCCTTCATAACCTGTTTCCTCCTGCCTTTCCAGTCCTCTTACAGTTTATTCCTCCCCATGTATGCCCTCTTCCATCCAGTGACCCTGGTCTCCCGGCTGATGCATAAATAAGATCCTGGGTCTCTTGGCTCTGGACCTATTATCTGCTTGTCTTCCATGCCTGAGATGGTCTCCCTCCTCTGCCCCACCTACTGACCTCCCTAACTTTCTCTAATTCCCACCTTCTGCAGGAAGCCCTCCTCACCCTCTCCTAATTCTAGTGCCTTCCCTCATTTCCACTTTATGCTGGATGTAGTTTGTATGTGTTTGTGTGCATGTTGTCTTCCCCCATTACATTGTATGCTCCTCTTTGTATCCCTGGCACTTACCACAGTGCCAGGCACAATCAACAAGAGTGTTGACTGATTGCTTCTCTGCGGACCTCTCAGGCAGGAAGGGCACACATCCATTTTTACAGCAGAGGAGCCTCGAGGCATTGAGGTGGTCACTTTATCAGGGTCACTCAGCTCAGAAGGGGCAGACCCAGGACTCAGCCTGGAGGTTTCCAGACCTCTCCTACTAAAGCCCACCTACACATAGGCAGGTTCTACATCAGCACATGTCAACCCCAGAAAAGATCTGAAACCATGGAGTTCAGGCCAGCCATTGCAGCAACTGTGGACCATGACGTGCCTGATGATGCTTGAGGACACCCCTGAAGAGGGAGCTGACCACGGCCACCTCCTATGGGCATCAGCCTCAAATGGCCAGCCTTGCAGCCTCCACCCGTGCACTTAGTTCTCTCTATCCCTAACCCCTCTTCCCCACTACTGCTCACTGCACTTGTGTGCCTCTCTTCACCCTTCTCCTGAGTCTTCATTCCTGTTTCCTCCCACTTCTCTTACAGGTATGGATTGGAGTTATTCTAAGGCTACAATCCCCCTTGGCTTCCAAAATCCTAGCAGCCAGATTCCCATCTCTAATGGCAGAGCTGTCTGTAGGTGACAGCCCCTGACAGATTCAGCCCCGAGCTTTGGGCTCCCAGAGCTATGGCTGTAGGATAGCCCTCTACTCCAAGGCCTGCGATTCAGAGATGAGGAAACAGCCATAGGACTGTTGTGATTGCCTGAGGTCCCCCTGGGTGGTCTTTGAACTGGGCTTCTCTGACCCAGAGGTCTGGTCTTCTGTTCACTGTTGATTCCCCGCCAGGGAGCCTTTCTCCTCTCCCTCTGTGCTCACCTCAATATTCCACACAAGACTCAGAGATGGGCAGCCCATTCTTGGATTGTTACCTCCCTCTCTGGACATCACATTCTGCCTTTGCTCTCTTTCCTCTCTCCCCTGATCATCATAAGCTAAACTGTGGAAAGATGACTCCAAGTGTTTATTCACCCAGCTGCAGGCAGTATATATGCAAATTCAGATTAAACACATTTTGCTTTTCTATTCACCAAAAGTTCTCACTGTGAAGTGAGGTGATTTCTGTTTCATGCTTTCAAACCTTATAATACTGTGTACACATCAGCCATCACTATTATTACCAACATATTATTGTCATTGGAGGCAGCTGGGTGGCTCAGTGGATAGAATGCTGGGTGTGGGGTCAGGAAGGCCCAAGTTCAAAACCGACCTCAGACACCAGTTCTGTGACCCTAGGCAAGTCACTTAACCTCCGTTTGCCTTAATTCACTGAAGAAGGAAATGGCAAACCACTTCAGTGTCTTTGCCAAGAAAACCCCTTAAACAGTATGGTCCACAGGGTTATAGAGTCGAACATGATTTCACTGAACAAAAATTGTTATTCCCCAGGTTGTCTGACCTGTCTTCTAGGGCTGGGGTATTCAGCTGGAAGAACCATTAGAGATTGTTCAGGTCAGCCCCCTGATTTTACAGATGGAGAAACTGAAGCCCCACGCATCCAGGTGCCTTGAACCCAGGCCCTTCTACCTACAGGCCCAGTACTCTTCCCTCCACATGGGGGATGACAGACCCGGGGCATCTCCCTTGCTGATGTGGTATTTACTCCCCAGGCCTTTGTTACAGAGCTCTGTGGCCTGATCTCTGAGCCAGGGCTCCCTCTGGGATAATCAAGTTTCCTGTTGGCACATTATGGCAGCCTTGGCCAACTTTCCTGTGGTTTCTAATGCTTCCTGGGCTGTGGCTGAGAGAAATGGAAGGACATCCCCACAGGTTCCTTCCTGTGCCCTCAGATGCCATGCAAATGGTTAATCTAAGCCCCAAGCAGGGAAGGGCATTAGACTTCTTATCGACCACCTAATCCAGCCGCTTCATTTTATGGTAGAGGGGTCTTGATTCAGTTTGACAAGCACAGCTCTAGGCAGTGGACCCCAAAGACAAGGATCATCATCTCCACCATTCTTCTAGGGCTTGGAGGAGAAGCACACATCACATATCAGGGAGAGATCCTTGATGATGGGAGAGGGGAATGAATCAAGAAAGGCTTCATGGAGGAGGTCGCACCATAGCTCAGTCTTGAAAGAAGGCATGGATTAGGAGAGACAGAGCTCCAATTTCATTTAACCAGGATTTATGAAGAGCCTATGAGAAGGCAGGTACTTTGCTAGGCTCTGTGGCTCCAGCCACCAACACAGCAGGTCCTGCCTTCAAGGTTGCATTTTACTGAGGGGAAATGATATACGCAGATACATGAATTTGAAGTGATTTGGGGAGGGGACACACCAACAGCTAGGGGTATCAGGAGGGGTCTCTTGTAGAAAGCAGCAGTCGGGCTAGGAGGCAGACAGGAGAACAAAGGGGATTCCAGGCAGAAAGGAAAGAGCTAAAAGTCTGGATCCAGGCCATAAGTCAGTGTGCCCAGAGTGTGGAACGCCTGGAGGGGAGTGGTAGGAGGTGCATGTCTGGTCGAGACCCCAAAGGCTTTTCCAAATGGTGGAAGCTTCATTTTATTTTAAATACTGTAGGGAGCCAGAGTCTGCCTGAGCAGAGGAGTGATGAGATCAGACCATTGTTGTAGGAAAATCTCTTTTTTTCAGATATTTAGGATATGAATTGGAGAGACTGATGGGAGGGAACCCAAGGAGAAGGCCAGCGTAATAATCCAGGCAAGAAGCCATGAGTACCTGGCCTAGGATAGAGTTGATAGGAGTGAAGAGAAGGTGACAGAGGTAGATTTGGCAATAGGACTCAGTGACTAATTGGCTCTGGGGAATGAGGGCAAAGGAAGAGGGAGTTCTGTGTGACTGCAAGGGCAGGGGTGCCCTCCACAGAACACGAGAAATTCAGGAGGGTGAGTCAAAGATGTGCAGAGGAGCCCTGTTCTGAACAAGCTAACTTTGGGATGTCTGAAGGATGCCCAGCTGGAGATGCCCGGTAGGTAGCTAGTAACACAGGGTTACAGCTTAGCGGGCTGGATATATCAGTTTGTGAGTCACTTCCTGGAGTTGACTGTGGAACATGTGGAAGCTGACGAGAGAGAAGATCCAGGAAAGAACCATCAGATACACCCAGGATTAGAGGGCTTAGCATGGGGCTTCCATGATGAATCAGCAAAGGAGACTGAAAAAGAGAAGTCAGACAGGTAGGAGGGGAACCAAGAGGAAAGAAAGCCAGGGTGGAGAAAGTATCAGGAGGAGGGAGGGGTCATCTGAGTCAAATTCTGCAGAGGTCAGGAAGCATGAGCAATGAGAAAAAACCTTTGGGTGTTATATCAATTGAAATGGTTCTTCCACAGTCACCAACAATCCCTTAACTGCTATGGAAAGAACCATTTCCAGGGATTGGTGAGGGGATGAGAGAGGAGGTGAGAGTGCTTCCCAGGCTCCAGGGGGCTCATGGAATTCTAGAGAAGTGGGAGGTGGATAGGTAAGTTCCTGAAACACCTGATCCTTCCATAACCTGAGTGGAGGGAGGCAGGCCCTATTTTGTGGAGGCCTTAAATGCCAGGTTGAGGAGTTACCCCTTCATTCTTGAAGCAGTAGGATGCCCCTGAGAGGATATGGTCATACTGACCCAAGATTCTTTTGATAGCTAGGTAAAGGGTGGATGGACAGACAAAGAGAAGCCAGGAAGTCTCTTGAAGTGGTAGAGGTCAGAGGCCCACTAAGATCCTGCCCCGGCATAGTGGCCAGCCATATGAGTGGAGTGAAGGGACTGGTGCAGATATTGGAGATGATGGAGTAGAACGAAGAAGCCATATCCACTCGATATCCAAGTGACAAAGCTAGGGGATAGGAGGATGGGAGGAAGTTGGAGGAGAGGTAATGAAGGGCACAACTTAGGTCTCAGATGCCCCTGGGAGGATTGCTGGAGTCATCAGCAGGAGATAATACTTGAATCTATGAGAGCTGACAGTCACAAAATGAGGGCCGAGGACAGTGTCCTGGAGAGCACCCACCCTTCTGGGGCATAAGATGGATGATAATGCTGCAAGGAGGGAACCATATGATGGGAAGGGGAGCCAGGAAAGATCAATGTTACAACCACCATAGGAGGAAGATGGACTGGTGAGAAGTATCAGAAGCTGCCAAGGAGTCAGGAGGGCTGCAAATTGGGAAAAGCCCTGGAAAGGCCACTTCAGAGAAACTGGGAAGTGACATGCAAACAAGTCTTTCAAGGTGTTTGTCAGGGAAAGGGAGAAGCAGCCTCAGGGAGCTTGAGGAGTTGGTGGGGTCAAGGGCAGGGTTTGTAATGATGGGGTTGAGCTGAGGGCATTTGTAGACAGCAGGGAAGGCTATAGGGAGAAGGCTTTGCAGCTCCCCACCACTCCCCAGGGATCCCCAAATCTTCTCTTGATCCTAGTCCTGTGGTCAGGTGATGATGGCTCTCTTATTAAGTTCTCCCTTCTATAAAGTCTTTATCTGCCACCCAAAGGGGCCAGCTGTTCCCTCTGGCAGCACAGCCTCATCCATTTAGAACCGGGATGGATGTAAAGGCCTTTATTGCAGAGGAAAAGCTGAGAGGTTAGATGATTTATCCCAAGGTCACCCAGGGACAGCGCCAGTGCCAGGATTCAGACCTAGGGCTCCAATCTCAAACCCAAGGACAAGCTCGACTCCTTTTTCACTTGACAGCCTCTCAGATGCTTGAATGATAATGCCTCAGGAACCAGGTCTTCCAACTGCCAGGCCGAGCCACTTACACTGCAGCATTCTGGGGTCCCCAGGACCCCTTCTGAGCCACGGGTAAGACAGATCCCAAAGTATCAAACAGAAAGAGAAGATGTTTAGAAACTGGGTTTAAGTACAGTGTAGTCAGAAAAAGAAAAAACAAAAAAAACAGAGGCCATGCTAGGAGGTTGGGTTTATCTCAAAGAGGGCCAGGGCAGGGATCCTTCTCAGAGATCACCTCCTCCAGCCCACTTCTGACAGATGGGAAAATGGAGGCCCCAGGATGGTCAGTGGTTTGGTCAGGGCTCATTCAGAGGCAGCTAGGTGGCTCAGTGGATAGTGCTGGACCTGGAGACCTCAGATACCTACTAGCTGTGTGACCCTGTTTGCCTTAATCCACTGGAGAAAGAAGTGGTTAAGTTCTCTAGTATCCCTGCCAAGAATAGCCCATGGTCAGTGTTGGTGTGCTATGGTGCACAGGTTCAGGAAGAGTTGGACACAATTGAACAACATGTAGCAGGTACAGAAACACCCACACAAAGTCAAAACTGGTTAGACGGTTAGGAGCTGGAAGCAGGCCTATATTACGATCTTGTCTTAGTCACAAGTGAATTGGCCAATGGCCCTCCAGGGTCTTCCCAAGTCTAATGTCTGCTGCCCTTGGCAGGGGATAGCTGACCAATCCACCCCCTGCCCTGTTTTGAGGAATCTCACAGGATCTCTGGACATCAGAGCTGGAACAGACCTTGGAGATCCTTTGGCCCAATCCCTCACTTTTATAGTTCAGGAAACTGAGGCTGAGTCAGAAATTGATTTGCCTGGGGAAGGGGAGTCAGTGGCTGAGCTGGGGTTTAAGCCAGGTCTCCTGGCTGCCGGTCCAGGGTGATCTCTGCTATATCATAGTGTCACTGTCCCTAGGGAGTATCTGGTATCTCTTTGAAGGAAGACCTAGCTTTCACCCTCCCTTTTCTGAGGGGATAGATCTCATCTTAACCCTCGGGGAGCTCCTGCTTGGAGAGGATACCATACACAGGGCGGACAATAGAATTACAAGATTCTAGGCCCAGCCCCACTCCACCCCTCCATGCTTTTCAGCTCCTTGTGTGTAGTCTATCAACCTATTAAAGCACCTACTGCATGCTAGGCTCAGTGCTAAGAGCTGGGGATAGAAAAATGAAAGAGTCCCTGCCCTCAAGAAGCTTCCTGCCTAATGGTGGAGATGGACACACTAAAGGAAACTGAAAAGGGTGATGGGGCAGGGGGAAGACAGGGCATGACGGACACCTCAGAGAAGTCCCAAAGGGATGCAGCCAGGTGGGAAGTGGGATGTTCTGAGCTGGGTTCTCCCCTTAAATAGGGCTCCAGCCTCCAGGCCGAGGGACAGAGGATGGTGAGGGGTCCCAAGGTCATCCCAAAGCTGATGAGCTTCTTGGGAGGAGGGGGAGAAGTCGGAGAGAAAGGCCCTGCCTTTTTACTTGTAATTATATTCTCAACACGGGGCCTGGCACATAGCAAGTGCTTAACAAGTGTTTTGTATCCATCCCTCCATCCCTGTATGTACCTACCCATCTATCCACCATGTCACATGTCTGTCATCCCTCCATCCCCCCATCCCTGTATCTATCCACCATATATCACGTTGTCATCCCCCTATCCCTGTATCTATCCATCTATCCACCATATATCATGTGTGTCATCCCTCCTTCCCTCCTTGTAGCTCTCCCTTTTGCTCTGTAGAATTTCAGAGGCTAAAGAGGGCTTCTCATCACCCTGCACATGAACAGGATTCCCCTGGACATCATTCCCAACAAGTGGACCTCTAGTTTCACCTCAAAGATGCTTGATGACAGGCAGCTCACTCCCTTTGCCCCAAATATTAATGAATCTCCCCCATATAACACTCAAGGGCTCACAGGAGTTTTTGTTACAAGGCTGAAACATCAAGTCAGCGTGCATTTATAAGCACTGGTTGTGTGCCAAGCACTATGTTAAGCCATGCAGAGGCAAAGTAGGCAGATCATCATTTTTGAGCAGAAAGGAACCACAGGGACCATACAGTTGACCCCGGTCATTTTACTGAAGGGCAGCTGGGTGACACAGAGCAGAGAGCACTGGGCCTGGAGTGAGGAAGACTTGAGTTCAAATCCAGTCTCAGACATTTCCTAGCTAGGTGACCTTGGGCAAGTCACTCCACCCTGTTTACCTCAGTTTCCTCATCTGTCAAATGAGCTGGAGAAGGAAATGGCCAACCTCCGGTGTCTCTGCCAGGAAAACCTCAGATGGGGTCATGAAGAGTCAGATATGACTGAAAACGAATAATAACAAAATTTTACTGAAGGGATCCTGATCTTGAGAAAGCAGAAAGGACTTTCCCAGTCAGCTAAGTATTTACTGACAGCCTACTGTGTGTCAGGTACTGGGATTCAAGTAGAAAGAATGAACCAATCCCTGTTCACAGAGAGCTTGCAAACCAATGAGAGGAGCCCCACATACATAAAAAAATAGAGTGACTAAAGGCATCCATCTACAAAGCCAATCAATACGAGGGATTCTGGGGGTCAGAAAAGACCTGAGCTGGCTCTTAGAAGAGACAGAATCTTTGAGGTATGAGGGGGGAGGAGCTTAGAGTAGCACAACTGGGCTGAATTCTGATTTCTTTGCCCCCTGATGCCAACTTGGCATTCTCTCCTTCCATAGCCAGTGGGGTGGCCTTTCCAGAAGGCATGGCTAATACAATGCCATCTAAGTATTATACCCTGTCATATTAGTTCTCCCTACACTCGGTGCTGGCAAAAAGAACAGGGTCTGGGCTGGTAGCCAGGGCAGACTGGCAGGCCACCCTGCAGTGTTGTGGTTGGCTGAATGCCCAGAGGTCTCACCATCCCCTGGGCAGGGGTAAGGACAGGGGCCATGACCAGGCTGTTGGGCTGCCAGGCCACAGGTGGAGGGGGCCTTCCTCATGAGCCCCCCCAACTCTGGCTCCTACTTCCTATAGTGACCTTGAAACTTGGCAGGACAATGATAATGAACCTGGGAGATTGGGGAGCGGGGGAGAGGAAGTACTGGAGGAAGGCCTGGAGGCCTGTTCAGGGGAGAGGTACCTGGCAGGCCAGATATCAGGTCTATGGGAGGGTTGGGCTTTGGGAGGTCAGAGCTTAAGACACACAGTACCCCACCCCCCACATTTCACAGATGGAGAACCTGAGGCCCCGGGACAGGATGGAGGCTGGTCCAAGGTCATCTAAGCAGCAAGCAGCATGGCCTGGACCACCACCTAGGGACACGCCAGGCCTTCGAGCCCGGGGCTGTCCTCCCTTCCGCTTCCTGCCTGTGTGACCAGTTGGGCCACCAGCCACTTCAACTCTGAGCCTCAGTTTCCTTCTCTGTCACTTTGTGCTGTCCTCCTCCCTGGGTTGTTTGGAGCCGAGCAGTTCACAGATTCTAAACACCACAGGTGTCTAAAGTTCTCACAGCTTCAGCCAATGATACAGAGATATAAATATGGATATAGAGGGGCAGTAGAGTCAGGAAACCTCCTTCCTGAGTTCCAGTCTGGCCGGACTCTTCCTAGCTGTGTGACCCTGGCTAAGTCACTTGACTGCCACTGCCTCCAGAAACAACGCAGAGCTAAGGAGCATTTAGATCGCTCTGAGGTTGATGAAGTGCCTGGTAATCTAGTTTACCGCCTGGGCAACCCTGGGAGGTAGGTGGTGTTATTATGGCCGTTGTAGAGACGAGGAAACTGAGGCAGAAGGACCCGCGCAGGGCGGCCCCAGCACACCTGAGGGGGGGGCGGGGCCGGGCCGGGGGCGGGGCGGGGCGGGGCCGGGCCAGGGGCAGAGTGGCCCCAGCACACCTGAGGGGGGGGCGGGGCCGGGCCAGGAGCAGAGTGGCCCCAGCACACCTGAGGGCCGGGGGCGGGGCGGGGTGATCGGGGCCCCCCCAGCAGCACCGCCCTGACACGGACGCCCGCGGTCACCCCCGTCCGCAGCGGCCCTGGGATCCCCCGAGAGGCCCCGCCTCGCCCGGGAGCTCCCCGCCCCGCTCTGGGGGAGCGGGGCCCGCCGTGAGGAAGGTGCTGAGGATGAGGATGGTGGCCCCGGGGTGAGGGGGGGCTCTGGCACGCCTCCGGCCCCCACGTCATCCAACCCCGGCACTTTACTGTGGGGGAAACTGAGGCCGGAGGGGGCACAGGAGGACCCCGGGAGGGGCTGGACCCTCGCTCGCGCCCTGACCTTTGACACTAACCTTTATTTGACCTTATCCCGTCTGACCCGATCCACGCCGACCCTTGATCCCACAGCCCCGTGACCCTTCCCAGCTCATTGGCTCCCCAAGCAGTTGACCTTTGACTTTCGCTAAGAGTTTATTCTTGACTTTCGACCCCACGTGACTGTCACCTTTGATCGCAAGATGACATCACTTGTTTTTGGCCCCACGTGATTCCATCACGGGTGACTTGAGTCCCACCAATCCCCGGGGGTTCCGCCCCGTGACCCCTGACCCGGCTCTTCCCCCTCCCTCCTCGGCTCCTGGCCGACTCCTCTAGGGCCCCCTCCCCTTCCGCCTGATAGGGCGGGAGCTGTGGGGCGGGGCGGACTTCTGCGCATGCGCCAAGGCTTCGCCGCCTTTGTTTCGGGCGCGCGTCTCCGGACGCGTTTGCGGCTGATGCCTTTTCCGGAGAGCCCGATGACGTCACTACCCTGACTGACGAGCCATGACGTCACTGGATTAGGGTTCTTCTCCCTCCCCCCCCATGCCCCGCCCTGCGCCGGGGGCGGGACCTCCGGGAGCTAAACGCCCCCGGACTGCGCCGGGCGCCTGCTGTTTATCCGCGGCGAGCCTTGAGATCCGGGTCCGGACGAGGGCGTGGCTAGCGCGGACCTCCGGGTCCTTGCCAGGTTGGGGGAGTAAGCGTGGCGCTGCCAGCTGGTGGGAGGGAGGGGACTGGACGCTGAGTCATTGCCGGGCGTGGGGAAGGGCGGGGCAGGACTCCTGGGTCATTGCCAGGTGCGGGGAGGAGGGGGCAGGATGCCTGGGTCATTACCACATGTATATGGGGGAGGGGGGCTGAGAGGGACAGGACGCCTGGGTCCCTGCCGCCTGGGGGGGAACAGGATGCCTGAGTTTCTGCCAGATTGGGGGAGGACTAGACGCCCAATTCCAGAGGATGGGGACCAGAATGCCGGTGTCCGGAGGAAGGAAGATAAGAGGATGTGGGGAGGAATGTTGACCTGGGGGCCTAAGGGCTCCGTGGCTCACCCTAGGATGCAGGGTGCATCCCTGTGGGTGGTCTCTGGGAGAAGGGAGCCTCATTGGCTTGGGTCCTAAGTAGGGGGAGGGAGGCAGGATTCTTGGCTCCTGGGGTGTTTCTTGGAAGGACTGGTGGGGTGATTGAGGGCTGGAGGTTGGGAAGCCCGGGACCTGAGGTGGTGAGGACAGTGAACTGGGACCTCAGCTTTTATATGCTGAGTCCTTGGGAGAAAAGAAAGGAAGCAGCGGGCAGCTGTGCCGGGAATTGTCTCTAGGGTGCTAGGACAAAGCTGTAAGGACTGATCGAAGGATAAGGATTGATAACAGTGAGTCCTGAGTGCATTTTTGGTGCCAGGGTCTATTGTCTGGGCTTGGGAAGGGAGGGGATGGGGGGGGGGGGCGGAGAAAGAAAGGAGAGAATATCTAGGTCCACGGAAAAAGGACTAAGGATGTGGGGCGAAGGGTGTGGAGAACCTGGATTCTGAGTGCTGGCATCTCCAGTCACCTGGGCTGAATGTAGAAGGGGAGGAAATTGGAGTACTGTCTCAAGGAATTAGGAACTCTAGATGCCAGAATGCTAGGCAGATAGCTAAAGAGGGAGGAATTTGCCTGGGTCCTGGAGGGCGAGAGGAGGTCTGAGGGGTAAGAAACCTGGGTCCAGATCACTTGGTGACCCCCTCCCCTCCTCTCTCCACCCGCAGCCCCAACCATGCCTCCCCCGCGGGGTGACGTGACCGCCTTATTCCTGGGTCCCCCCGGTTCAGGAAAGTCGGAGCTCATCGCTGCACTCCGGAAGGCTCCAGAGGCCTGGCATGAAGATGCGAGAGTCCCTGCCCTCTACCCCGCGGGACCTGGTCTCTTCCTGGGCGAGCTAAGCTGCCCTCCTGCAGCGCCCGAGCCCTGGGCAGCCGAGGCTGACGTGCTTGTACTGGTCTGGGGGCCTCGGATCGGGAACGGGGCTGAGGAAGAGGATGGGTCTCTGCCCGAGGGGCTGGGGGCAGCTGGGCGGGCGGCCCTGGCCCGTGGGGCACCCCTGCTAGCGGTGTGGAGCCGGGGTCCCAGGAATGAGAACGCTGGGACCCCAGAGCAGCCTGAAGACCTGGAGCAGGAAAGGATGAAGGCGGCCGCCCAGTTGGCCGCTGCCGGGCTCGGGGCCGCGCCACTTTATATACTTAGTCGGCCTGGACCCCAAGGAACTGACCTGACCAGACTTAGAGAGGCGCTACATGACCAAGGAGCGGCCCTGGAGAGGTAGGGCCTGAGTCCACCCCGCCTCCGCCTTCCCCGAACCCTGTGGCCCAGCAGCCCCTCAAGTGTGGGGGCCAAGCTCCTCACCAAATTTTCTGCTTCTCCCATCTTCTTGAGCCCACCCATCTAGTCCTAGAAGAGAGTTGGTGATCTAGCTGGGGTGAGGGGGCAGGTGAAGGAATCCCTAAGCGGCCTGAAATTCCTTCCCAACGCACCTGGCCTTGTCCTCCAAGGTTCAGAGCACTCATGATCTCCTCCTACCCTCTTGTCCCCTCCACCCCTCCCTCACCTCCAGCCTTTGTATGTTCTCCCCTTCCAGGCTGCTGCCTCCTGCCCAGGAAGGTTTCGAGGTCGTGGGAGGGGCCGAGCTAGAAGCGGTGCGCGAGGCTTTCGAGGCAGGCGGCCTGGAGGCTGCCATGACCTGGCTGCGCTCGGGCCTCGAGCGTCTGGGAAGCGCCCGGGTGGATTTGGGCGTGGCTGGTCCAGAAGCCCCCACAGTCATAGGATCCCTTCTTGGGCAGGACCTTGAACCCACTCCCACCTCCCCTGGGCCAGCCCCCTATCCTGCCCCTGACAGGTCCAACGTGGTCCTCTGGGCCCTTCCTGACGATGCCGACCTCACCGCCAGCCCTGACCCCGGGCCTGCTCACTATGATGCCCTGGTCCTGGTGATTCTGGGAGCGCCGACGCCAGCCGACGTATCCCGTGGGAGGGCGCTGGCGGGTCCTGTCACACCCCTCTTCTTTGTAAGGACCGACGGGGAAGGCGAGGACCCTGAACTAGAAGACGCTGAAGAGAAATCTGGCCCCGAGGGTGGGGAGGACAAAGAAAGAGATAGAGAGGACGGAAAGAAGGATGATGGTGGGAAGAATTCGGGCAGCGGGAATACATCGCGAGACGGGGACCCGAAATCGGGCGGTGGATCTGGGGAGCACGAGATAAGATCGGGCCGTGGGGAGGGGGAGGAGGAGGGCTGGGAGGTGCTGGGCGCGGAAGAGGCCGAGGATGCCCCGCCGCCTGTCTTCCCCTTGCGTCCCGGGGGACTGCCAGGTCTAGCGGCTGCGCTACAACGAGCCCTGAGCCCTGCCCAGGGAACAGCCCTGCTGCTGGCCTTGCCTCCCGCATCTGCAAGGGCAGCGCGCGCCAAGGCGGACGCGCTGCGGGCTGGAGCGTGGCGCGCGGCCCTGCTGGCCAGTGTGGCCGCAGCTGCGTCCCCGGCTCCGGGGCTGGGACACGCGTGCGATGTGGCCCTGCTGCGGGGTCAACTGGCTGGCTACCGACGCGCGCTGGGGCTTGAGGCGGCCGCCGTAGCGCGGCGAGAGCTCGCCTTGGGACTAGAGCCTGGGACCCTGGTGGGGCGCGAGCGCTCGCGACTGGCACTGAACGGAGCTGCCCGTGGAGAGGTGGAGGCGCGCTTGCGGGGCTGGGCCGGCGAAGGAACCGCTGGCGGCGCGGCCTTGGGCGCGCTCTCCTTCCTGTGGCCGGCGGGCGGCGCGGCGGCCACCGGGGGCCTCGGATACCGCGCGGCCCACGGCGTGCTCCTGGCGTCTCTAGACGAGCTGCAGGCGGATGCTGAGAACGTGCTGGGCCCGGGCCCGGGCCCAGACCCTGAGTAAAGACCATGTCCTTACTGCGCCCGGGTCTCTGCCCCCTGGAAATCCTGGGGTAGATGGAGAGAAGGAAGCCTGGATGTTCTGGGATCTTGAATTCCCAGTGCTGATGGGGCACTGGCTGGGCGCTCTGGATGCCTGGGCCATTGAGGTGGGGGGTGGGGGGGGGCGGGGGGGATATCACAATGCTGGCCTTCGCACAGGATCAGGATGCAAGATCAGGCTGGGGAAAATGATACTACCCGGATCTTGGGATGGGGAGACCCAGTTGGCACAGAGACCAAGGGATGATGACGAGACAGAAATAGAAAGAGACTGGTTGGGATGCTCTCACCTTTGAACTGCCTCTCTCTCATTTGTTTTTCTTGGGTCTGCAGTGTGGTGTTGTGGAAGTACAGGGAATGGAGAGAGCTGTGGACCGGTAGTTGCCTTTATTTATGCATTTATCCTGATTCATCCAACCTCCCTGCCTCCTCTCCCCCATCCAGTGGCAAGTTGGGTGGGGAGGGGGATCCTATCAGAGGGGCTCCATAAAGATTGTGTCTCCACTGGAAAGGGAAAGAAATGGGCAATATCCCTAGATATTGGCAACCTCAACAAGCCTTCCCATCCCCACCTGAAGCTGCCTGGGCCAGGCCTCCACAAATACTCGGGTCAAATCAGAATCTCAGAATCCCGAAGAACTGAAGCCATCTAATCTGACCTGTACTTGAACAGGAATCCTTTCCACATCTTTCTGGGAGAGCACTATTGATGGAGAACTCATTATTTACTACGATAATCCATTGTCCTCTCTGATGGCAGGGGGTCTTGACCATGAACTTAGTGGCTTTTTAATAAATATTTTGATAACATTTCGAAATAGTGTGTGTTCCTCTGTAATCCTGTGTTTGGATATGCATTTAAAGACAGGCTTAGAAGAGACTGTAAAAGTGCAGATCTGTTCTGCCCTGGTTATGCCATTTGTACTGCTGGTAGACCCTCCAAGAGCACAGAGATACAGAAGAAAGAAAGACAATCCATGGTGTGTGTGTGTGTGTATAGGGGGGAGTTTACTGGGTTAATCGAGGAAGCTGACTTACAGGCTCAGTCTCTGGCAGAAAGAGGACTACCCTTAGGACAGGTCAGATATTATATAGAAACAGAACAAAGATATAGTGCCAGGGATGGTCCAAGGTCACAGTCATGTTCTCCCAGAGGATGGTTGGGACTCCTTTTGCTGTGGAGTCATACATAAGTCCCCTCACACTATGACTCCTACCACCCACAGATCCATAGGTTTCATCTTTTTGCCAAAAGGGTCCAGGACACAGAAGATTAAGAAACTGCTTTAAAGGTGAGGAAGTTCTCTTTTACACTGAGCTGAATGTTTCTTCTTGTTCTGCACAAAGGGTGGGATGGGGGGGAGGGGGCAGCTAGGTGGTGCAGTGGGTAAGAGCACCAGTGCAGGAGCCAGGAGGGTCTGAGTTCAAATCTCACCTCAGACACTTGACACTAGCTGTGTGACCTTGGGCAAGTCACTTAATTCCAATTGCCTCATCCTGGGTCATCTCCAGTCATCCTGATGAATATCTGGTCACTGGATTCAGATGGCTCTGGAGAAGTGATGCTGGTGACCTGCACAGCCCTCACTCACTCAAAACAAAGTCAAGTGCAAGTCATGTCATCATTTCTCTGATGGCATGGTCTTCTTCGGCAATGAAGGACAAACACACACACACAAGGGGGTCATGCTGAACAATTCTAAAATCCTTCCTGAAGGGACTGATGAAGATGCCTGTCTTGACCTTCCTACTTCTCTGTGGATAAACGGTTCCAGGTGTTTGAGCAAGTGAACATTTAGTATGATCTTCAGGACCATCACTATCCTGGTTTCCTTCTGCCAGGCATTATTAGGCTTATCAATATCCTTCTTAAAGTGAGGGAGATGGGGACAGAAACATACCAGAGAACCCTGGGACCATTACTTCCCTTGTCCTGAATGTGATGCCTTTGTACTCAGCAAGGCACCCCAGCTTGGACTTGGGTTCTTGATTTTTTAAATCCTTGATTTTTTAAATTTAAATTTCTAAATCCTATAAGACAATAGTTAATCTTGTCATTTTATTAGATTCAGCCCAGTGAGCTTTGTATTTCCCAATTCAGCAGTCTCTCCCAGCCCTGCCCCCTTAGCTCCTCCAAACCTCATCTCTCCTCAAACTTCACATGGTTCCCCCTCCCCTCGCTCCCTCAGCTGAGAACCTTAGCTCATTTTACAGGTAAAATTGAAGTCATTCACCATGAGCTCTATCTTCTTTCCTCTTCATCTCCCATTACTTAGATGCCTTCTCACATGATGAGGTAGCCTGACTCCTTACCATGACTCACCCCTCTACCTATTCAAGTGATCCCATTCCATACTGTCTCCAGCAGTTGTTTTTCATTCTTTCCTTTGTAGCTCCTTGAAAAGGCCATCTACAATAGGTGTCTCCACTTTTTCTCCTCACCCTTTTCTTACACCCTTACAATCCAGCTTCTGACATTACCTATCATCCCACTGACACCGATTTCTCTGAAGTTACTAATGATCCCTTCGTTGCCAAATCCAATGGCCTTTTCTCAACCCTCCTTCTCCTTGACCTCTCTATAGGCTTTGTCACTGTGGATCACTCTCTCCTCTTTGGTGTTTTCTTCTCTCTCTGTGTAATGGTTCTCCTCCCATTTGTTAGATTCCTTTGTCTCCTTTGCTGGATCTTCTTCCAGCTCACACCCTCTAACCTTGGGTGTCCCAAGTCGGTCCTGGTCTACAGTGGGTGCTTCCTAAATATTTATTGACTTGAATTGAACAATGGCCACTATAGATCATCCACTCCTCCAGGACGGTATGCTGTCTTTGGGTTTTGGTGACAGTACTCTCTCCTGACTCTCACCCTGTCACATCCGGCAAACTGACTTCTCTGCTCACAGGACCACCACCCCAGTTCAGGAACTCATCCCGTCTCTGTCATCCACCTCCTAAGTGCTCCATAAGCCTCAGATCACAACCAGTCCTTACCCAACTGCCAAAGTTCTGGGTGCTGTCGTTCAGAAAACTGCTGGAGCTGTCTATTTCCTCTGGGGTCCAATAGATGCTCCTTGGTTAGGTATTTAAAGCCTTTCCCAGTCTGGCTGTATTCTGCCTTTCCAAACTTACTCCCCTTCAAACACTCTACAATCTAAAGAATCTGGCTTGGTACGTGGCCCCATGTTCCACTGCATCTTCTTTCTTCATGTTTTTGTACAGGCTTGGAATGCACTGCCTTTCTCCCCTTTGCATCTTATAATATTATAACATTTATATAATGCCTACTATGTGCCAGCCACCCTACTAAGTGCTTTTACAACTATTATCTCACTTGATCTCATAACTAGCCTGGGAGGTAGAAGTAGTTATATCATCATCCCCATTTTACAGTAATTGAGGAAACTGAGGTAAACAGAGGTTAAGTGACTTGTCAGGTTCACAGAGGCAGTAAGTATCTGAGGCTGAATTTGAACTCAGCGTCTTCCTAACTCCAGGCTTGATGTTGCACAGCTAACTTCATTTTAGAACTGTAGAAATCCTTCAAGGCCTACCTCTAATGCCCCTTCCAACATAAGGTCTTTCCTGATCTCCCTGGGTGCTACTGTGTTCCCTCCAATCCCACCTCCCAAATTACCTTCTATTTATTTGTTTATTTATGTTTTCTATGTTATATTCCCTAATAGAATGTATGCTTATTGTGGGATGACACATTGTTGTTGCGTAGTGTCTGTCTCTCCATTTCCCCATTTGGCATTTTCTTGGCAAAGGTACTGGAGTGGTTTGCCATTTCCTTCTCCAGCTCATTTTGCAGATGAGGAAACTGAGGCAAACAGAGTTAAGTGACTTGCCCAGGGTCATGAAACTAGAGTCTTAGACCAGATTTGAACTCAGGAAGATGAGTCTTCCTGATGCCAGGTCTGACACTCTGTGTGCTATGGTGTCACCTAGCTGCCTAGCTACATTCACCTAACTACCATTCTCCTGCCCAGGTTTCCTCGCCTGGCCTCTTGTTCCTATACTCATCCCCTGACCCTTCAGATTGAGGGGAAAGGCACAGGGCTTCTTTTTCAACTGATCTCCCTTACTTAAACAAACCAAAAAAAAGTCACATAAAATTCAGTATAATTATAGTGACCAAGCTTAGCCTCCAAGGAAGAGTTGAAAACTACATTCCTTTTTGCAGAGGTGTGATAGGGAAGTGTCCATACACCGTCAGAGGTGTGCGTTGATTTTACCGACCTGTTGTTTTTTTTTTCCTCTATTTTATTCTTTGTGACTAGGGCTAGATCACTGCGGAGGGAACAGGGAGGAGTCTCTTTGGAAATGAAATGCGAAGGTATTAATTCTCCCCTCCCCCGCAAGGGAACTAGGTATTTGGACAGCACCAAGATTATTCCGGCATTTTCCTGGCCCTCAGGGTCCAGAGATACATCGTCTGAATTCCGAGAACCTGCGGGCTGCGTCTCCCAGGTTCAGACCTGAGCCTCTACTCTGTGTCTGCCCACTCCCTTACGGCAATCGTGATGCAGCTGACTAGACATACTCAGAATTGGTCCTCTGGGGTAACTGGTTTAATTGGGTGATAAGAGGAGCTTGGTGGTGAGTATAGGGTTTGGGATGGTCTCCAGATGCAATGCTCAGTGGGCTAAGACAGTAGCTTTTTCTCCGCCCTGCCTGGGGCTTGGGGGGCAGGGACACAGTCGGCCCTCCGGAGTTCGTAGGTGTAAGTCACCGAAGGCACCTCAGTACCAACCTTGGCGCAGCAGGCGCTCTTGGTGGCACATCCACGCATGGCAAATTTGGTGTTGATGATTCCTGGTGGAAGTGGGATGGGGTCAGCCTCCGACCCAAAAGCACTGTGCCCTGTCCCACCCTCTCAGGAAACCGGCTCCCTTAGTTTCCATTCCAGTTCGGGGATCAAGCTGCCTGATTGATCCTGCCTACTTAGGGACCTGGGTCCTGATGCCCCAGTCCCCTCAGCTTCCCACAGTATTCTGGCACCTAGACACGCCTCGCTCAATAACCCAGCCCCTGTGTCTCCTTCCTCCCCGCCGGAGGTCCCAAAGCTAGTCACCTGTCTGCACCGTCCCGGAGAAGTAGACGCACTGTGTCTCGTGCCCCATGCACTGGACCATCTCGTCCCCGGGGCAGGTTTCTTGGAAGGCCGCCATACAGGATGGGCAGCGGAGTCCGTTCAGTGTTCTGTTGTCCTTCGGGGCTGGGGTGGAGAGAGGGAAAAAGATTGCATCTGCCCAGCGATAGGCTCAGGGCCAGAGGACTCCGAGGGAGGGCGGGGAGATGGGTGGGAGAGGCCCATTAGCTCCAGCTGAGCTGGCTACCATCCAGGAATACTGGAGAGCCAGCTTGGACAAAAGTGAGCCAGCTCTGGGGAATTCAGGCCGTTGGGACATGCGCGCTCCAAAGGAACGGAATATCTGGAGCCACAGAGATAGAAGGGTACCCTCTTGGAGTCTGGAACTGAAGAAGGAAGAGCAAGGCTCTAAGAAAGTCGTGATGGGGCAGTTAGGTGCTGGAATGGAAAGAAGGGCAATGACTTGGAAGATGAGAAGGAAGGAATGGGATATTTGAGAGGATCAGGGTTCAAGGATATGGGAGGCCGTCAAGCAGAGAGAGCTTTATCGGGAGGAACTGGTCACTGGTTGCAGGTGGAGGAGGGGAAAGGTCCATACTTGGAATGCTGCCCTGGTTACAGCCATCCTCCTGGCAACAATAGGAGTTGGACACCATGTGCTCCTCATGCAGCAGAGTGGTGGAGATGAAGCCGGAGTAACAGTCCTTGTACTTCATGCAGTTTTTTGAGGTGTACAGGGACTCTTTGCCTCCTGGGGGTGAAGGCAAAAAAAAGTGTCAGGAACTCTCATCACCAGTCCAGACACAAACAGAGAGAGAAATGATTTTCTCTTAAGGTCTCCCTCCCCATCCTGTAACTGGGGAGCAGGAGAAAGAAACTGGGTTTGTTCCATGGATCTACCTTCAAATCTGAGCCTTGCCCACCTACTGCCTCCGTAGCCTGGAACCTAGTATGTGCTTAATAAATATTTATTGACTGACTTTGGAGAAATCACTGAGCCTCAGTTTCCTCTCCTGTAAAATTCGGAGGGGTGGAAGTAGAATAGGTGGCCTCTAAGATCCTGGCATGACCCCATGATGGTCACCTCTTCCATAGTTGTGACAGCTTCTCTACTCCCATTCCTGTGTTATGCTCTTCATGGACCTCCATACCAATTTCAGTCATCCCCAAGTTGTAATGTCATCCTCCCAACACCTGAGATGGTCTTCCTCCCTCCCCGCTGCCGCCCAGGACTCACCTCATAGCAGCACCCTTTTCCCCATACCTGTGGTGGACAACCCCACAATGATTACACAGGCATCCTTCTCAGCCTCACAGAGCTTCAATTTGCCGGTGCAGGCAGGTCCTGATTCCTTACACACCTCACAATACAGAGACTGAGCTGAGGGGAAAGACTGGGCCATCAGGACCCCTGGGTCTCTGAGGAGGCAGAAGCATGGGCAACCAGAGACCTGGATCTCTGAAGGAATGGGCTGGGGGGATTAAGAACCTTGGATGTCTGAGGGGACATGGATGGGGGGATCAGAACTCTTGGGTCTCTGCTGGAGATCTGGATGACTGAGTTCCTGTGATGACCAGGTCCTGTGACCTGGGTGGAGCAATGGGGGAGTCCCTGGACACTCACAACCAAACTATCCCCTGGCGGCAGGAAGCCACTCAGTCTGAGGCTGCATTGTGTAATTACATGGCTGGGGACGCCTGAGTCCAGAATTTGGACTGGAACTGGAGGGGGATTGTTGTTAGAGGTTAGAGGGCAGGTACTTCTTTGGGGCTGGGGGAGGGGGCAGCTGTCACGGACCCAGGAGCTAGCCCTACTAGCCATTCTTGTTAGCTCAGGGGGGTCCAGGAATGAGGTACCTGAGAGCATGAATGATCAAAATGCCTAGGTCCCCAGTGTTCTGGTGATTTTGTACCTAGATTCCTAACTCCCTGAGGGAATGGAGGACTCAAACATTTGTCTTCCCCCAGGTGCTGGAGGCTCAAATGCCTAGATGCCAGACACCAAAGGGACTTCCCTGTAGGATGGTCCCCTGTAGGACCTCTGGAAAGAGGTCCAGAGACCTGGATCCCACTGAGAGAAACATGTTATGAAGTTACTTTCCTGGGATTCTGGAACCCTTCCTCACTTCTATCCCCTCCCCAGATCCTAGAGTCCAGGACCCACAACCCAGGGGTGCTGGGGTGGCACTCACCAAGGGGCAAAAGGGTACAGAGCAGGCTGAGGGCCAACAGGCCCAGCTGGGGGTTCCTGGTGATCCTCATGATGTCTGTTCCTAGATCAAGGCCCACAGGCCTTATAGAAGGGCAGTGGCAGGGGGAAGGGCCAGCCCAATCCCTGCCCCTCCCCCCAGTCTGGTCCCAGTTACCAAGATAACCTTAGAGGATCCTGGGACCCATACTCCTTCCCTCCTCCCTGTCCTTGGTCCATCTTCTACCATACAGGATGGCAAAGCTTGGGGGGAAGAGGCTAGTGTTGGGAGGAGTCAAAGTCCCAGGGTCCCTCCTTCTCTTTTGCCCAGTTTTCTTAATGACTCACACCCTACCCTGCCCAGCTTCTCCAACCAGCTTTCCCTTGCCCAGCTTGTCCCTACACGTTGATGTGGGGGCCAGGATGTCTGGGTCCTTCCACCCCCAAGACCTGCTCACACTCCTGTCTTTATGTGCAGAGTTCTTTACCTGCTGCCCCCAGACTTGACCCCTCCCCGTGATGGGGCAGGGTACAAGTCCCTGGGGGAGGGTGGGGACAGGGGGAGCCCCTAGTCACTTCATAGAATCCTCCATTGTCAGAGCTGGAAGGGACCTTGTAAGATGGAATGGCAGAGAACCTTAGAACCTGGAATGTCAGAGCTGGGAGGACCCTTAAAGGTATAACCTCCTCATGCTCTAGATGGAGAAACTGAGATTAATCTCAGTAGATTCCTTCCTGTCTCAAGGCCTCAGTTTTTCCATTTGTTGGAGAGATGGAGTCTAAAATCCCTACCAGCTCAAAATCTACAATCTCATAATTAAGATGGCAACCCAAACTGGGGAATCCTATGTTCTGATGATTTCCCATTCACATACTGCCATTGCCCTGAGCAAATCACATTCTCTCCTTCCTCTGTACCTGTAAAATGGGATCATTGATGCTTACCTCATGGAGCTGTTTCAAAAGAGCTTGTAAGCTTGGAGAGACTGAAGTGACTGGGAGTTCTTTGTCTCCCATAGCACACACCCCCTCCCCCAGGTGTCTGAAAACAGGTGGGGAAAGGGAGGTTGTAACATGCTGGGGAAAGGGGCCACTCACACATGGAGGAACACCTGAGAGCTGAAAGGCTGGTGAAAACCAGAGAATTTGCCATCAATGGATGGGAATTTTGTGCCCTGCCTCAGTTTTCATCATATGGCCAGAGCCAAGAGCAGCAGCAGATTTTCAAGTGATTCATCAGGCCAAGGAACAGGGGCATGACTCAAGTTTTGTTCCACAGAGGGCATCTTGCTCTTGAAAAAGTGGCAGAAGTTGGATGTTAGGTCACTGTAAACCTTGGACCAAAACTCTGGATTTACACAGCCTGGGTTTGAGCTTGGGGGTGGGGGTGGGGAGTTGGTTCATGCTGTCCACCTCTACTCCCTCCAGGTTCATTCTGGGAAATCTCAGAATATACTTCCTGGCTAGGGTTCCACAGATGTGTATAAAAGGGTCTCTCAAATCCTTTACAAGCACTCAAGGTAGCAATACATTTACAGGAGATGCAAGACAGCCTTCATTTCATTCAGTCTGTCAAACAACCAACTATATGCCAGGCATCAAACTAAGTACTGAGGATACAAAAAGAGGGAAAAGACAGTCCCTACCCTCAAGGAGGGCAGGAGACATACAGTCTAATTGGGGGGGGGTCAACCTAAAAAGGAACATACAGAGCAAATGATATACAGATAAATAGTAAAGAATCAACAGAGAGAAGGCACTGGGAGTAAGAGGGGTTCTATAGAAGGTGGGATTTTGGTTGGGACTTCAAGCCTGAGAGGTCAGTTGGAGTGGAAAGGGGCTCAGTATCAGTGGATTGAAGGGTACACGTGGAGGGGTAAGATGTAAGAGGACTGGAAAGGTAGGAAGGGCCAGGTTATGAAGGGCTTTCAACCGCAAACAATGCATTTTGTATCTTATCCTAGAGGTAATAGGGAACCACTTGAGCAGGGGAGGGACATTACTGAATCTGTGATTTAAGAAAATCATGTTAGTGGCTGAAGGGAGGACAGGCTAGAGCAGGGAGAGATTCTAAGCAGACCACCTTCCACCCCAGCAGTAATAGTCCAAAAGTGAGGTAATGAAGGTCTACACCGCTGTGACAGCGTAAGATGAAAGGAGGTATATTTCACCCCCACAGATAATGCAGAATTCAAAAATTAATAGCCAACATAAATATAGTGCCAGGCACTTTACCAATATTATCTCATTTGATCCTCACAACAACCCTGGGGGGCAAGTGCTATTATTAGCTCCATTTCACACATGTGAAAACTGAGGCAGTCAGAGCTGAAGTGATTTGCCCAGGGTCTGAGGTTGGATTTGAACTTAGGTCTTCCAGACTCAGCGCTCTAAGCACCGTGGAGTCTCTTTATTCTAAGGTCTGAGTCGTCTCCAGAACGGGAACCATTTCCAGGCAGGGGAGTCGGGGCAATGCCCGGAAATTCTGATGACTGTTTTCCTCGGCAGAGATACCTAGGCCTCGCGCAAGAGGAAAACACACCTGAGGCGAGCCCCGCCCCCAGCCCCACCTACTTAACCCACGCTACCCTGATAGCTGGGTCACCTGTGGCTGTTCCCCGGACTCCCGCGAGCCCTGTCCATGGTGCCCTTCTTTTCTCTACAGCTTATTCCTCGTCTTTTGACGGCTCAGACACCCAAGGACCCCCTCATCTTCCCAAACTTGAGCTCACACAAGGCAGCTCCCAAGACCGGTGTTCCCCAGGACCACCTCCACCCCGATGGTAGCTTTCAGGCTGGATTCTGGAATCAGCCCCCGTCCTAGTTATGGTTGAGGTCGGGTGTAAAAAGAATCTCCGAGAAAGACTTTTTTTTAGCTTAAAAAAAAAAAAGCAAATAGCAAAGATTCAAAACAGTTAAAGGAAGCGCTCGGTGGGGTCTGGGGTGCCCGCAGGAGGTGGGGGAGGGGTTTGCACCCGAGGGGCGAGTTCGATCCGCGTTATTGACATCTGCTCCCTCATTTAAGGGCTCAAGCCGCGACGTGCAGCCTTGGTCCATTTCCAGGGTGAACAGTTGGCCCCAGAGGGGGTCATTGCGCGCCCCCTCCTCCAGGAAGCTCCTCCTGATCTGCCCCCCAGAATTACTTTGTATGTATTGATCTATGTACAAGCTGCACCCCCATCCACAAAACCTCCCCAAGGGTAGAGTTCAGGGGGCGGTGAATGGTAAATTAATAGCTGGGCCTGTAAATAGTCTGTCGTCAGAGGGCACCCTTCACAAAACCAGGTCTAGCTCTGGGTGGGGAGGTACTGGGTTCTAGTTATGCCCTTTGCTGTGTGACCTCAGGTAAGTCGCTGCCCCTCTCTGGGCTCGAATCCGATGACGTAGGCTCAGCTTCAGATGCCTGGGCTGGATCTGAGGCTGCCTGGGTTTAATGGGGCTCGGAACGGGTCTGCATGGCCCCGCCCACTCCACACCTGCAAGGGCTCCTCCAAAACTAAACTGGGCTGAGCTGGGGTGCAGCAAAGCACTGGGATCCTTCGACTTGGGCAGCGAGGAGGAGGCGCCCTCGGACCACGCCACCCAATGGGAAAAGAGAACAGGGATGCAGTGACCAATAAGAATGGGCTCCAAGCCCAGGAGGCGGGAAATGAGGGAGATGGGCGGTAAGCTCCTGGGGGCGGGTCGGCGAGAGGAAGGGCTAATTAGGTCATACAAAAGGGGTGGAGCCAGGGGAAGGCGGCCATAGAGAGACTGGGCTAGAGCGGGGTGTCGGAGGGGGCGGGGCCGGGGAGAGGAGAGGCAAGAGGAGCGGATAGAGAGGCCAGGAACAAAGGCTGGCTATTGGAGGGACAGCCCAAGGAAAGGTGGAATTGGGGCGTCAGTCCGGTCATGGGGCGGGCTTAGAGCAAGGACGGGTCATAGAGAGCGAAGCCTAGAGTGGCCACGGGCGGGGGGAGGTGGAGGGGGGACGGAACCGGCCGGGGAAACAGTGGAGCAGGGCCAGTGCGCCTGCGCGGCTGCGGGGAGCGCGCTCCCGACTTTGAACAGGCCCGGGAGTCCGCGCGCCTGCGCACTAGTGCTGCCCTGAAAGAGCGGCCTCTTCCTTCCCAGGCTGCGGCCTGGTCCAGAAGCCTTGGATTCTGAAGTCTCATCGTTCCTGGCCCCCAGACCCACCATGCCCGAGATCCGCCTCCGCCACGTTGTGTCGTGCAGCAGCCAGGATCCGGTGAGAGAATCGGAGGAGGGGGAGGAGGCATAGGTCTCTGCGGACTTCCGGTTACGGAGGCCCGGCGGGAGGGACTTCCGGTTATCTAGGGGACTCCAGGAGTGTCTGTAGGGGCCACCTGGGATTGTCTAGCGAAGGCAGTTGGAGGTGTCTGGAGGAAGCGCCTTGGGTGTTTGTGGGGGGGAGGGGCGTCTAGAGGAAATACCTGAAGGCGTCTATGAGGGTGTCCATAGGAGGCACCTGGGGGTGTCTGTGGGGGTGTCTATAGGAGGCACCTGGGGGTGTCTGTGGGGGTGTCCAGAGGAGCCCCTGGGGGTGTCTAGGGTCGTATCCATAGGAGGCACTTGGGAATGTCTGGGGGGGTATCTCTAGGAGGCACCTGGGGGTGTCTAGAGGAGTATCCATAGGAGGCACTTGGGAATGTCTGTGGGGGTATCTCTAGGAGGCACCTGGAGGTGTCTAGAGGAGTATCCATAGGAGGCACCTGGAGGTGTCTAGAGGAGTCCCTGGGGGTGTCTAGAGGAGTATCCATAGGAGGCACCTGGGGGTGTCTAGAGGAGCCCCTGGGGGTGTCTAGAGGAGTATCCATGGGAGGCACTTGGGAATGTCTGTGGGGATATCTATAGGAGGCACCTGGAGGTGTCTAGAAGAAGCACCTCAGATATCTATGGGGATGTCTAGAGGAAGCCCCTGGAGGCATTTATGAGGGTGTCTGTAGGAGCCCCTGGGGGTGTTTATGGGGGGCACCTCAGATGTCTATGGGGTCAGCCTGGGAATGTCAGTGGGAAGCCCCTAGGCTTTCTATGGGATGGCTTTGGGGTCTACCTGGGGGTGTATACATGACATTTATCATGTCTGTGAGGGTTCCAGGAATGTCTGTAGGGGACTTTGAGGGTCTAATGGGGCACTTAAGTCCTTGCTATGGACAGAGGATATGGTACATCAATAGAATCTTCAGGAATGACTTTATTACGGGAGGCTCTAGGGGTGTCCATAGGGGATACTGAGGACGTCAGGAATGTCTCACCAAAGGGGTTAGTAGCAGACATCTCTGAATATCCATGGGAGGTTCAAGGAGGCCTGGGGGCCTCTGCCGGTGTCTGTGGGCACCCTCTCCCCTCTAGAAGGTGATGATCACAAAGAGCCAGCTTTCCAGGACAGACCAGAGGTTTGCTAGGTGCAAACCAGAGTCTACCTAGATTTGGGTGAAGCCTCCACTGTCTTTGCCATGTTGTGGACAAGGTGGAGAGTAGTGTCCTCACTCACCTGGAGCAGCTTCAGAAGGGGCTGAGTGGTCACCCCCAGTGGGTGGTCTTGAAGGCACTGTGGCACCCTGGGGGAGCCCCAGAATAGGTACTCTTTCAATATTGCATTAATGACTTTGGTCAAGAATTGGCTGGCATTGTTGATTGTCAGGGCAGATGATGCAGGGCTAGGAGAGACGGTTAACAACAGCCATCAGGAGGGACTCAGAGAGTTCCTGGGGGCAAGACTGTGGGCTGAATCTAAGGGTGACATTGTCCAGGGGTCTGTCAGGTCCTGCCCATTTCTTCCATGCCAGGCAGGGATGCAAATGCAAAGAATGATCCATCCCTCCTCTTGAGCAGCTTATGCTGTAGTGGACATGTAGTTTGTCTTTACAGAATAAATATAAATAGGGAGACACTTGAAGCCATGTGTGGGTCCCAGAGGACCTAAGCTGGGCGGCAGCTTTTCTGAACACTCTGATAGAAAAGTTCCTAGCATCCTTGGAAGCCAAGAAAGCAAATGTGATGATCTTGGCCCAGTGCACAGGAGGACTGGGCAGGGCTAGGGGTGGGGGTGGGGGGCAGTGTAGGGGGTCCTGCTGCCCTCTGGCCTGATATCATTGTCTTCAGGATGGTGGTTAGTTCTTGGCACCCCAGCCAAGGAAGGACATAGATGAGTGTCTACTAGGAGGCAGCCAGGAGGCTGAATTGGAGGAGAGATGACCTGTCCAGGGGTCTTTGAAAGCTATCTCTAGACCCGTTTAACCCCTGGGGCAGAATAGGAGTTGCCAGGATGGGCATTTCCACTTCCTGACCGCTGAAGGTAGTAAGAGGACCGGCTGACCCAGAGGGTGGGGAGCTTCTGAAGGGAAGCTGGATGGATGACCACAGCTACTTGTTGGCCCCATGAGGCCAGGACATTCCTGCTCAGGCAGCTCCTGCTACCCCTTCAGAACTTGGGGATTCTATGATGGTGGGCTGGGGCAGTGGCATCTCTTGGGGATTATCAGAGGGAGCAGGGGAGTCGTGGAATATCTTGGTGATGTGTCTGACACTGAGGGGCCCTGCCGTGAGTGTTTCATGGGGTCTGGATGTTTGGGGATAGGGGAGCAGAGGGTGGCTCTGGAGGTATCTGTAAGGGATACCTTGGAGGGCGAGCTGAGGTTATCTGTAAGAGCCATCATAGGATTCCATTAGGAGATATCTGAGGGAGAATGCTGAAACTCTCTGGGAGGGTGGGGTCCAAGATTGTTCCTGGAGGATTTCTGAGCTGGCTCTAGGGACCCCTGAGACTCTGACCAGGATACATCTAGGGACATCTGTCAGGGCTGCTTAGTGCAGACATCTGTTAATTGGGAGGGGGCTTTTGGTTGTTTATAGGGGACACAAAGGTATTTGTATAGTCCGGGGGAACTTTATGAGTTATCTGTAGGGACAAATAGAAATAGTTATCACTTGGAGCTTCTTAGGTTTTGAGACTATCTCGAGGTGCCATCTTGGGGCGTCCCAAGGGAACATCTAGGACTCTCTAGGGGAACTCCCAGAGAAGGGGGTCTACAATGGCCTTTCAGAAGTGTCTGTGGGGTGATTCCAGGAGCAGACACAAGTGTATCTGGGAGTGTCTGAGCAGTAAGTGAATCTGTGAGGGATGCTGGGGAGCTGGGCCTATCAGAAGGAGAGCCCTTGGCAAGAGGAGGGGATTGCCCAGGTCTCCTGCAGAACAGAGGCTGATCTCGTTGCTCGCTCAGCTCTAGAGGACTCAAAAGGGGTGGGCTGGTTGGGTCTGAGCCCTAGGGGGAGGGGGCGGGAGGAGAACTGATCCCTCATAGCTTTAGGCTCACCTCCCTTGGCCCTCCCTGCCCCCAGTTCTTCAGACTTCCAGGCATCTATGAGGCCAAGTGGATAGAGTGCTGGTTCTGGAGTCAGAGAGACTTGAGCTCAAATCTAGCCTCAGACACTTACCAACTCTGTGACTCTGGGCAAGTCATTGCCTCAGCTTTCCAACCGTCAAATGAGGGTAATAATGAGGAAAATGCCTCCTTCAGTTGTTAGGTTCCAGTGAGATGGTATTTGTAATTATCACAGGGCCTGACACGTTGTAGGGATTCCGTAAATGTGTGTTCCGGTCTCCCTCCCTTCCAGACGCATTCAGCTGATAACCTACTGAGGGCAGACACCTATCGGAAATGGCGCTCGGCCAAGGCCGGGGAAAAGCAAATCTCTGTCATCCTGCAGGTGACCTTGAGCCCCCTCCCTCCCCACCCTGCTTCGGGCAGCCCTCTGCCCTTATCCCCAGCCAGCCAGGTCTCTTTGGTTCCAGTTCTTGCAATCCCAGACCTGTCTGTAGGGCTCTGTCCCTTCTCAGCCTTGACTCCATGGCCTTACCTAAGAGTCAGCACTCTTGGCTTCAGCCATCAAAGGCTGCTGAGGCCTTTCCAGACCTGGCCTTCTGCCTCGATGTGCTGAGCGTCTTCTCAGCCCTGATGAAGCTTGTCCTTCCCTTCCCTCAGTTGGAGAAGGAGGAGCAGATCCACAGCCTAGACATTGGGAATGAGGGCTCTGCCTTTGTGGAGGTTCTGGCAGGCAGCTCAGCGGGCACTGCTGGGGAGCAGGACTATGAGGTGAGCGAAGAGGCCTGAGCCAGGCCTTGCGGACTGGAGAGGGCCCCACAGGAGGACCATTCCCCCAGTGCCCAATGGGGCTAATAGAGTAATAGAGGGCAGGACGTTGTGTCTAACCTGCCATGATGCTAGAGCTCCGTGTGTGTGTGTGTGTGTGTGTGTGTATGTGTGTATGTGTGTGTGTGTGTGTCTGTCTGTCTGTCTCTGTATGTGTGTGTGTGTCTCTGTGTGTGTGTTTTCTATTCCCAGGTCCTCCTTGTGACCTCTTCATTCATGTCCCCATCTGAGAGCCGTAGTGGGACAAACTTGAACCGAGTTCGGCTCTTTGCTGCTGACAAATTGGTTCGGGCTACGGCTGAGAAACGCTGGGACCGGATCAAGATTGTGTGCAGCCAGCCCTACACCAAGGTCAGGTTGGACGTATGGGTCCTGGCCTCTAGGGCATAGGGGACAAGAACCAGGGAAGAGGGGAAAGGCCCGGGAGGGTGGTACACAGGCTCCCAACAGGGCTCTACCTCCAGCTCTCCCCTTCCCCCATGCCCTGGGTCCCCAGGATGGAAGAACTTGGAACTTGGACCTCTCTCCTTTCTCTGGCCCCCAGGACTCTCCCTATGGCCTGAGTTTTATAAGGTTGCACAGCCCCCCAGACAAGGAGGAAGCTGGGGCCACTGCCTCTCCGGTGGTGAGTATATTCCGTGTCTCCCTCTTTTGCCTTGGGCCACGAGATGCCTCCTCCTTCTAACCTTGCTTCTTCACAGAAGGTGACTAAGTTGGGAGCCTTTCGAGTGAAGGAGGATGATGAGACCAGCAGCTCCCTGAGACCTGGGGCCCTCTTCTTCAATCGGGCCAGCAAGGCTTCTCCAGGTGAAATAGGATGAGGGGCCATAGAGAGAGACTGGCCTGGGCCCCTTAGAGCTCTGAGATCTGGGATCCTGGTTGCTCAAGGTGGAGTTTGGGGCCAGGGCAAGAGGTAGGGAATCCAGATATCTCTCAGATGGTGGGACCTAGACTTAGGAGTCTTTGAGTTAGTGGGGCTGGGAACCTAAAGTCTGGGTAGTTTCTGGGGCCCAGGATGCTCAGCCTCCTGAGGTTGGAGGCTCTGCCGAGGATGAGTCCCTAGAAGCCCTTAGGCCGGAGGATCAAGATCCCTGGGTGAGGGGGTGGGGGTCAGGGGCCATAGGCCCAATCAGGTCTCCAGGACCTGGCAGCTCTGTCTCCTCTGCAGCCCCCACCAAAGAGCAGCCAGGTCCCAGCTATGCAGCGGCCACACTGCAGGCCTCCCAGGGCTTGGCTACCCAGTCTCTTCCTCGAATATCTCCCCCTCAACCCCCATCCTCAAGCAGAGCTCCCAGCAAGGTGAGGACCCTGGGCTGAGCAGGGCATCAGGAGATGGGCCTTGTCTTCCCACATGGCTGGCTGGCTGGCCAGGAGATGGGCTGGGGCACCTGAGGCTGAAGATGGAAGAGGAGGGGGATTCTGATAGAGGCATTGGCCCCAGACACACAGTGTGCCCACATACATACACCTTCTCGCCAGCCCCAAGAGTCTCCTAAGGGAAAGAGGAAATTGGATTTAAGCCATGATGAACCAGGAAGCCCCCAGAAACCCCAGGCCCATTCAGCCCAACCTAAGCTACCGGCCCCCAAGAAGCCCAAAGGTGAGACAGACAGAGGGGGCTGGGGCTGGGGCCCTTGGCACTGGGACCCAGAGTCACAGATTTCTGTGTCTCTTCAGTGCCCGCTACAGGCGCTGCCCCTGCTCAGGGCACTCCACAAGGTGAAAAGAAAGGGACCAAGACTGGGGCTGGAGCTGGGCCTGCCCAGCTGGGGAAGATCCTGGAGGGCGTGGTCGTGGTGCTCAGTGGCTTCCAGAACCCCTTCCGCTCGGAGCTTCGGGATAAGGCCCTGGAGCTTGGTGCCAAATACCGGCCAGACTGGACCTCAGACAGCACCCACCTCATGTAGGCCTCCCACCCCCCTCCCTTCTTGATCACTTCAGGTGAGCCCAAGCATCATTGTGACCTCTGCCTTTTGCCCTCAGCTGTGCCTTTGCCAACACGCCAAAGTACAGTGCTGTCCTGAACCGGGGTGGCCGCATTGTGCGGAAGGAGTGGGTGCTGGACTGTCACCGCATGCGGAGGAGGCTGCCCTGTCGGCGGTGAGGAGCCTCTTGGGGATGGGGCTGGGGGCTCTGGGCTTTCATGGTAAGAGACCTCAGGTGACTCGATGGAGGCAGGCTCCTCTCTGACCTCTGACCTCCTCAGCTTCTGTCTGTCCACTTGTGCTCCTCCTCAGGTATCTCATGGCAGGCCCAGACTCTAGCAGTGATGAGGAGATGTCCCCTCCTACCACAAAGGTAAGTTTAATCAGAGGGCTGAGGTGACCCAGCAAGCTGCCTCATCCCTCCCCTGCTTCCTTCTATTCTTCCTCTGGGGCCAGAGCAAATGCAGAGGAAGAAAGTGAAAGCCAGGCCAGATAAGGAGCAGCTTGAGGGGCCAGAGTCAGAGGGGGACGGCAGGGAAGAGGAGAAAAAGAAAAGGGGAGGGAAGGAGAGGAGGAAGGAAGAGGGGGCAGGCAGGCAGTTGGGGAGCCCACTTCTCATCAGAAGGACTACTTGAAGGAGGAAGGATTTTGTTCCGTGTACAAAGCCCCCATGATGAAAGCCACCTGGAGGTGGGGTGGCCCTGGGTGACACCCATCAAAACCGGAACTTCTGAGGCCCCATCCCAAAGTGAGAAGCAGTGACTGCCTCCTCTCCCTCCTAGCGCCCCCAGGCAAACCACCAGCCTCCTGGAGCAGGGCCCAAGTCAGTCCCCAGGACGCCATCCCCTGAAGAGCCCCAACTGGCCCCTAGAGGACCCCAGGAAGACCCAGATATGGAGGAGGAGTTGGCAGGTGAGGCCCCACACCCCTTATCACAAAAGGGAACTCTGGGAAAGAGTGAGACCCAAGTCCCTGAGGACAAGGAGGGAGCCTCCGGAGACTGTGCCTTGTATTTGTCATGAGTGCATAACCCAAAGCTATCTGCCCTCAGGTGCTCAGGATGATGAGACCCAAGATTCTGGGGACACAGAGGATGAGCTGCGGAGGTGGGTGAGTTGGGATGGGAAGGGAGAGGTGGGCAAGGTCCCAGCAATCACTGGGCTCCTCTCTGTGCCTCCCCAGGGTGGCCAAGCCAAGGGACCAGAAGCAGCCCCCAGATCCGGGGGAGAATGGAGAGGACCCATATGCTGGGTCCACAGATGAGAATACAGATGACGAAGGCCCAGAGCTGCCCGACCAGCCCATCCCTGAGCTCCCAGGTGTCGTCACCCACAAGCCTCCCTGTGTGCCCCATTCAGCCTCCTACCTACCTCCCTTCCTCTCTGCCCATGTACTGGCAGGCCTCTCGTCCTGGGGTCTCCCCTGTAGCCCCTCACTCTGCTCACTCATCTCAGCACTTCCTTGGTCCCTTACTGCCCATCCCCTATCCCTCCAGACTTTTTCCAGGACAAGCATTTCTTTCTCTACGGAGAGTTTCCGGAGGAGGAGCGACGACAGCTCGTTCGATTTGTTACGGCGTTCAACGGGTCAGACTCCAGGGGGGCTGCAGATGTCGCGGTTGGGGGAGGCTCCCTGGGAAAAGGGAGCAGTTTTGGCAGGGGAGTAAGACCAGCAGAGTCTGACTTTTCAGGGGTTTCCCCCTCTGACATGTCTGCCTCCTGGATCCCACAGGGAAATAGAAGATTATATGAATGACCGAGTCCAGTTTGTGATTACAGCGCAGGACTGGGACCCCAGCTTTGAGGAGGTGAGAAGCCCTTGCTGCCACTCTTGGGGCAAAGGGAAGGGGAGGCAGGGCTGGAATCTGACCCTAATCTCAGACTGTCCTCTCCCTCACCTCCCCAGGCCCTCCTGGAAAACCCATCCTTGGCCTTTGTCCGGCCCCGATGGATTTACAGCTGCAACGAGCAGCAGAGGTTGCTACCTTATCAGCTCTATGGGGTGGTCCCCCAGGCCTGAGGGGCCAGACAGACAGCCAGGCCTGCCCTCCCCAGAGTTCTAATAAAAGTCACTATTTGGAGCAGCCCTTGCCTGCTCTTTTCTGAGGCCCCCTGATGTGGGGGGGTAGGGTTGTGGAATCCTCAGTTTCTTTTCTGAACCTTCACCCCTTGTCAAAGGCCCCTAGTCTCCAGAGAACTGTCATGCTTTCATGAAGGAGGCTGTAGGGAGCTGTTAGGCATTGTGCCTGTAGAGTGGAGAAGCCCCTTTTTTTGGGGGGGGGGAACACCCATGGGACACAGGTTTCCATATAACACTGCGCTTCCCCCCCACCCAGGCCACCCATGGGAACAAGGCAGAACTGCCCCCAAGTGGCTACACAGAACCCCAGATGTAGAAATCGTCTCTTTATTGACAGCAGGCAAGGGGCTGGGGGTGGGATCTACCACTGCAGGGCCAGCTTCAGGCCCGCTCCCCCTTGCTCCCCTTCCCGGCCTTCCCTTCTCCACGGTGGCTCCGCTGGTGGAGGGCCAGGAGTCGGCGCTGGCTGAAGCCTTGGCCACAAGTTGGGCAGCGATGCTGAGGGTCTGCTGGGGTGGGAGGTGAGGGGGGAGTTGGGATAGGGACACCAGTAGCAGTGGGAGCATGGCGCCGCTGGTGGGCTGCCAACTTAGAGGGGTAGCAGAAGGACTTGGGGCACTGTGGGCAGGGGTATGGGCGAATACCACCAGCATGGGTGTGTCGGTGAGCAGCCAGCTTGGAGGGGTAGCAGAAAGACTTGGGGCAGTCTGGGCAGGGGTAGGGGCGGGCAGGTGAGTGGGTCCAGCGATGGGCAGCCAGCTTGGATCGGTGACCAAAAGCCTTGGGACAGTCTGGACAGGGGAAGGGGCGGGCACCACTGTGGGTGAGGCGGTGGGCAGCCAGCTTAGAGGGGTAAGAGAAGGCTTTGTCACAGTCAGGGCAGGGGTGTGGGCGGGCCCCACCATGAGCCAGGCGGTGGGTGGCCAGCTTGGAGGGGTAGGAGAAGGCCTTGTCACAGTCTGGGCAGCGGTGAGGGCGCTGGAGTGGGGGTGGACGGCGGGCCCTGGACGGACCAGGACGTTCTGATGCAGCCACTGGGCTCCGCTTTGGCTTGGAGGCTTTGCTGGAGGCTGGGGATGGGGATCACATGGTGCCCACGGGCTGAGTGGAAACGGCTTATCCGTGGGACTAGCCTTTCCCCGTGGAAGCCGTGGCCCTGGTGCTTCCCCCCCCCCAAGCCCCAGCCATGGGTCTCCTCCGTGCTCCCCCCGCTCCTGTGGGCACCTCCCACGTCCTCCAGGATGTCTTTCTGTGTCCCCCAAACCCCCGTGGGGGATCCCCCCTCGTGGACAACGAGCTCCCCACCCCCTGTCCCGGAGGGTTCTCACCCCCTCCGTTGGTCACTGACTCCTTGGCAGAGGGGCTTCTCCCTCTGCCCCCAGGCCCTTGCTCCCCTCGCTCCAGCATGATGCCAGGGGGGCTGGAACTGGAAGAGGACAAAGGGCACTTAGGCCCCCCATGTCTGCCCCACCAAGAGCACGGGGATGCTGGGGGGGGTCGCCTCCAGTTTATTGGGAGAAGCAGGAAACCTTCGTGGGGGCGGGGCCGATGGAGCTGCAGGAGGCTGACTTGGGCTGGGCCAAGGTCCGTCAGGGGCGGGGCCTGGAGCTCCAGGAGGCTGGTCGGGGCGGGGCTTACGTCCCGTGGGCGGGGCCTGGGCGATCTGGAAGCTGGCAGGGGCGGGGCCGGGGTGACCGGGGGCTGCCCTATCGCTCGAGAGGTGGGGCCACGAAGCTCGGGGGCGGAGTTACCCGGTTCCAGGGCTCAGGCGCGCTCAGGGTCCATGGAGGGCGCGTTAACCCCTTCGTCCCTGCGGTCGCGTCTCATCGCCAGCGCCTGGCGGGAAAGGGCGCGAGGAAGCCTGTGAGGGGAATAAGCGCGAGCGGCCGATGCGAGGAGGACCCAGGCGTCCGGCCTCTGCCCCTCGAGGAGCCTGGGGTCGGGCCCTAGCCTTGCCCGCCCAGCCCGGGGCCCGGGGCCCAGGACTTGGACCCGGACCCCGACCTCTGGGCGGCCCCTCCCTGGGGGCGGGGCTCCGGCCCCTCAGGTCGCCCCCGCTGCCGCTCGCTGCTGCCGCGCTGCTCCGGGGCCTCTGCGGGGGCCTGCAGCTCTGAGCGCGCGTCCGCAGCTCTGAGCGCGCGCCCGATGAGTGGGCGGGGACGGAGCCGTGCGCGCGCACGCATCCTGCCTTCCACTTCCTCCTTCGCGGAGAGAAACGGGGGCGAGCACACAACGAAATGCGCTAGCCAGCCTCCATCTCCGGGGGGAGAACGGGCGCATGCGCCGAGAGGAGCGACCGGGAGAGTATTCTGGTAAGTATACAAAGTAAACAGATAAGACCGAGAAGCCGCTACGGTGACCGCCCTGGATCAAGATTGTCCGACGAGATCGCTTCGCTTTCTGTGGCTCGCCAGGCTCTCTCTCCTGCCCCAGCCTGGAGCAGGGACTGCCCCTCTCTGGGCCTCAGTTGCCCCATCTGTCGTTCTAGAAGACCCCCCCAGCTCTACATCTCTTGTCAGAGACAACCAGAGATAGAGACAGAGATGTGGGGGGTAGGGAGAAGATGGGGCAGCCCCGAGATGGCGGTTGTTTGCATAAGCCTGCTAGACCCCCAGTTATAAGGGGGGAACAACGCAGCTATGGGGGGGGCCTTGGGGGGGGCTAGCAGGTGAGCCCCGGGTCCTGTAAGGCTGCGGGCTGAGACCCCACGCCTGAGTCCCTAAGATTACAGTTGCTGGAGGGAGGAGTATCACTGGGGATGAAGAGGTCGCTCTGGCTTCCTTGCCTGGTCAGTGACTCCACACATTCCTCCCACCCCAGAGTCCTGTAAACTGCTCACAAGGAAAGGCTCCCCCGCCTACCTCCTTTCTGTCCCGGCAGGAACCTGGGTGTCCGAGCAGCGAGCCTCCAGAACCTCCGAGGCCGCACCCTTCATTTGACGCCCAGAGATCCTGGCCATGGCCAGGAGAGGGGCGGCCAAGTCACTGCTCCGACCCCCAAAGCCTGTCTCAGGCCCTCTATCTAGGCCCTCCTCATGCCATTTTCCTGGCTCTTGGGTGCATTGCAGCCACCATTCATTCTGCATCCATCCATCCATCCACCCATCCATCCATCCATCCATCCATCCATCCACTCACCCACCCCATCTATTCATACACCCATACACCCATCCATCCACCATACCATTCATTCATCCATCCACCATACCATTCATTCATCCATCCATCCATCCACTCACCCACCCCATCTATTCATCCACTCATCCACCCATCCATCCATCCATCCATTCATCCATCCACTCACTCACCACATCTATCCATCCACTCATCCACCCATCTACCCACCCCACCCATCCATCCACTCACCCACCCCATCTATTCATCCACCCATCCACCCATACCATTCATTCATCTATTCATCTATCCACTCACCCTATCTATCCATCCATCCACCCATCCACTCATCCATTCATCCATCCATCCATCCATCCATCCATCCATCCACCCATCCATCCCTCTTCGATGCCCAAGGGGACTGATGTCAGGCTTACATGAGGAATCCCACAGGAACAGGTGAGGAAACTGGTGCCTAGAGACTGAGGGACTTGCCCAAGGGCACACCCTTGATAAGTGACTCGAACTCAGGTCCTAGTCTGCAAAGGTAGAGTCTCCCCCCCACTCCCACATCTTGCCTTGGGCTAAGACACCCACGGGGAGCGTCCACTTGGGCCTCTCTTCTGGGGGGAGGGGCGTTGCATTACCTAGCCCTGCGTCCCCGAACTCCCTGGGAGGGAATGAGTGATTGAGACCCTGTCAAAGGCAGAAGGTGGTTCTCTGGAAGGCTGTCAAAGGCTGCTCCTCCAAGCCTGGAAACTCCCTGAGGGTGGGGACTACTCTCGCTTCGGTCTGCGTAGTTCCAGCGTCCAGCACGAGGCCCTACCAGGGCCGGAGACTCGGGAGTCAACGGGCTACCGGCGTGCCTTGGGGCTAGACCACCGTCCGTTCGGAGCCTCGGGTTCCTCATCTCTAAACTGGGGGTGACGGTATTGACCTGTCCCAGAGGGCTGACGCTGGATTTAAAGACCGCTTTCCTAATGTGGACCGCCCTGTACCCCCCAAATGTCAGTTTACAAATGGCACAGCACGCTTATGCCTGAGTAGGGAGAGCTGGGTAATTAGTATGCCTGTTTTGCAGACTGGAAAGCCGGCTCAGACAGGGTGTCTCTGGCCCGGGTCTTGAGATTCGAATCCGCGTCTCTCTTTCTATTCTAAATGAGGAGGGTGCGATTTGCGCGGCCCCTTTAAGGCCCCTCCCTGTCAGGCCGGTGCAAACCACGCCCGGGAGGCGGGCGCGGCCCCTCCCCTGGCTATGGTCTCGGGGCCGCCCTAACCGACCTCAGTCGTAGCCATGGGGCCGGAGCTGCTGTTGCGCGTGCGGGGGCTGCTGCGGGCTCCGGGGCTGCGCTGGGGACCATGTCGGAGGGCGTTCAGCGTGCGGGCCGATGGGCTCTTGCTGCGCCAGGTGAGGGCGGGGGCCCAGGAGTAGAGATGCTAGAGGAAAGGGGGAGGATGGAATGGGGGGCTTGGGACCGGGAGCAGGACCCCCTTCACCCCGACGTCTTCTCCTGTCCCCCACTTCCAGCTCTTCGAAGCCAAGAGTTGTACCTACACTTACCTGCTGGGAGACCGGGCCACCGGGGAGGCTCTGCTCATCGACCCCGTGCTGGACACCGCCTCCAGGGATGCTCGACTCGTCCAGGAGCTCGGCCTGCGCCTCCTGTACGCAGGTGAGCCTGGCCCGGTTGCCTGGGCCCGGGGACTGGGGGACTAGACCCCCAGTGAGCACCGAGCCGGAAGAGCCCGCCAGGCACCTGGATGTGCCCCCAGGAGGTTCACTTCTCCTCCTTCCTAGGGCCTGCCGGGGTGGGATGGAGTGGGGTGGGTCGGGTCGGGTCGGGCTGGAGTGGAGTGGACCTGGCCACGAATCTCACACCCATTTACGAGTAAGATACTAGACCACCTTGTACAGGATGGGTTGGAGGAGGGAGAGGCAGGAGGTCCAGGCGAGAGGGAATGACATCCCGAATCTCCCAACAGTCAACACGCACTGCCATGCAGACCATGTCACAGGCAGTGGTCTCCTCCGGTCCATGATTCCTGGTTGCAAATCTGTCATCTCCCGCCTGAGTGGGGCCAAAGCTGACCTGTTCCTGGAGGACGGAGACACCCTGACCTTTGGGCGATTTGTGAGTTGCTCAGGGAGGGGCAGAGCCAGGGCAGAAGGGTCTGGCAAACAGGGTGAGGCAGGAATCACAAGGGCACAGCCAGAGGGGTCAAAAACACACCCTTGGCACTGGGTGAGAAGGGCAGGTGTGACTGGGGGCATGGACATGTGATGATTAGAATCAACACATTTCCTGGAGTTGTTAGCCCAACCCTAGGGTGGGGGAGGGGAGGACGGAAAGAAGAGGCAGCCAGCCTCTGCAGTGGGCCAGGTCTGGGAGCCAGTGACCCCGGGGACATGAATAATGTGTTATTACATTATGTCCTGTGTATGTATGTGTATATATATGTGTGTGTATTCACACAGACACAAACAATTTTCTGTATAAAAGTCCCCATTTTTCCATCCGTAGAAGGTTTACATGAGAGGCAACATTGGGTAGTGGATAAATGTCTCTGACCCATCCTGGCTTTGTGACCTGGACAAGTCAATTTTCTTAGAGTCCCTAGGCAGTTAAGGCTAGAGTCAGACTGGAGAGAAGTTGCCAGTGGCAGGCAGGCTCCATGCAGAAAGCTCTTTGAAGAATGAAGTCAGAGTTCTGCCAAGAGAAAAAAATGACCCTGGGCAAGTGGTTCTTTAGAAATTTCTAAGGAAGGAAGTGTGGCCGAGGAGTAAACCACTTTTTTTCAGAGGTGGAGCCAGCCCACAGTCACGCAGTCAGAGAGTGTTGGATGCTGGATTCAGCAGTAACAGGGACCTTAGCCATCACTGAGTGTGATCCACTCATTTTTACAGATGGGGAAACTGAGGCTGCATTTGAAAGGTAGAGTTCCATAAGGATGTTCCTTCTCCCTCCCTGAGCTCTAGAGCCCAGGCAAGGGTGGGGGATAAGAAGGACCTGCTCTCATTTCTGTAATCCCCCTTCAGGCCCTGGAGGCCCGGGCCAGCCCAGGTCACACAGATGGCTGCCTGACTTTTGTACTGAGCGACCACAGTGCAGCCTTCACCGGGGATGCCCTGCTCATCCGGGGATGTGGACGCACAGACTTCCAGCAAGGTCTGGGCCGCTGCCCTTACACACACCTCTCTAAGAATATTTAGTGTTATCTCCAACAACCCTGCGCTCTGGGCAGTATAAGCAGGCTTGTCCTCTTCCAGCCTAGAATTGGGAATCAGGAGTGTCCTCAGGGCAGAACCAAGCTGGGCTCAATCTCCTGATTTTCCAAATGAGGAAACTGAAGCCCAAATACAGTGAGTGAGGCAGGGGAAGACTTGCCTCTGGGACTCAGGTTGCCTGCTTCCCAATCCTAGACTTTCTCCTCTTGAGCCCCACACCCTCTCTGCATCCTCTCCCTGCCCCTTGTCTCCCCTGGAGGGTTGACCAGGGAAGTGGCTGAGGCTGCTGCTGAGATCCTGCTCTTAGAGGGATGGTGGGTGGGAGTAAGCACTTACACTGCTCCTACTGTGTACAGTATGATCTTCTTTGTTCTTGGGCAGCCCCACCCCCATCAGTGCTCCATGAAGATCTCCTTTCCTCCTTCCCCTCCCTCCAGGCTGTGCTAAGACCTTGTACCATTCAGTCCATGAGAAGATCTTCACCCTTCCTGGGGACTGCCTCATCTACCCAGCTCATGACTACCAAGGTGTGAGGGCTTCCAGGAGATCCTATATTGGGAGAGGGAGGAGGACCGGTTAGAAGACTGTGCATATGAGGAAACTACAACTCCCAGAGGCCATTAGGGTACACAGTAGAACCACACCTTCCAAAGACTCTTGGGGTACATGGTGGGAGAACTATACCTCCCAGAGGCCTTTGATGGCTCAGGACCACAGTTCCCAGAGACCATTGGGGTGCCCACAGGAGAACCACAATTCCCCAGAGGTCTTTGGGGGCCCAGAACCACACCTCCCAGAGGCCCTTGTGGTATGCACAAGAGAACTCCAGTTGAAAGAGAGCCTTGAAAGCTCCAAACCACAACTCCCAGAAGCCTTTGGGGGCTCTGAACCACAGCTCCCAGAAGCCTTTGGGCTGTGCACAGGAGCCTCACAGCTCAAAGCCCCTTGAGAACTCAGAACTACAATTCCCAGAGGCCTTTGGGCCAAGAGTTTTTAAGCAGGGGTGGGGTAGCTTGTATGGAGGCATTTATGGACCATTAGAGCTCACAGAGAACATCAGTTTTAGGACTTCATCCCACTCGGTAGAATTAGAAGGGGGCCACAGGGTGGGAAGCATCCTTGTTACCACTGCCCATAAAGCACTCGGGTCCACCCTGGCCCACCTAGCTCCTAGGGCTGATGGGATATGTAGTCCAGCATGGCCTCTGCCTGCCCAGGACAGCTTGACCAGCTTGAGGTGTCAGTTGCACCATAAGCAGAAGTGAGACAAGCTTCAGGGGCTCTTGATGGCAATATTCCCCTCCCCTGGGCTGGAACGAAGCCAAAGGGTGGTGGGGAGGGGTTTGGGAAAGGGGGTCAGAAAAAGGGCTTTGGGAACCGAAAGGGCACTTGAGGTGATACTTGTTGGGTAACAGGACTTACCGTGTCCACTGTGGAAGAAGAGCGGACCCTGAACCCTCGGCTCACGCTCAGCTGTGAGGACTTTGTCAAGGTCATGAACAACTTGAACCTGCCCAAGCCCAAGCAGATCGGTGAGAAGCCTAGAGGTCTTGGCTGTCTGAGGGGGGTGCGATGCCTGGTGTCCGCAGGGGTTTGTCTTACCCTTCTCTATTCTCTCTGCAGATGTCGCTGTCCCGGCCAACATGCGCTGTGGCATTCAGGAGCCCCCCAGCTGACTTCCTCTTGAGGGCATCCCAGCTCCACTGGCTCCCACTGGGATGAGGTTCTGATAGTGATATATCTCATCCTCCCTCCTGATTCCGTTAATAAAAACTTTTTTTTGCCTATACCTTTCACCGCCCTTCATCTTATCACTGATGTATCCAGTCTGCAGTTTGTTTGAGCATGATTGTGCGTTGTCTCTCTCTTAGACTGAGCTCCTGGAAAGCAGAGGCTGTCACTTAGCTTTCTCTGTGCCCCCGGTGTGCAGCACAGTGCCTGGCACATAGTTGGACAGTCATTTTTCATTTGTGTCCAACTCTTCATGACCCCATCTGGGGGTTTTTTTGGGAAAGACACTGGAGTGTTTGGCCATTTTTTTCTCCAGCTCATTTTACAGATGAGGAAACTGAGGCAAACAGTGTGAAGTGATTTGGCCAGTCATGCAGCTAGGAAGTGTCTGACGTCAGATATGAACTCACGAAGATGAGTCTTCCTGACGCCAGACCCAGCTCTCTATGAATGATGGCGCCACCTACCTGCCCCAGCATGTAGTAGGCACTTAAAGTAGGTGCCTTGATTGATTGAACCTAGATTAGAGGCCTGGGGTCCAGGTTCCCTAGTACCATCCTTTGTTCTTGATATACTCGGTCTTCATTAAGTAACTCTTCAAGGCCAGGAACCATGCTAGGCATTGTGTGTTATAAAAACAAAAATGTAACTGTTCCCCCCCTCCTTAAGAACTTCATTCCCTCAACTGTCTGGGAACAGAACCTAGATTGGAAGGTTCATGACACCTAAGACTTAAGTGGGGGAGGCCGGATGGTGCAACGGACAACACTGGTTCAGAATCTCTGGGTTGGAATCCTGGGTTCTTCAACTTCCTGACCGTGTGGCCCAAGGCAACTCTGGACCTCCATAAAATGTGGGGCTTGACCCGGATGACCTTTTAGGTCCCTTTTAGCCCAAGGTCTCTGAGGGAGAGGTCTGCCAAATCTGCGTGATGACAGATGACGGCGTGTCAAGCATTGGGCTAAGCTATGCCAAATATCTCATTTGATCCTCACAACAACCCTGGGAAGTAGGTGCTGTTACTCCCATTTTCCAGCCAAAGACACGGGTCAGAGGTTAGGAAGTTGACTTTGGCCAGAGAAGCTGATGAAGAGAAGGCTTGTCCTGCTGTCAAGCATCACTAGGTGGCATGCGTGGGCAGGGTTTGTGGGACTAACCACAGAGGTTCTGGATTCAAGGGTTCTGCCAGTTAGGGTAGGGAAGGGCCAAAGGCACCGAAAACCAAAAGGCTCTTCCTCTGGGAGCCCGGGCAGGCTCATGCAGGTGAGGTTTGGGGAGGAGGGAACTGGAAAATTTTCATTTAAACTTCCTGTTTACACGAGAAGAGGAAGGGTCTGGCCACATGACCTTGAACTCCTCCCTCCTGTGACCCCCACCCCACAATGTGGCACAAGGACTGAGCCTGTTCTCTGCATGACTCACCACGGGGTGCCCCTCTCCCCAGGCCCCCAAACCGGTCCCAGCCCTTCTAAAGGGGTCATTAGAGGGGAACAGCTCCACCCCTCCACCAGCAGGCCTGGGTCCCAAGGGGACAAGAAGTTAAGGGCTGGGACACAAGAAATTTGGTTTTTGAAGCTGGAAAACTGGATGCTCGACCATCCAGGGTTTGGGTGCTGGCAAATAATGCATTGGGCTCCATGGTCGTGATAGACACCTGGGTCCCTGAAGAGGGTGTCCTAAAGACCAGATACCTAGGTCTTCTGGGTGGGACTTGAAATATTTGCACTCCCCCTCCTCCCGGGGAGGGGGGACTAGGACGCCTTGTTCCCAGGGTGTGGGCACTGGAAGGGCCAGATACCTGGCTCCCTGCGGAGCTGTCAGACCTGTTCTCTCTCTCCTCCTTTTTCTCCTCCCACTTCCCCCCCCCCCTGCATCCGGGCTCCTGCAGGGGGGGCGGCCCCTCCCTCCTCCCCCGCCACCTGTCCCGTGGGCAGAAGCCAGGACTCTGGGAACAAGGAGAGGCCTGCGGAGGACACAGAGCCGGTGAGGAGGCTGCACACCTGGGACTCTTGAGGGTGCGGGGGTTAGGGATTAAGACACCTGGGTTCCGGAGGGGGTGGCCGAAGGATCAGGACGTCTGGGTCCCTCAGGGGGCAAGGGGAGGGGTTTAGGGCACCTGGGTCCCTGAAGGAGAAGTGTATATATCTGTGTTCATCAGAATTCCAGGGTTCCCGAATGGGGAAGAGGGGGAAGCCGCAGCCCCAGGAGCAAAGCCCTGGGGCCCTAGACCTTTGGGGTCGGTAAGGGTCAGGGTTAGAGGCGATCGGACTCTAGGCTCCTGGAGGACAGGGGCTTCCCGGGCATTTCTCTAGGCCAAGGGCTGCTGGGGGCAAAGAAATGGGCAGGGCTGGTAGGATGAAGCCAAGGTCCTCCGGGGCACACCATCTGAGCCCCTGGGACAGGCCCTGCCCCAACCCTGGCCTCGGCCCCTCACTATCCCCCTCTCGAAATTCCTTAGGTCCCTCCTCCGGAGCCCTCCCCGAGCCTCAGGTCCCGCCCCTAGCTCATCCTAGAGCCCGCCTCCAGAGCTCTGGCTCGGTTCCTGGGTCCGTTCAGTCCCACCCCCTGAGCCCCCTGCCCAATCCCGAGGCCCTTCGACCCGCCTGGCTGAGCCCCCTCCCCCTTCTCGGAGGTCCTCAGCTCTCCCCTCCCTTAGACCTGGGCTCTCTCGTCCTTCTCCGGGTGCTACAGGCCACACCCCTTGGACCCCCTTGTCCTCGGGGTCTCGTTCCCTGAGCCCCCTTGCCCCTCCAGCTCGGAGCCCCCAGATTCTTCTCTCAGATCCCTCGGGGCTCTCCCCCAGGGCCCTGCCCTCAGCCCCCCGGGGCCTGAGCCGAAGACAGTCCCTGAGGCGACAGACATGGGAGTCCCGACGAACCTGGAGGATGGGAGCCAGGAGGGGTCCGAGCGTCCTGAGGACCACGCCGCAGTCGGGGAGACCGGCGAGCCAGAAGCCTCCGAGGCCCCCTGCGCAGACTGCAGGGAAGACGAGGACGAAGAGGGGAGCAGTACGGAAAGCGGCCGGGACCAGGTGAGAGCCAGACACTGAAAGCGACGGAGAAAGGCATGAGAGACGCGGACACTGAGAAACCCAGAGACTGGAGGCTGGAGACGACACCAAGAAACACTGAGAGACCGTCACAGAGGCAGAGACGCTGTGAGACACAGAGAGGCAGGAACTGAAAGACGGGAGACATGGACAGATACAAAGGAACAGAGACACATCGAGACATAGGCACAGGGAGCCCGACTGACAGACAGACAGGGACAGAGACAGACTGAGAGACCCAGACAGAAAGACACGAAAACAACGAAAGACACAGAGACAAGGAGTCGGAGAAGCTGAGAGACACCGATGTAGAGACAGTGGCAGAGAGACAACCAGATAGACCGTTACCCAGACCCTCAGACGGACGAGACAGGCCAAAAATGACCAAAAAAGCGAGACCCAGAGATCAAGCAGTGAGACCTCATCCTCCCCCTGCAGGGTGAAGCCCCGCCCCCCGCGCCACCCCTTGCAGAGGGACCACGAGGGGCAGCCCGGCGTCTAAGGGGGCAGCAACTGGAGGCATTGACCCGGGTGGCCCTGATGGAGCAGCGGGTCAAGGAGCTCCAGCAGCAAAGGAAGGAGCTGAGGATTGAGGTGCGGACCCAGGCTGCTTCCCGCAGCTCCCTCCCCTGGGGACCCTGGCTTTCCTCAGTCACCCAGACACCCCGCTCCCCAAAATCCTTCACCTGGGGATCCCCACTTCCCCACCCTCCTTTCCCTCAGTTACCCAGGCATCATACTTCCCCTAGTACCCTCCCCTCATGCACCCAGAGATCTGAGCTCTCAGCAACCCGCCCCCACCCCCACCCCAGATGGAGGTAGAGGTGGCTTTGCTTCGAGGGGAGCTTGCTGGCGAGCGAGTGGCTGCCCGGAGGGCAGAGGAGCAGCTGCGGGAGCTTCGGGGACAGAAGGAGGCAGCTGAGCAGAAAGCAGGGGAGCAGAGAAAGCAGGTGCGTGGAGGAGGGGCCCTGGTCCTAGGGTGGGGGTGGGGGTGAGACTCCCTCCACCTCTCATCTTCCATGGACAGAAGGAGGTTGTTCTCTCATTGCTCAGATGAGCACATGCACACCCTACAATCCCTGGATGCCCAGCAGTGGCAAAGCCTGGACTAGAATCAGATCCCCTGGAGGCAGTGAGCCTAAGGGGGCATAGGTATAAGACTGAAGGCAGAGGAGGGAGAACCTTAGGGCTTGAAGGGACTTAGAACAGGAAGCATGGAATGTCGGCACAAGGTCAGGACCTTGGAGATCATCAACATACAGAGCGGGAAACAGGTCCAAAGACCGCCCTTGCTTTGGGTCACACAGAACCCAGTGTTCTTCACATCCTGCCATGATGCTAGGGTGATTCTGGAGGATGGTGAAGCCCAGGGTCACAGAGCCCTCAAGGGATGGATCTCCTAAAGGAAGCATGAAGGAGGGACTCCACCTTACAAGGGGCAAGGACTTGGATGAAGTTACAAGGCTAGCTTGGGACTAGGACCCAGGTGTCCTGATTCCCGGGTTGGGCCTTTCTTTCCCTCCCTTTCCAGGGGCCCATCTGATGGTGGACAAGTGCCTTCCCCTCCTGGGCCTATTTTCTCATGTGTAAAGTGTGCTGGGTGAGGGTAGCGGGGACGAAAAAGGGAAAGATGTAATGGACGATGTCTCCAGGAAGGGCCCCCTTGATAGAAGTCCAGGGATCTCTAGGCCTTGCCAAGGTGTGTGATGGCAAATGCCTTTGGGGCCTTTTGGCCCATGAAGAGCTTGAGAAACTCTAGGAGTTTCAGTCCCTGCTTCCTGGGGGTTGTCCTGCAGGAGCAGCAGCGTCTAAGGGAGGCTCGGACCTGGGTGGAGGCCCTTCGGCTGAGACTTGAGGAGGCTCAGGACAAACTGGACTCAAAGCCTGAGGGTGACAGGGAGGAGCTGTTGAAGGGAGTCCAGGAGGTAAGTGAATGCAGCCCCCAGGACCCAGGCACACCAACCCCCAACCTAATTCTCCTTAGGTACCCAGGCTTCCTGATCCCTGACCCCCATTACCTCCAGGGGCCCAGGCTCCCCCATCCCCCGACCCTCTCTTCTCCCCAGGTCTCTGAGCAGTTGGATGCTGCCCAGCGTTCCTATGAGGATCTGGAATTCCAGCAGCTGGAGAAGGAAAGTAGTTGTGAAGAGGAAGGGGATGGTCCAGGACACCAGGGGCTGGGCCCCAAGATCCAAGAGCTGCAAGGGAACCTGGCCCAGCACAGGGTGAGCTCCAGCAGAGTCCAGCCTCCCTCGCCCTCTCCCTGTCTCTGTCTCCCATTCCTTTTCCCCTCTGGGGGCATCTCCATAAGGGCATGGGCAGCCTCAAGAGGTGATGGGCTCCCTGTCCATTTTGGAGCAGAGACCAGGGGGCAACAGATGGGATGTAGTCTAGGGAGGTCTCTTCCAATGCCCCCCTGTAATTCTGTGAGGTGTGAATCCCCAGGGTTCCATCGATCTGGTCTGAGGTCTGATACTGGGCAGGGTGCTTGGGTCTTTCTCCAAATCTCTGAGTCTGGGGGGGGGGGTGTCTTCTCAGCGTCGAATCCAGGTCCTCGAGGAACAGCTAGGGTCACTTGGGGAACAGATGGCAGCTGAAAGCCGTGGTCTGAGTCGGAAGAAGGAAGAAGCACTGCAGGCCCTAAGCCAGGTGACCCCTGATTTCCCTAGCCCAACCTTGAAGTCCTATCAAGTCCAGCAGGACAGGTTTAAAGGAATCTCCCACTGGGAGCCCCTCACCAACACCCACTGGGTTATGTGACTGTGGTTGTAACGTCCCATCTGGCCTCCTTGTTCTCTGCTGTAAAATGGGGCTAAGAAACCTTTACATGCCACAAGCCAAGGGTCCTTGGGGGGCCCTCAGGTTCTGAGATCTCCTGGCAACTTGCTGAATTCTCCCTCCACCCAGGAGCGGAACCGGCTTCTAGAACTCAGCCACCTGCAGGGGACCCAGGGTGGAGATGAGCAGAGCCAGGCCCTAACCAAGGTACCGGAACCCCCAGCCCTCACCCCAGGCATTCAAGAATCCCCGTTCCACTCCTTCTCTTTGGACTGACCCTCCTCTTCTGCCCAGCTCCTGTTCACCCAGAAGACGAACCGCCAGCTCCTGGTCCTTCAGGATTCCTCCGCCCCAGCATCGGCCTCCGCCTCCTCCTGCCTCTTCTCTGTTCACAGCTCCCTCCAGGTGAGGCTGGGGCCGAGGGATGGGGGGCTGACCCTGAAGTTGGGAGGTTGTGGAGAGTGGACCCCAAAGTGCCCTCTCATTTGTTTCTCTTTTCTTTCTTCCCATGTCTTCTCTCCTCTCCTGTCTCCTCCTCTCTTTTCTCTCTCATCTTCCCCTTCAGGGCTCCTTTGGGCTCCAGAGAACAGGTAGTTTGCCTCGGAGGAAGGGAGACCGGGCCCGACAGAGGGGATCTACAAGACCTCTGTCCCTGCACTGCAGCCGTGAGTGTCTTGTCTCCTGTCAGAGAACTATGGGAGCAAAGATGGAGAAGGAGCATGGGTGGGGTGAAGGCTGGAAGGGGATGAATCCTCTAAGCTGCTTCCCTCACTTTTAGGGCCTCTGGAGGCCTCTGCCTTGCAGCCCTCTCCAGGGGATCCCCAGAGACACCCTCTGTACCAGTTGCTGAACTGTAGCCCTGGAACCAGGTGAGAAGGAAGGAGATGGGCAGAGGAATGGGGTACAGAAGGGAAGAGCACCTGGGGACAGGGCGCTTGGGGACAGAGCTGGTACCCCAAGGCCTTTCCTGTCTTCTAGTTGTGGAGTGCCACATCCCGATATCATTCGAATGGAGAAGCTGCTACAACAGGCTGTGGCAGAAAGAGAAAGGCTGCTCCAGGCCAGGGTAAGAACCCGGGACTCTGACTGGAGGAGGTCCTCCCCTTCTGATCTCCTAAGGACCTTGGGGTTCCAATCTTCTGGACACTTAAGGACCGGGGCATGCTGCCCCTCTCTCTCTCAGGGTCCCAACCTCCTTAGATCCCTAACTGTACGGATCCCATTCCCTGCCAGCCCCTTTCTGCCCACTGGGCACATCTCTGCCTTTGTGGGCACTGGACATGGTTCGGTGGGCTTTGGTCCCCACTGATTCTCCTTCCCACTCTGACCCCCACAGGAAGGGACTAGGAGGAGCAAGGAGGAGGCCAGAACTATTCCAGCCATCATGGTCAGTGATGCTGCACCCCCAAACCCCCAGGCCAGTCCCTTGATTCCCCACTGCCATGTTCTCTGTCCCCACCCTCGTGTATCTGGGTCCCTTCTGAGCCATCCCTGGTCACCTGGGTGCTCTCATTCCCCGACTCCCCACCTCAGTGTCCATCGCCCAGCTTGGGCCCCCCACCCCCAGCTTTAAATTCTATGAAATGAGGACAACTCCACCTTTCTGAAAGTGTTTCCTCCACTGTAAAGTGGTGACAGTCCCTGACCTACCTGTCCTACCTGCTGCACAGGCTTGGTGGCACAAATTTTAGTTTAATAAAACTCCCAGGAAACCACCAGTAGAACCCAGCCCCCCACCCCCATGCCCCTCTACCCCACCCCTCTCTGGACAACCAGATTAGCTCCTTCCTTCTATTTCTCATTGCTTTTGGAGTCACCTGGACCCTGTCTCCCCCTCATTCAGGCCCCAACACCACCCCTGCCCCCACCACCGCCACCCCGCCCTCCAGGCCCTCGGGTTCTGGATTTGCACCAGCACCTGGAACGCTGGGGCCACAGCCCAGAAAGTTGCCCTCATGTTCGAGTGACCAGCGGCTGCTGCAGGGGGCCCCTGGTGAAGGTAGGGGGCCGGATCAAAACGTGGAGGAAGCGGTGGTTCTGCTTTGACCGCCATGCCCGCCGGCTCGCCTACTACGCTGGTGAGGAGGGACTCCTCTTTCCCCACTGCCAACCTCACCTTTCCTCATCTCCTTCAGGAGTGAGGCATGTGACCTTGGTCAAGCTGGTCTCCTCTAAATAGGAGGCTAGAGGGTCCCCCTAAAATCCTAAAACCTGGGCTCTAAAGCCTGGCTCTGCCTCAGTTTCTTCCTTTGTAAAATGAGCTCCAAAGTCCCTGCTGGCTCTAAATTCCAACTTTGATGACACAATCCCTATCTATGTAATCTTAAGGACCTTTGACCTTAGGCTCCAATTTGGACCCTGACCTCAGCCTGTGCCACTGGGCCCCTTCCCCACCCACCCTCCGGATGGCTGGAGTGACCTACTGTAAACTTCCCTCCCTCTCACCACCCCAAAACAAAACAAACAAAAACCCCTCCCAATTCTTTCCAAATCTCAGACAAAGAGGAGACCAAACTCAAGGGCGTCATCTACTTCCAAGCCATAGAAGAGGTCTACTATGACCACCTCCGATGTGCCTTCAAGGTCAGCTTTCTCTTAAAAAAAAAAACCCAACTACTTAGGGTGCTCCCAAGCCCTGCTTGCCCCAGTGACTAGGGAGAGCCTCAGAGGGGTTAGGAGAAGACTCTGCACCTTTAGGCTTTATCATCCCACATTGGAAAAGGGAGCACATGGCCCCCAACTCTACTATTGGTGTTCAGGGTTCTAGGGGACCTCCCATCTCCCACATTGTCTCCTCTGGTTCTCTCTTCCAGCCCCGACATTCTGTTGGGACCAGGCTCATTCTTAGCCCTGGATTCTGAATAAGAGGTCCAGGGTGTGAGTTCTATTTCTGCCCCGGCTAGTTCGGTGGCCTCAGGCACGTCACTGCCACTTTCTGGGCCTGTCTCCCCAGACTGTTGGACTAGGTCTCTCGAGCCCCCTCTCACCAAGCTGACTTTGTAGGAGGCCTACGCCATAAACTCCACCTCCTCTAAATACACACCCTGAACCTTGGTGGTGGTGGTGGAGAGGCTGGGTAATGGAGGAAGGTCCCCTCAGGTTCCTAATAATTCAGTGTCGGTAGGGGCTGGGACCCGGGAGAAGAGCCACCAATTCACATCCCTTTATCCTTCAGAGCCCCAATCCCCGCCTGACATTCTGCGTCAAGACCTACGAGCGCCTCTTCTACATGGCTGCCCCTAGCCCAGAGGCCATGCGCATCTGGATGGACGTCATCGTGACCGCTGCGGATGAGAACCACGCCCCCTGATCCAGGCCCGTTGAACTTTCCCCAAATCCCCCGCAGCGCCCCTTCCACTGCCAAGTATGACCCTACCCAGGTCTTCTTTACCTCTCTGGGCCTCACTTCCCCATCTGTAAAATGAAGGTTAGACGAGCTGACCTCTTAGGTCCCTTCCAAATCAATTCCAGATGCTATGAATTTACCCCGAACGAAGCCCCACCCACTGTCCAAAGTTTAAAGCCCGGACATTCTAGTCCTCGTAACTTTCAGAGGAGGCCCCGCCCCTGCCGAACGTTCGTACCCGCAGTGTTCTATTACTTGTAACTTTCAGAGGAGGCCCCGCCCCCTGCCGAACGTTCGTACCCGCAGTGTTCTATTACTTGTAACTTTCCCGGGAAGGCCCCGCCCCCTGCCGAACGTTCGT